>NC_049213.1:41418967-41718967 GCF_013347855.1 Anguilla anguilla | reverse complement strand
ATTTAGGATACAATTGCAGATATTTTATTGAGGAGTGACAGTAACTTGAAAGAAACAGATTTATAAAGAAATAACGAAGATTTGCAACGTTCTTCTATCGCCCTGTGTGACGACCGCGTGAAAGAAAATTTTCTGCATTCGCCATTAAGATCGTTGAAAACCGAACTTTGTACAACTTTGAACATATTCCTTGGTGAGTCCGCATTCTAAGACTATCTATCTTATTTCACTGCCGTAGTATCAGTTAGCTTGGGTGTCTTCAGAAACGAAAATGTTAAACGTAGTCGTAATAAAAAAAGATCCGAAAATGAAGGTTGCTAAGTAGCTAGCTTCATGTGATTTAAAGCTCTGGTAGTAGCAGCTAGCTAACTTGGCTAGCTTTAGCAGCTCGCGGCTAAACCGGCAAATGTGTATAATTGATGTGTGGGGTGTAGGCCGGGCTAACAGCAGGGCTGTTTCCTGCTTTGTGACTGTGGTGGTAGACGAACCAGGCAGTTCGCCACATAGCAAGCTGAAAATATATTCAAGCGGGGACAATGTGATGTAACGTTAGCTAGAAGAAGGGCATTTGAAAATTCTCCGGTTGTGTTCTGAAAGTGTATCTCCTGTGTAATCGCATATCGCAGCCACATCGGCGTACTCTTTGTTAAATGTTATTTAAAACGAATGTATGTTGTGGTACCTTTTATTAGAAAGCTAACGTAGCTAGCTAGCTAGCTAGCTAGTGCTGCGAGGAAACGTCAGTGGGTGAGCTTAGAAGCACTGCAAGATATGAGTAGTGAATTGAGTGAGCTAATGGTGGCTAATTCTACTTCCAGTTAATCAGAATCTAGATATGCTGACAGAATGAGAACAGATTGACAATTGATATAAGCTTTATCCAAGTTTATTTCACAGAGTAAATGGAAGGTTACAAGTGTTATACAATTTAGATGTTCACAGTGTATACTATGTCTTAATCTGAATGTACAGACTACTGATGAGTCTTTGGCTTTGTGTTGCAAGGCCGGGTTTTTTTTGTTGTTGGATTTGAACTGCTGTGCTGGATCCTGGATTCGTCCGCCCTGCTTGCCTTCCCTGGAGAGCTACAGCGGCGCGCGGACTGGCGAGCCACCCATGTGATCGACCTGAAATCTTAAAGAGAAGGAAAGAGTTCAATTGTGCTTTCTAAGATGGTGGTAGGACAAGAGTTTGAATTCTACAAACTGGAACTCAGCAACAAGTGGTCCAACAACCACACGGACTAAACTGATTTGCACAGATAGTGTTTTAGAAAAGTGTTTTGGTGTTATAGTGTGATAAGTTTCCTTTGCATAGGTACTTTCAGTAGTACTACATAAGGGTCTTGGTTTCAAAATAAAAGTCCTAAAATCTAATTAGTGACAAATCATACTAGAACCAAATAACTAATAATAGGGATTAACTGAAACACATCAAAGAAATACTAAAAGTATGGTTAAGGTATAAAGATAGGAAAAATAGTCAAATTAGTGGAACCAGAGAAAATATAAATACAGACACAAAGTAAAAGGGCTTGGGACCAACTTGTATTTTTTTCCTTTCCCCATTTTGTAGATATGTGTACTGTTGTTGTTTAATGCTTTCTACTTTGTAATAAAAACAAAGGGTACAGAGAACCAAAAAGGGAAAATTTAAATTTAAAAGAAAAAAAATCATTCTCTTACCTTTGAAATATAGATCCTGCTTCCGTGTGCTTCATTCTTGATGTGCAAACCGCCTCTCTCTCGCGAGTCGAATCTCTTGTCTTCTGATCTGGTCCATACTTACCTGATTTTATCCATTCTAGTAACGGTGTTAATATTGAAGCACTTGTTACAGAGGAGAACCCCCTTACACAAGCAATTTGCTTGTCACTCAGACCATGTATCGAAGTTTAGTGCCATATTTTGAGTTAAAAATTTATATTTTTCTCCAATTTAAATGTCATAAAGTAAATACAAATGTCACATTCATGGAATGGAGAACTTAAAAAGCTGAAATACAAATGAAATATTATAAATAATATAACGGTAATAGTGGTCACCCCATATCATGTCATTGGTGTTGCTGCCTCACAAAACTTTTATTTTGAAAAAAATGAAATGACTTTTATAAGTAATTTTTGGTTCAAGAGGTCATTGGAAGAAGTGTGATCAACATATGCACATGGTGAGTCTGCTGTCTCTCTTCATTTGTTATAAATTTGATGATTTATGTGTTAATTCTACATGAGGCTTTTAAATATGTCATTGGTGTTAGTCATTTCATAGGAAGGGGAATTAGAAATAGATAATAGAAATGGATTAAATTATATATTTGAATGATTTTAATATGATTGAAGACATGTGGTTTGAGGTACTGCGGTGTCCATTTTGTAAAAAACCATTTGTTCGACAAATTGTCATTGGTGTTACCGTCATTGGTGTTACTACTCCTCCTGGTAACACCAATGACAATCAGTAACACCAATGACATTCTTGTGTAAATGAGCTTTTATAAAAGCTTCAACATAAGTATTTAAAGCAAAATAGCACATTGTTTCTTTTTCATAACTTCCTATTATTATTATTTTTGTCAGGTATGGCGAAATTGAGTGCAGCTGAGAAGCAGAGGTTTTATAGACAGCGCAGGGATGCTGACCCTACACGTAGAGCAGAGTATTTAGTGAAAAGGCAACAGGGTTATGCTAATGATATAGCAACAGGAAAAAGACACAACATAAATGATCTCAGTGAAAGGGCAAAGAGAGGTCAGCGCAAGGCATGGCGAGTCAACCAGGCAAGACACAGGCAACACATGAGAGCAGGAGAGACAGTCTTGACCCCCCCATCATCTCCAGGGAGTTAACCCAGCATCTCAAGGTAGAACTGAAGATATTGGGTCTCATTCACTATTATTGTAAAGTGGTTTGCATGTGCAGGTCATTTTGAATTAGCATAATACACGCTCCAGAAAAGCCCATATAAGGGCTTCTTGCTTAACCAAGATTCAAAATCAAAAGATAAACCAAAATAAACAATTGAATATCTTTGCATATACACCGTTAGTGAATGAAACCCATTATGTATATAAGAAATTACAAGCGTATTCAAACAAACCTGGAATTCAGATATCAGGACTAAAATATTTATTTAAGCATAGTATGCATACTACACAGTGTAGCTTTGAATAAAAAAAAATAAGCTGCAAGCTGCAATAATGTGGCCAAGCAGCTTATTATCATTATTATTATTATTATTATTATTATTATAATAAAGCTACACTGTGTAGTTTGGGGATTAACTGCCATGATTATGAACTTTGTATATCTATATTAAAGATATTGCTTTAATAAATACAGTGCTCCCTGACTACATTACATTACATTACAGGCATTTGGCAGAAGCTCTTATCCAGAGCGACGTACAACAAAGTGTATAACCATAACCAGGAACAAGTATGACGAAACCCCTAGAGAGAAGTACCGGTCCAAGTACAGGGAACAACCGCATAGTTCAACTTGGACCCTGATGGTTAAACTGATTAACACTAACAACGAGAACGGCAACAACGCAATCTATGGAAAAATAAAAATAAATAAAAATACAAGTAGTCGTTAAGACGGGCGCATCAACTAAGTCACCTATGAAACAGCTGCCTAGTTACAACCCTAAGTTTAGTCATTTACAGGGGGGAAAGGGAGGGATGGGGAGAGGTGCAGCCTGAAGAGGTGGGTCTTCAGTCGTCGTTTGAAATGGGTCACAGTCTCAGCTGTTCTGACCTCCACAGGGAGGTCATTCCACCATCGTGGGGCCAGAACAGACAGGAGACGTGTTCTGGAAGTGCAGGTGCGAAGAGGGGGAGGTGCTAGGCGTCCTGAGGTAGCAGAACGGAGGGATCTGGCTGGCATGTAGGGTTTGAATATCTTCTGAAGGTATGCTGGGGCTGATCCCTTGACTGCCTGGTATGCTAGGACCAATGTTTTGAATTTGATGCCAGCTATAACAGGCAGCCAGTGGAGGGTAGTGAGCAGGGGAGTTACGTGGGAGTGTCTGGGGAGGTTGAAGACCAGACGAGCCACAGCATTCTGAATGAGCTGCAGGGGTCTGGTGGCAGATGCCGGTAGTCCAGCCAGAAGAGAGTTGCAGTAGTCCAGGCGGGATAGAACCATTGCTTGGACCAGGAGCTGGGTTGAGTAGGTGGTGAGAAAGGGGCGGATTCTGCGGATGTTGTATAGGAAAAATCTGCATGCCCGGGTTACTGCTGCAATGTTGTTGGAGAGGGACAGCCTGTTGTCCATCATCACTCCGAGATTCTTGGCGCAGGGTGATGATGTCACTACGGTGTCCCCTAAGGAAATGGAAAAGTCGAGGAGGGGAGAGATTGGAGCAGGAATAAAGATTAGCTCCGTCTTTCCCGGGTTGAGCTTCAGGTGGTGATTGTCCGTCCAGCTCTGTATGTCCCTCAGGCAAGCGGAGATGCGGGCAGGGACCTGTGTGTCCAATGGGGAGAAGGAGAGAAAGAGTTGCATGTCGTCGGCATAGGAATGATAGGACAAGCCATGGGCAGATATTACAGGGCCAAGGGATCTGGTGTACATGGAGAAGAGAAGGGGACCAAGGACTGAGCCCTGGGGAACTCCGGTGGTGAGGGGACGGGGTGGTGATACCTTACCCGCCCAGGCAACCTGGAAGGAGCGGTCAGAGAGGTAGGACTCAATCCAGTCAAGGACTGTGCCGCGGATCCCTGTTGCTGCCAGGGAGGACAGGAGGGTAGAGTGCTCCACAGTGTCAAATGCAGCGGAGAGGTCTAGAAGAATCAGGACAGAAGAGAGGGAGGCTGCTCGTGCGGCATGGAGTGACTCACTGACCGAGAGGAGTGCAGTCTCGGTCGAGTGGCCAGGCCTGAAGCCAGACTGGTGGGGATCAAGCAGGTTGTTCTCACAGAAGAAAGCAGAGAGCTGGTTAGATGCAGCACGTTCAAGTGTTTTGGATAGGAAAGGGAGGAGAGATACCGGGCGGTAGTTCTGAATGACTGAAGGATCTAGTGTGGGTTTCTTCAGCAGCGGGGTGATGTGGGCCTTCTTGAAGGATGAGGGGAAACATCCAGAAGATAGGGATGAGTTCACGAGGGAGGCGACAAAAGGGAGGATGTCTGGTGTGATTGCTTGAAGGAGAGATGAGGGGATGGGGTCGAGGGCGCAGGTGGTAGGGCGGTGGGTGAGCAGAAGCTGGGAGACTTCAGCGTCTGAGAGGAGAGAAAATGTGGAGAAACGGGGCGGAGGACGCAGAGGGGGTGAGGGGGCAGAGGACACAGAGGGGGCAAAGGAGCTGCGGATGTCTGCAATCTTTTCGTCAAAGAATGCTGCAAAGTCATCTGCAGTGAAGGAAGACTGGGGTGGAGGAGGTGGCACGCTGAGGAGAGAAGAGAAAATAGAGTTCTCTTCTTTTGTCACTGCCGCTAAGGCAAAATTCTACCAAACCAAAATTCATAACTCCATTTCTAACCCTCGTCAACTCTTCTCTGTCAGGAGAGACTGATAGGCTCAGAGGTCAGATGGGTCCCTGGATTTGTCCCACTTCCTCTCAGCAGCGCGGAGGCTGGCCCTGGAGGTGCGTAGGATGTCAGACATCCATGGACTGGGAGGGGATGAACGTGCTGGCCTAGGGACGAAGGGGCATAGGGAGTCGAGTGTTGAGGAGAGAGATGACGTCAGGGTGGAGGATGCACAGTTAGTGGGGAGCTTGGAAAATGATTGAAGAGGGGGGAGGGAAGCAGTCACTCTGGGAGCAAGAGAAGAGGCTGATAGGGAGCGGAGGTTACGGCGGACAGTGACAGTGGGGATGGGAGGGGGAGAGGGAGGGTGTGGGGAGAGGGGGAGGGAGAAGGAGATGAACTGATGGTCAGACGTATGCAGGGGGTAACCGTAAGATTGGAGCTGGAGCAGGTCCTCAGGAAGATCAGGTCTAGGAGGTTGCCTGCCTTGTGGGTTGGAGGAGAGTGTTGTAGGGAGAGGTCAAAGGAGTGAAGTAGTGCTAGGAAGGCAGCAGACTGGGAGGCTTCTAGGTGGATGACTATACCAAGTCATTGGTCTTATAATGTGTCACTGGTGTTACTGCATGTTTGTTTGCTGATTTGATATTAAAGGGGCCGTTTTTGACTTTATAATAATTTTGTGTTTGTTGATTGTTGCTTTATTTATGAGTTGGCATTTTAAGGATAGTATCATTCCATTTTGAGACTGTCCTTCGGTTATTGTTGATATTATAGCAAAAACCTGATGGCGTAAATGAAAACATGTCACACAATACAACTTTACACATACCTGATTGAAATAAATAAATAAATAATAAAACATTTTTCTTTAAATTATTATCAACCTACTATGTCTTTGAGTATATGTGCAGATTGAATAGAGAAATACTATTCTGATAAGCTTTTAATGTTGTTTTTGGTATGAGTAACACCAATGAAGTGTAACCAACTCGTGTGCTTCGCGTCTGCTACCGGTTCCGTTGCGTGATAAGTAGATTTTAAGTTTTTACTTGTATTGCGTGCAGTAGGGTTTTACGCGGTTAGTCGAATCAGCTGTTTGGCGTTATAGAATTGCTTGTAATTGAGGTCACGTGCGTCGGTTAGGAACTACCTTCTTTTGTGAAGCTAATTTTATTGATTTATTGTTTTTAATTGTGTCATTAGTTTCAGGTGCATTTGCACAATAATAGGGCTTTTAGAGCGACGCATAGCGTCGCTCCGTCACATTTTATGCGCTCCCTCCCCATCCCAGTATGCTCTCTCCCCTTCCGAACCCGCTTCCAGCGTCGCGGGCCCACACGACAGAGAAACCCATCAAACCTCCGCGACCTGCAACCAGCTACCAGCCAGAATGCCACCCTCGCTGGGGGACTCTGGAACTGCCAGTCGGCAACCCGAAAAGCCGACTTCATCTCCGCCTACGCTTCCCACCTGTCTCTCCAGTTCCTGGCCCTCACAGAGACCTGGATCAGCCCTGACAACTCTTCTACCCCAACCGCGCTATCCTCCTCATTCTCATTCTCCCACACACCCCGGCCATCAGGCCGTGGTGGTGGCACAGGTTTACTTCTCTCCCGCTCCTGGAATTTCTCTGTTCTCCACTCTCACCTCTCTCTGTCCAGTTTTGAACACCACTCTGTACATGTGACTCACCCATCTAACCTGTTTATTTCTGTCATCTACCGCCCCCCAGGTCCCCTGGGAAATTTTCTGGAAGAGCTTGACATCCTGCTCAGCTCCTTCCCTGAGAATGGTGCCCCCCTCATCCTCCTCGGAGACTTCAATATTCACCTTGAAGCCTCCCAGTCTGCAGCCTTCCTTCCACTACTCCACTCCTTCGACCTCTCCCTCCAGCACTCTCCCCCAACCCACAAGGCTGGCAACCTCCTCGACCTCGTATTTTTGAGGAACACCACCTGCACTGGCCTAAACGTCACCCCTCTCCATACCTCTGATCATCATTTTGTTTTCTTCTCACTCCCCCTTCCCTCCCACCCACACCCCTTCTCTCCACCCAGCCCTACTGTCTCTGTCCGCCGTAACCTGTGCGCCCTTTCTCCCTCCTCTCTTGCCCCCTGTGTCACTGCCTCCCTCCCCCCTCTTGATGTCTTCTCTGCCCTTCCCTCTGACTCGGCCTCTGACACCCTGCTATCATCACTCTCCACTGCCATTAATACCCTCTGTCCTCTTGTCTCCAGGCCCACACGCCCATCTCCTCCATGCCCGTGGCTGACTGACGTTCTGCGATCTTCCAGGACTGCCCTGCGTGCAGCAGAGCGGAACTGGAAGAAGTCTAGAATGCCAACGGACCTCTCTGCCTACCAGTCCCTACTGAACTCCTTCTCCTCAGCAGTTGCCACTGCCAAGGCAACATACTACCACTCTAAAATACACAAATCTATTGCTAACCCCAGGCAACTGTTTTCAATTTTCTCCTCTCTCCTCAGTAAACCCTCACCTCCAACTCAGACCTCCCTTACTGCTGAAGACTTCGCAGCCTTCTTCGAAGCAAAGGTCACACTCATCCGCAGCTCCCTTGACCCTCCCGACTCCCCACCCTTCCCTCCCCCCATCCCCTCTATGACCCTCCCCACATTCTCCACCTTCTCCCCACTCTCTCTCCCTGATGTCTCCCAACTCTTGCTCTCCCACCGTCCCACCACCTGTGCCCTTGATCCCCTCCCCTCTACCCTCCTCCAGCTGATCTCACCAGAGATCATCCCCTTCATCGCCCACCTGATTAACTCCTCCCTGACTTCTGGCACCTTCCCGTCATCTTTCAAAAGAGCCCACATCACCCCCATTCTGAAAAAACCAACACTGGACCCCTGCCTCACCCAGAACTACAGACCGGTATCCCTTCTTCCATTCCTATCTAAAACTCTCGAACGTGCTGCGTCTAACCAACTTTCCTCTTTTCTTTCTAAGCATAACCTCCAAGACCCTCAGCAGTCTGGTTTCAGACCCGGTCACTCGACGGAGACTGCCCTGCTCTCCGTCACTGAGTCTCTCCACGCAGCACACGCAGCATCCCGTTCATCTGTCCTAATTCTTCTTGACCTCTCAGCTGCCTTCGACACCGTTGACCATCCTACACTTCTGTCTTCCCTGACAGAATTGGGAATTTGCGGACCAGCCCTCAACTGGATTGCGTCCTATCTCTCCGGCCGCTCCTTCCAGGTTGCCTGGGCCGGTGCAGTATCAGCTCCTCGTCCCCTCACAACTAGGGTCCCTCAGGGCTCTGTCCTTGGTCCCCTCCTCTTTTCTCTGTATACTAGGTCCCTTGGCCCTGTTATTGCCGCCCATGGCATGTCATATCATCTCTATGCAGATGATATTCAACTTTTCTACTCTTTCTCTCCCACAGACACTCAGGTCTCCGATCGCATATCCGCCTGCCTGAGTGACATCCAGAGCTGGATGACCAAACACCAGCTCAAGCTCAACACAAGCAAAACGGAACTTCTCCATATTCCTTCTCTTACCTCTCCCACTTCTCATCTGCCCATTTCTTTAGGAGACACTCCCCTACACCCTTCGCAGAGTGCCCGAAATCTTGGAGTTGTGCTGGACAACAGGCTGTCACTCTCTGAGAATATCGCGGCAACCACCCGGTCGTGCAGGTTCATCCTGTACAATATCCGCAGAATAAGACCACTCCTCACCAATTATTCCACACAGCTCCTGGTCCAGGCCATGATACTGTCACGTCTGGACTACTGCAACTCCCTCCTGGCTGGCCTCCCAGCATCAGCCACCAGACCCCTTCAGCTCATCCAGAATGCAGCAGCACGTCTGGTTTACAACCTCCCTCGTGACTCCCACGTCACTCCCCTCCTCATCTCCCTCCACTGGCTACCAGTGCAAGCTCGCATCCGGTTTAAGACACTGGTGCTTGCTTTCCAAGCAGTCAAGGGGTCAGCTCCTGGTTATCTGCAGAAGATGATCAGACCCTACAAGCCGGCCAGATCGCTCCGATCGGCTACTACAGGGCGGCTGATTCCTCCCCCAACACGAGCAGCAACAAGGTCTCGACTCTTTGCAGTTCTGGCCCCACGATGGTGGAACGATCTTCCAGTGGAGGTCAGAACAGCAGAGTGTCTGAGCACCTTCAAACGGAAACTCAAGACGCACCTCTTCTCTGTGTACCTCTCTCCTCTTCCTTAAACCCCCTCCCATAACTATTAAAAAAAAAAAAAAAAAAAAAAATTTTTGGTTCAGACTATCTTGTTTCTCCTTAATGTATGCTATCATAGTAAAGGCTTTTTATCTGCATTTTGTTCAATGGACTTAAGTGGACTTGATCCTGAGTTTGGTTACACTGTTGTAAGTCGCTCTGGATAAGAGCGTCAGCTAAATGCCTATAATGTAATGTAATGTAAAATGACAAAAAGATGGCACAAGCATTCTTTGAGTGAATGTATAAAAATAATTAAAATACATTAAGCTTTCATTTTTGTGGATTGTTAAAGGCAAGAGGTTAATTAATATTGTACAATAAGTTTTGATTAAGTAAAATTAAATGCATTTCAAGACATGTTGCAATTCCAAATGCCACCATTTCTGTAGAATGACCCAGTTAGCATAGCCTCACAGTCACAAATAATATTGTGGCGATCCTGACAAAGACTAAGCAAGCTAGCTAGCTAGCTAGCTAGCGGGGCTGCAAAGCAATGTGGGGGGGGGGGGGGGGGGGGGTTGCATGAAATGTATATTATTGTCGTAAATAGCCAAACTGTTTGCATGTAGGCCTACATAGCGCTGCTTAACTGTAAATAGCCTGTGGGATTTTGTACAGTAGTCTTGTGAATAATCATGTTCAAACGCACTTATGTATACCCTTATGTATAAACTGCTAAACAGCACACATTCATCAGGCAATACACATTCACACAACGACAGTCATAATCCACAACCGTTTCTTACAGGGACACATTTCTCACTTCCATAATAAAACTCTTTGCAAAAACACATGATATCTCATAAAAAACACGTTCTCAACATTCAAAAATGCCAAGTTACTCAAAACTACTGATATCACAATGACGCCATGTTACAGTACTACAAACAATATAGGCTACCTTGCCTCACACAAATGACATAACATGTATTTCAAAGTATTTACATTTTTTCCTAGTCAATTGGCCCTGTGTTTTGTAATCTTACCGTTTCACAATGTCATGCAAACTTTGTAAACCCTAACCCAGCGCTCCTGCAGTTCATGAAACATTCCACAGGGTGGCAGCAGAGGACCACTTACAAATGCATTGTTCCCATGTGATGACCGTTTGGCCATTTAGAGTGTAATAAGCCAGCGTACCTGCAGTTCATAAAACATTCCACAGGGTGGCAGCAGAGGACCACTTATAAATTAATCGTTCCCATATCAAGAACGTACGGCCATGTAGAGCATGGCATGAAGCGACACGTCTTTTCTATTGTAAGGAATCCATATTAACACAGCGATCGTCAGCCAAATGGCTGATATAACTACATCGATGGATCGCTACAACTTGTTCCCACTTGCATTGAAAGATAGAAATCTACATTAACAACGTGCTCCACAAACGTTCGACATAGGCCATAGCTAGCGTCGCAGCTAAGCGAAGTGCAATATTTGTAGTTAGCATAGCCTCACAGTCACAAATAATATTGTGGCGATCCTGACAAAGACTAAGCAAGCTAGCTAGCTAGCTAGCGGGGCTGCAAAGCAATGTGGGGGGGGGGGGTTGCATGAAATGTATATTATTCTTGTAAATAGCCAAACTGTTTGCATGTAGGCTTACATAGCGCTGCTTAACTGTAAATAGCCTGTGGGATTTTGTACAGTAGTCTTGTAAATAATCATGTTCAAACGCACTTACGTATACCCAACTTTAGCATGAATGAGTGTCTCTGTTAGCTTGCTGGCTAGCACCGAAGCACCAAGCCGTTACCCTCAGTTCACCTGCTATTCTGTTGCAGTGAGTCACGTTGTTACAAAACACAGGGCCAAGTGACTTGAATATTGGGTAGCACAAACAGTGGCTGTGACAAAGCATCTAAACGCAACAGAAACGCAGGTGAAATATGTTGTACTCACGGATTTGCCGGCCATCCAACGAGCCTTGATAGAGAAAACAATCAGCAAGCTCGTAGAATTAAAGCTTCCTAGGTCGCAATTTCTGTAGCCTGTTGTCCTGCTCCGTTGTCTGTTATTTCCTGGAGATGCACTTTCAGTCTTCCTAAGGTTTATAAGCCATTTTCATAGGCTTATCTGCAGGTGGGAATCCTCTTCGCTGTTTTGCTAAGCTACAACCGGAAAACAACCGGAAAACTTGATTGTGGAGAATAGGAGCAGACGCATATGTCCCAGCAGGCTTTGCAAATGAGGAAATAACAACAGTGTGAGAGAAATTAGGACGAAATGATCAAATTGCCTAGTTGAAACAATATGTTTTCAGCAGAATGGGCATGTAGGTGAAGGTTGACATGATCACGGAGCATAGTGCCAAGTTAATGGAGTAGGCCTAATCTAACCATGAGCGAGCTTTTAATCCTTATCGAGCGGTATATATAACAGTCGCTATAAGTCACTAGTTGTTAAGTGGAAGGTTAAGTAACAATAGAAATGTTGTGCTTTTTTCATGTTCAGCACTAGTAGCTATACTTTTGGGTGAGACATGATTTTAAATGTAATGTTTTAATGGGGAGTTGCAGAACGTACAGATAGATAGAGAACAGGGCGAGGTGACATAAATGTAGAAACGTGGCGTTTGCCGAAAAGGTTTTGTACGATAGCCAAGTGAAGAAATGTAGTTAGTAGAAATGGCAGAGTGGTGAACTGGTAACTTTTTAATAAAAGGAATACGTTTGCCGTCATGAAATGCATATGGGTGGCCGTCAGTGAGTTTTGCTAAAGCAAATATAAGCGTAAGAAAACCTTAGTGTAAAAGAGGAAATTATCTGCCTGAGTGCGAGGCGGGATTCAATCCTTCAACCGGAGGTTCACCAGACTGTCACTTTCTTAGTGCAGCACCACTATGCAATGCGTCAAATATCATTAGCAAACCTGTCCGTGGTATTAAAGAACAACACAGACCGGCCGGTAAGCGCACAAGAGCTCCCGTTCAATCCACATGCCTTTGCAATATTGTAGCCGGTTAATAAGGCAACGCAATAAACATATCGTCTGCACGTCTCGCGTTCGCTGGGAAGTATGGCAAACACCTCATAGATACACAATGAACACGGATCTACACTATGTCTATTATGGATCTATTTCAAATTACAACGACCCTACCTTATCTACCGTACCTCAGCAAGATGGCTGGGGGGGGACTACCCCAGCTTGTTGTGAGCGAGAGGCAGGAATACACTCAAAGTGTATTCCTGCCTCTAACTCACAACCGTGGCCGATTTAGTATCTCCGATTAACCTGTCTGCATGTCTTTGGGATTGGGGAAACCCAGGTGGACACGGGGAGAACATGCAAACTCCGCACAGAGCCGAGATTCGATATCACGACCTTCTTACTGTGAGGCGACAGCGCTACCCACTGAGCCACCGTGCCACCGATTACAATGCTTGCTTGGTAAACTATCAAGGATCATCAAGGATGACGTGCCCTTAGCCTCATAGCTCCAGGCTAGCTCCCGTAATTAGTACTGCTCGGTTGTTCCCGGTTTAGCAATGGCGACCTTCTACACCCGCTGTCAATAGGAGCTCCCAAAGATAAACATCACTCGCGTTCATAGGATTTTCACAACGACTAAAGACTCAACCAGCAAATTGGAGAAAGGCTATTAATTATATGCCATGTGTATATTCGCAACTACGAAGGTAAGAAAACAACTATTAATTCACTGACTAGCTAATGCTAATTAACGTCAAATACTAGCCTCCGTCGTACAAGGTCGCTAACATTAACTATCTGTCTAACGTTGGGTAATGCTGTGTGCTTCATCTGCTGTTAATTCTCTACCTACAACATTGTAACATGCTTTCTTAACCGGCGTTATATAGGCTATATGTCGTTGGAGTTTTTGTTTAACTACCTAGTCAAAACTAAATTCCCTTCCGATATTGCTTGTGTCGACAGTGCTTCGACGTTAACGACGATAGATTTAGCCAGTAGCCACATCTATTCAAAATGTAAACGAGTAAGGCGTTCTTCACGGTCGGGAAAAATTTTATGACCACCTTAGTCTTGTTGTTAGCCACTCTTATGCATAACACTTACTAGGTAGCTACCTAACGTTATTTGCTACGCACATCTTACATATCATGGATGTGTAAGATGTGTTCACGTAAGTAATACAGACATAACGCTAACCAGACTTTTGATTGCATCTGTTATTTTATTTATTCGGTGTCCAATAAAGACAGACTGTCAGGGAGGTCGGCGTGAGAGCGTGACAGTCTGTGTACTTTCCAGTAATGCACTCATTCAGAAGGAGTCTGTTGCACACAGCTACAATTTCACTGAACCAACATGTCATATGCACCATTTTAAAGAAGAATCGTGCCGCCTAGGAGAACTTTGTCAATGTGGGCCTCCCTGGTTGACAGTCAGGAGATGGGCCTCGCTGGTTTGACAGTCAGGAGGTGGGCTTCTGTAGTGAGCACTGGGGGGAGAGAGGCAGAATCCCCTGTGGCAACACGCCCACGTTCCCAGACTCACCTGACAGGTGGCGCGTCAGCCGGGAGGGAGAGATAAGCCGGGGGTTTAGCGAGGGAGATCAGAGCTTCCTGACGTGGCAGTCTGAGTGCATGTTTTCCAGAGCGATCTGCTCGAATAAAGTGATTTTTGCATACTTGAAACCCAAGCCAGTCGTTTTTCTCTGCAAAACTCCACACTTCCATGGTTACAGAGTCAGGAGATGGGGCTCCCTGGTTAGAGCTGGTTTGCTGACTTGCTGTGGTCTGTTTCCAGACGTGCTTGAAACCTCTAAGAAGGAGATCGAAGACATCCTGATCCGGTACCACAGGACCTTGTTGGTGGCCGACTCCCGCCGCTCCCGGTCCGACGAGTTTGCTGGAGCCGGAGCCCGCCCTCGCTACCAGAAGTCTTACTGCTAAAAATGCTGTCTTCGCTTTTATATACAATAAAAATGAAAATGACCTAAATCAGCTTCAGGCTCACTGTTTGTACTGGTCTTTTACTCTGCTTGCTTTTTCTTTTCCAACCAGCCTTTTACTAAAGGTAGACTTAACATTCCTGATTTAATTTTCTGTTAGTTTGCTTTTTTTTCTCTATGATAGCACCTGATGTGTCAGAGATCTGGGTCGATCCTCAGAGCGCACATTACTTTGGCAGAAAAAAAATTTTTTCATCGTGCTTCGCCCTGCTGTAATCGATGTTCTGTCTTTATGAACCTGCAAAGTGTTTCTCTACTTGTTTCAGTGGTAATGTGGGGATTGATGTTGAATTAAGAATGCAGTGATTGCTTGCTACTGATGTTGGAGACCAGTGCTTTTCAAACTCTATCCTGTCCGGTTTTGCACGTTGTTTGCAAAGCTCAAATGCAATACCAGAATTCTAACAAACTGTTCATTTTTATGTCAATATGTGGCTTTTTCTTTGTGGCATCTACAGCCATTTCTTGCCAGGATAAGTAATCCCTCAGACCAACAAATGCACAATTAAGAAAAATTAACAATCCGTTAAAATTCTCCTACTGCAATTGTGGTTACTGTGGGAGCCAGGAAGTCAAGAGACTTTGTTTTGGCTAAAATGAGATAGACTTTATTAATCCACAGGTGGGGAAATTTGGGTGTTACAGCAGCAGATAAAAACAACATATCACACATATAGACATAAAAGGCAGTAATGAAGTCAACTTTCGGGACAGCTGACTGACAGTTCCATAGTCCACCCACAACAGTGAGTTCCTGAGATGTGGACGGGTGGGTAAACCAGGTTAGATATGTTGCGCTTGCGGTAGATGGCCTGTCTGGAGCGAGGCAATGCACACAAGGGAATCAGGGTTAAACACATGACAAACTGACGACCAGACTGCCTACGCCTCTGGCAGCCCCAGTTGGAGTTTAAAAATAGGGGGTGGCAATTACGTAATTGCAATGAGATCGTTAGGGCAGAATAGCACCAGGTGAAGCTACTCGAAATGAGCAAGACGATACAGGGCTATTTAACAGTATCACGTGGCTGCATACACTGTTCAACTGAAGCACAATTATGTTCTCTAACAACTAAAATAAATTAAAGAGCGATTATCTGAACTAATGCACAACGATGTTCTCTAACTAGCAACAGCTGAGACAAATTAAAGGGTGATTATCTGAACTAACGCACAACTATGTTCTCTAACAACAGCAGGAACAAATTAAGTAAAGACACGTTTACCTGAAACGCGGAGTAGTAGCGACGACACAATCAGATGCACGGTTCAGGAGAAGTTAGGAGAAGCGAAGTTTAGAATCTGCAGCATCCATTGTTGAATATTAGAAATATTGCTCTTCTCGGTGAAGTATTGCACAGCGTCAGTCAGAGACCCGTGTGCGTGCATCCATATGTGAGTTTCCTTCTATTCTAGAATAATGATTCGAATATAAGTTCTCGTTAGTACGTTGTTACGTTTATTCATTGTTGTCAGTTACCCTGATTATTATCTTAAACTGACAGTGTTACTTGTTGATAATTGTGATCCACTGTACTGGTTAGTTTCAGAGCTTCATATTGCTTGTGTGTAATATTGGAGTTCATTGTGAATTAAATATGTGAATGACATAATATTCCCTTTATGTATGTTAATAATTCTGTTAATGGAGCATTATTATTATAGTACATTTGTGATTGATGTTATGCCATTGTTTTGTATGTTTATAGAACCACACACACATACCATCTCTGCAGATGAAGGAAGGAGGAGAATAATTTCCACATCTTGTCCACCTCCACAATCATCATGTGCAGTGAAAAAAAGACATGTTGGGAAGTAATATGCTCTGGCCCGCTTCCAGCTAGCAGAAGCGACGAGGTCCTGTCAATCAGCTGTGACCCCACTTTACACGGGCTGGCTCTTGATAGGCGGGTATTGTTGTCCCCCCCCCCTCATGGGCTCTCGATCCCTGTCCTAGTAGCTATGCAGCCATGGACTATTACTGGCAGGGCCCCGATTGTAATTGTAATTCCCCAATTCATACCGTTGTCACTTTACCCACTGTTTGTTTTAATTCCCTAATCGCCCCCATGTCTAGGTTAACCCAGACTGGTACGTATCGCTCGTATCTGATCTGGGGGAGACTGGAGCAGGCCCCAAGATGTAGACCCTTCTCAGGCTTGACTCGGGTGGTTGGGCTACCTAGCGGTGTTAACAAAAACCACTTGGGTCTAGCAAGGTAAGTATCCAGTCCCCCTGGGTCCACTTGGACAGCACGCAGGGTGTGGTGGTCTGGGGCCACAGACCTTAAATGGTGCCCAATTTTCTATCGGTGACTATCACCACCCACACACCAGACCATCTTGCACTACACGCGTGAATCTGACTAACCAAAACCAATTTGGGCTCTTTCAAATTTCTTCACCCCCCTAAATTGTCGAGCTTTGGGAAAAGACCAGCAGGGCATTTAGAAGAAAGATGGACCTAAACAATAGTTTAAAAAGAATTATACTTACCTTAAGTATTTCGATGAGAACTCAAAAAATCCTTCAGGAGATACCGAAATCTGAAAAATCTATTATAAAATATTATTTATAATAATATAACACATCAATCTTATTTGCCATGCCCATCTTTCTAATTGCTTGTCAGTCAAAACATCATTCATCACATACTGTCAGTGTTGACGTGGTAACGGTCTGCACCTGCTACGAAGCTGCTCTGCTCCTGAAATTCAGCTAGCGAGCTCGCTTGCCAGCATCTAGCCAGCTAGTGCTAACTCACAAAAATGGACAAGTTTTGAAAAGGAAAAGACCTGACAAGCGGACGAACAATGCTTATAATGGAGTTTAATTGAATGATTAAAGATTTGAAATACAAATGTAATTATTATTGCATTAAAAAAAGTAAGGACACATATTCAGAAGTTGTTTATTTCCTATTTTTTCATTTGCCATAGTATTGTCAATGGGTTTTTAAAGACATCTTGCAAAAGGGGGGCCCTGGCCAGAAGCTAATGCTATTTGGGGGGCCTTGGCATGGAAATGTTTGGGAACCCCTGCCTTAGATGCTTTCTAATTTTCTGCTCCTGAACTTGGATAAGACCGAAATGTTGGTTTTAGGTCCCAAAATATTAAGGGAGAAAATGTCTACTCTTACCCAAAACTGTGACTTGTTTGGCTGAACCAAATATGTTTCTTAAAGACCTTGGTGTTACCATTGATCTGATTTAACCTTTGACATGCATATAAAAAGCATATCCAGACTTGCTTTCTTTCAGTTAACAGAGCTAAAATCAGGCATTTCCTGTCAGTGGGGGACGCAGAGAAATTGATCCATGCTTTTGTTACGTCTAGGCTAGATTACTGTAATGCCCTGTTATCTGGCTGTCCTAATAACTTGTTAAAGAGTCTCCAGCTTGTGCAGAATGCAGCTGCTCGTATCTTGACCAGAGCTAAGAAGTGTGAGCACATTACTCCAGTGCTAGCATCGCTTCACTGGCTACCCATTAAGCATAGGATAGATTTCAAGGTTTGGCTCCTGACCTTTAAAGCTCTGCATGGACGTGCACCAGTGTACATAACTGACCTGCTCCTACTTTATTAGCCCACAAGGTCACTCTGTTCTCAAGACGCAGGTTACTTGGTAGTCCCAAGAATTTCTAAAAACCAAAAAGCTGCTAGAGCTTTCTCCTACAGACCTTTACTCTTCTAGAACACGCTTCCAAAATTTGAGTCAGACACAGTCCCAATATTTAAATTAAGATTAAAGTGCACCTTTATGCTCATGGTTATAATCAGTTATAGTCTGGAGACAGGGTGGGAGAAGCCTGTAGTCATAGAGCATTGTGGGGTGGCATCCTTTCCTTACTGTCACCTGTCAATCAGCTGTACATGGGCTGGCTCTTGATAGGTGGGTATTGTTTCCCCCCCCCCCCATGACTCCATGGGCTCTCGATCCCTGTCCTAGTAGCTATGCAGCCACAGACTATTCCTGGCTGGCCCCCAATTGTAATTCCCCAATTCATACCACTGTCACTTTACCCACTGTCTGTTATATTGCAAATTCCCTAATCGGCATTTCTACTTTCTTCCCCACGCTGCCGGTGGGGCTCTTGCCCCAAATTTCGAGTGCTGTTGTTGCGTCTCCCCCACCATTGCGGTCCAGCCCCTCTTTCGTCGTTGCCTCTATCTGCCCACATCCGTCATGGTATTACAGCATGTACAGCAGTAAAAATAGCTGGGTTAATGCTGCTACTATCAATCATTAAATGGAATTACACGGTGCTGTCAGAATGTACAGAAATACGTGTGAGAAAACATGCTTATCAGGAAAGTACTGAAACTGTGGAAAAATAGCATTTAAAAAAGAACACCTAATCTTAGAATGCATAACTTTTATTGAAATGTAAACTTAAAATCTGACCTTCGAAATGTTTCAGTATAGGATATGTTTATGATCAATAGTCAAACCATGACACAGACTTTTCACCTTCTTTTTGGCTGTTTCATGTCGTATACTGTTTAGAGAACTGAGATTATAACCCAAAGGTTGCAGGTTTGATTCTCAGGTAGGTCACTACCATTGTACCCTTGGGCAATGTACTTAACCTGAATTGCTTTAGGAAGTATCTAAATTGCTTCCTTAGTAACCATTTATATAACTGGATATTATGTAATTCGTTGTAAGTTGTTCTGTATAAGAGCGCCTGCTAAATGCCTGTAATGTAATAATATATTTCAGCCACAATAGAGCTGCATTGTGGTTAAGGGTATACATATGCATTCTGAGAGTGTCTTACACTTCCACTTAATCTGTAGTGACCAAAAACCTGTAAACCTGTAGAGGATCCCATTTCACAAGCTCCTCTTACTTTATCTGAAAGCACTGAAATGTCCCACTGGTGCCTTCCACCTCCTAGTTGTTAATAGGTAACTTAGTAAACTGTCTGCAGGCACTTTATATTTGGCGCGTGAAGAAGGAATGTTCTGCACTCCAACACAGCAGGACGAGCCGTGATCTGTGTGAGATGAGAGAGGCAGTGGTTCTGATACTTCTGGCTTTCTGCTTCCTTCAGGAATCGCAGGGCGTGTGGGTGATGGTGAGTGGCTGTTCTCTAAAATATGCCTGCATCTTGCCCATAACTTGCTCTTTTTTTCCATAAACAATTCAACTGACTGGAACATACAGTAAAGATGAAGATGCCTTTTGTAGGACTGCGAAAAATCGGATGATTGAAGATGTATATGATATACATCATGTGTCAATGCCTGTCATATGATTTAGATTCTAGGGCGGCTGGATTTGTGTAGATCAGAGACTTGTAGTTTTCAGGCAGTACAGTTATGTGCCTCAGAAAGTCATCACCCATTAAGTGATACTAACAGAGATAAAGAAATACCCTTGACACATAAACAAAACCTACCTTAGCAATAAAGGCATTGTGCAATGTGACCTTCATAAATTAGATTAGTACTATTACATTTTATGAACCCATTGTTGCAGATTTTACCTGGTTCCAGGGTGTGAGAGATGACTGTTTTGTGATCAATGTGAATATCTCCATATATGTAAAAATCATTCAGTTGTTAATTAGCCCTACTCAACTGTCAATGTATGTAGAAAACAATAGTGTGGAATGTCTTAGACTGCACCCACAATTAAAGAATATTTGGGCAACAGAAAATATTTTGAGCAAACAACCATTGTTGTTGGGTCAATTGGGCACAGCTGTTAACATACTTTAGAAATGAGCTAGACCCTGAAGCTCTTTTTCCTTTGAACCTCTCAAAATGAGTATCTGCATGCAAAGTACCTCTATGGCCCCTAACTGTAATTATGGAGCATTTAAGTCTTATCTGTTGGTTAATCCAGTCTAAAATGAAAACTCTTCATATTAGGGATCAGAAAAGAATGAGATGAAAAAGTTGTCTTGAGAAGCATTTTTATATATGCACTTTCCTTCCTTTCCAAGGATGGAGACCTTAGCTTCCCCCTGGAGGCCGTGAAAGTCCTGAAGCACCTTCTGGGGGCCAACACTATGTCCACCCCCCACCCTCCAAACCTTGGCTCACATGCCGTTTGTTCCAACCCCCACCTTCCAGCTGAATTCTTACCTGTATGTGAGAGAGAGGGGGCCAGTGCACTGTTCAACAGGCTGGGTGAGTATGTGCATGCACGTGTGTGTGGTATCTGTATTATATGTGGCTTAGCAGCAGGAAAATGCAATAATCAATAAACCAAGTGCTGCATAATCTATGAAGTAACAAAACTTCGGAATGTGCCATTAAACTGAAACGCATGTTTAATCCATTGTGGTCACCTAAGATACCACAATGATTAATATTGTGGACATCAGCTTAGCCACATAATCATTCTTCAGTTTACTTGCCACAATACTTTAGTAAGAAAGCATAAATACTAAGTTGATAACACAACAAAAAACACAATTTTTTCCAGAAGAATTTTCATCCTGGTTATGTCAATGAAAAATGTACCACATGCCTCCAGGGAAGGAAATGAAAAGATTTCTACCAATGTGAAACCCAGTACATGTTACCTGCCTCGCTGGCACCCAGGTGACACATCAGAGAGAAACAGACAAGATAGGTGCTGCTTTGTATACATGGTAATATATAAGACGTGCTGCTATGTATACATGGTATTGTATATGAGGTGCTGCTATGTATACATGGTCTACTCATTGAGAAAGCTATAAAGTCCATTAAGAAATGTCAGGTCAAGAGTGTCATTTTCATTCATTAGATAAGCAAAAGAATACACAGAGTAAACAAAAGAAAAGCAAAAGAATGAATATATATATATATATATATATATATATAAAATTTTGCTTTTCTTTTGTTTATTCTTTGTATACACTGTGTGTATATACACACACACCTATAGTTGCACCTATCTAATACCCCCTTTTGCCTCCAGAACAGCCTAAATCCTTTACCGTAAGGATTCACCAAGGTGAAAACATTCCTTTGTGATTTGGGCCCATGCTCAATGACATCATGTGGATCCTGTATATTTTCCAAGCACATATTCATGCTGTGAACCTCCTGTTTTACTTCATCCAAAATGTGCTGTATTGGATTGACTGTGCAGGCCATTGGAGTAAACTGAACTCACTGTCATGTTAACAGAACAGCTTGAGAGAATGCATAAATAATGACACTGCGCATTATTCTGTTGGAAGTATCCACTGGGAAAAAAAAAAATAGACTGTGGCCATATAGGGAGGCACGTGGTCAGTAACATTGTTTAAGTATGATGTGGCATTAAAATGTTGCTCAGTTGCTATTAAGGGGCCTAATGTGTGCCAAGAGAAGTCCCCACACCATTACACCACTGCCAGCAACCTGTACTGTTGACACAAGGATAGATCCATGTGTTCATACTGTTAGACCCTACTGTCTTCATTTTGCAGAAGAAATGAGGTTTATCAGACCAGGAAATGTTTTCCCATCTTCAATTGTCCAGTTTTTGACCAGTTTTTGATCTAATACCCACTGTAGCATCATCTTTCTGTTTTTGACAGGAGTAAACCCGGCATAGTCTTCTGCTTCTGTGCCCCATTAGCTGCAAGCATCCATGTGTTGTGCATGCTCTTCTGTACTGCACAACAATGTGGCAAACAGGCACATTGAGCGTTATTTAAGCATTTGTGCCCTTTCTATTGGCTTGAAGGTCTCTGCCCATTCCCCTCATCTGTCATTAACAAGGTGTTTTCACCCACAGAACTGCCTCGCTGGATGTTTATTGCATCATTCTCTGTAAGCTCCAGGGACTGTAGCATGTGAAAATCCCTGGAGGGCCACTGTTTGAGAACTTCCATGCCTGGCACCAACAAACATGCCATGGTCAAAATCACTTAGATCACACAACTTGTCCATTCTATTGTTTGGATGAACAACAACTAACTGTCCTCACTGTCTGCATGCTTTATATATTGAATTACAGCCAAATGATTCTGTGTTTTCTCCAGTGGACATAATCACTCCACCAGATCCATGTGAAATCTGCGCTAATGCTGCCTGCACTGGATGCCTGTAGATACTCGATCAAGAAGCTTGACTGAGGGATTAGAACATCTTCAGCTGCATTCTTCAGACTGCAAAGGACAAAGCTAAACAAGAAGCATTCAGTTATTCAGAGAGGTCTGGTTTATCTGTGATGAGCTCCAGGCCTGAACACACTGAGCATGTGGGTAGACATGATGTACAATCTGGAAAAAGGACCTCTGGAGGAAGACAAATTACTGAAAATATGCTGTAAAAGCTGTAAAACACTTCTTGTTAGTTTTAAAACTTTTCAATATATATTTTAAATGGTTTAAATGTTAACAATAGCTTACAACAGTAGGTTCCATGACTGCATTTGTAGAAAGACAATGTCCTCTAGTGAAGTACATCAGGGAAAGTTGGGTCCATATACAGTACATTCATTTTACATTGGTAAATGCAATTGGACATAGATATACAGTTTCTTAAACCACAATGTATCTTTCAATTGCCAATATTTTAGAAAGCACTGCAGTTGCATGTATAAGCTCTGTACTAAAAATTTTGAATGTAGGTTTGAAGCTCAAGACAGATGAGTTTTCCTCTGAAATGCCATTCTGTATTTGTGTTAATGTTTCATGTGTCCATACCACACATTGTATTTTTCCACATAAGACATCAGTCATCAAAACCTGGCCAAAAATGACACATTTCTATTATAATCATAGTTATAAAATGAATCCTTTCCTTCAGAAGAAATATTTGACCCTATTGAGAATCCATATTAAAATAGCATGCATAGGGTTTTCTAATTGGCAGTACTAACCCTTAACCTTTAGCCTTTGCTCAATCACACACAAAACATTTAGCAGCTGTTTTTCTTTCCCATGAGTGGTGAGGAGAAGCCTGCGCCATGTCAATCATTGACCCAACAGGCCATGTGTTATGAAACACAGTGATGTCATGGAAGGGACCAACAGAACTATAGACACTTCATAGCGGAACAGGACCAGTCTTATATAGATTGCCAATGCACACAAGCAGGGGGGCACCTGGAATTAACATTCATGTACTTTTCAATTATCAGCACATGGATTACTGGATCTAGTTTGATTTAGCTTAAGCAGTATAGTAGACCCATGCAAAATGCCCAGAGTCTAGCATTAGTTGAGGCTAGTTGCAGTTTTAATAGGTGTTTTCGGTCTCCAGGGAAATGCGGGCAGTGTCTCTGCTCTGACTGTAGTAGGGAGCTCATTCCACCACTAGGGGGCCACATACTGTTTGTACTGTATGTACGGTGTAATTACATAAGTATTAAGGCCAGATATATCATCACAATATGCTAGACAGAAAATAATTTTAAAATAATCACTGTATGAACTGCTCTTTCAAAGACCCTTTATTTAACTAATATATGTGGTTTAATAGAATCTTGAAATTAGCCATTCTAGATTCCAATATGTTTAATGAAACATGGCTGGCTACAGTTCATTGGATCTCTTCTGCGATTTGCTATTTGAAGACTTTTGAGTAAATTGCCATGTAATAGACACTACATTCTTGTTTGTGCTCAGAGTTTGGTCTTTTCAATGTACTGCACTATGTATAGTTTAACGCATGCTGGCTGGGTAGAATTCCTTGGACTTCTGCTGCAATTAGATTTGACTGTCAATTGTATTCGAAGACGTCTCACCAGCCCACCAGAGTCCTGTTGATTAGATTTTCTGCAAATGACACGGCATGGCATGGATCCTTCAAAATGTGCATTTAGATTCATATTAGATTTAATCCATCTATAGTAGAGCAGTTAATAATGCAACACATCGTAGGGAATTTTTTTTAAAATTTAAAAAATAAGGCCTTATTTTGTAATTTATTTTCTAATTGTATTTTGCAATGCAAATGCACAATAAGTTAATTACAGCTACGGGGCGTAGTCAGCACTCATGTTGACCAATGGAATCAGGACATAGTTAGCACTCATCGTGTTGACCAATGGAATCAGGACATGGTTAGCACTCATCGTGTTGACCAATGGAATCAGGACATGGTTAGCACTCTCATCGTGTTGACCAATGGAATCGATTCTGAACGTTCGTTGTAACTACGGGGCATGGTTACAACAGAAGCCAATACTGTAACTGGAAAGCTGTGTTAGGAGCATAAATTTCATACACACAGGCCCTGGCCAGGACTCAAAGCTAGGCTACAGTTCTCCCCACCATACCACTGTGCTGCCCTTATACTGAATATTATGTAATTATATTCAGTAAAAAGTCATATTAATAGTCATATTATTAACTATAGCAATTAATGTATGGATAGAGGTAATTTGACCATATATGATTTCCTAATTATCAGTTTCATATGCTATTCAAAATAATTTAGGTAATCACAACGTTTACATTAGTTATTGAGTTAGAACTCAAATCATGAAGTTATGAAAATATTTAGGACATAAGACCAGGAAACATTTATTTTTTATTTTGGTTTATTTATAAGAATGTTTAGCAAGCATATTTATCTTTTTAAAGTTGTTTTAAAGTAGTGTATTGTTTATAATGGGCTCAGCATTGTAATACTCACAATCATAGTTGCTTCACAATTTTAAATTTGCCCCATGTGAAATATTAAAACTTTTATATTCTCCGCTTTTGCTGTGTCTACCACAGAACAGGTGCCTCAGTCTTTAAATCTCTGAATTCCACTCAGGAGGGGAAAACACTGAACACTGAATTTTGGGTTAGGGTTAGGGACTTGCAGGAGTCTTGCTAGGGATCAACTAGAGAAAAAAAACTGTCGTGCACAACAGACATTCTTCATAACATAATGATGGGCCATTCAGCCCAACAATGCTCACCATTTTGCTGACTAAATGAGTGCTCTGATACAGTACTCCAATTTGCACGCTGTAATCCACAACTTCATACGCAGCAGATCCCTTGCTAGTATGGTGCTTTGGAAAATTATGTTAATACACAGCTGTGGATTAAAAACCGAGGGAACCCACTGAGATTTGCCTCCTCAATAACTCAATATTTTTAAAAAATATTTAAAATGACATTTTTCACCATAATAATCATAGAGCTTTTCCTTTGGATTTCATTGATTCTGTAAAAATTATTTGTTTTTCCTGTTTAGACTATTACATTACAGGCATTTGGCAGACGCTCTTATCCAGAGTGACGTACAACAAAGTGTATAACCGTATCCAGGGACAAGTGTGTTGAAAACCCTAGAGGGAAGTACAGATCCAAGCGCAGGGAGCGACCGCGTAGTATAACTCCCTGTTGGTTAATCTGAACACAAACAAAAGCAGCAGCAAAAACAGTCTATGCAAATAATCCAGGCAATTATTAAACAAGTAGGCACAAGTGCAATAACTAAAATAAAATAAACAGCTTACCTAGCTATATACCTAAGCTTACATAACCAATTAGAGACTACAGGGAGGTCGGGAGGGGTGGGGAGAGGTGCAACCTCTATGGCCTCACTTCCCTTTAGAAAGGCTTTTTATAGAATTTGACATCTCGATCACCTGAATTTGGAATGTCCAATTCGTGGACTATGTGCAAGTGTGCTCATATACAGGCCCTGCTGCTGGCTTGGCAGCGTGAAGGCAAACCCTAGTTCTCCTCCAAAACACACGTCTGCCAGCTGCCAGCCATGCTCATGTAGAGCAGTGGTGGAGGAGACCCATTCATACACGTGTACAGAATGCCAACCACAGGTGCCGAGACAGCCAGCTGGAGTCACTGGAGCAATGAGCAATGCTATATATCCCTACCTACTGTATCCCTCCCACATCCCTGAACACTGCTATATCCCTACTGACTGTATCCCTCCCACATCCCTGAACACTGTTATATCCCTATTGACTGTATCCCTCCCATATCCCTGAACATTGCTGCCTCCCTACTGACTGCATCCCTCCCACATCCCTGAACACTGCTATATCCCTACTGACTGCATCCCTTCCATATCCCTGAACACTGCTATATCCCTATTGACTATCCCTGAACACTGCTATATCCCTACTGACTGTATCCCTGAACACTGCTATATCCCTACTGACTGTATCCCTGAACACTGCTGTATCCCTACTGCCTGCATCCCTCCCACATCCCTGAACACTGCTATAGCCCTATTGACTGACCCCTCCCATATCCCTGAACACTGCTATATCCCTACTGACTGTATCCCTGAGCACTGCTGTATCCCTATTGACTATACCCCTCCCATATCCCTGAACACTGCTATATCCCTACTGACTGTACCCCTCCCACATCCCTGAACACTGCTGTATCCCTACTGATTGTATCTCTGAACACTGCTGTATCCTTACTGACTGTACCCCTGAACACTGCTATATCCCTACTGACTGTACCCCTCCCACATCCCTGAACACTGTTATATCCCTATTGACTGTATCCCTCCCATATCCCTGAACATTGCTGCCTCCCTACTGACTGCATCCCTCCCACATCCCTGAACACTGCTATATCCCTACTGACTGTACCCCTCCCACATCCCTGAACACTGCTGTATCCCTACTGACTGTATCCCTGAACACTGCTGTATCCCTACTGCCTGTATCCCTGAACACTGCTCTATCCCTACTGACTATATCCCTGAGTGATGCAATGCACTGGCTCAGGTCAGATTTGATCAAGAACCTTGGCGCTCACTTGAAAAAGGTCTACTTGCAGCACACAATTGAGTGACCCAGCAGCCCCCCAACAAGTTACTTTTTTTGTTAAATCCATTTTGTTCACAAGAGCCACATGCCAACATTTTTGAGAATTAAATTTCTGGTCACACTGAATCACCATATTTCTGTGTAATGTTTATCCTTTCCCCATTAAAACACTACAGGATATAAACATAATGTATATAATATAAACACTAAAGTGTATTTCTCATTTGTGCTATACTAAATGAGAAATCTCATGCTTATCAATTCATAATGATGATTTCATACATTGTATATGAACAGAATTTTGTTATTATCAATATTATATTTAGTGTAGCAAAAATCTGAAGTATGAAAGTACAATGGATGTGTGCATACAGACAGGTGGGTCTGGAAGAGGAGATGGGTCAGCAGGGGGGGGGGTGAGTTGTGGGAGGAGGGGCACATTGAAGGTGGAATTAGCAGAATTGTGGGGTGGAGTTGTCATGGTCCTGTTGGGGGTGGGGTGAGCACAGATGGCTGGCAGAGCTGGATGGGGCCAGGGTCAGCAAAGGAGGCCAATTTGGATGAGGAAGGCCAGGAGGAGGGGCAGGGCCGGGGCAGGTGCCTGGCTGAGGGCAGCTGGGCAGTGGTTTCAGTTCTGCCCAATGCAGGCTGCGTAGGCCATGACGTGGGGAATGTAGTTCTGCTCCTGCACTCCATGCAGCAGTTAGGCCATGGGGCCCCTAGCGAACACCGCCACGTCCTCCCCGCCGTGCGTCTCATAACGCAGGGGCACTGCTGCCTGGGCCTGGTAGTTATTTTGGTCTGTAAGAATGAGAAGAGTGAGACAAGGAAACAGGAAAACAGGATAATGTCTTCTGATTTCCTGTCATTTCCTCATTCTGGTTTCATTAGCTCAGATCCGTCCATGAGAGGTTAAACTGGGACTTAGATAAACGATAAACAGACCGGTTCTTATTCTAGTTATTCTAATTCCTTAACTGATGCTATGCAGCTCTGCAAGTATTACATATTACATTTTAAATAAACAGGATGAAGGAGGCTGTGGGAAACAGAATGGGCACGTACAGTAGTCCACAGTGGAGATGTTCTCGCGCACGCCATTGATCAGTTTGTAGCCTGGTCCATTGCCATACAGAATAGAGGTGAAGCTAAGCAAGTCATACCTACTGTTGCACACTGCTAAGATCATCATATCCAGTACATTGCAACCTGTGAGGACCGCTTACTCTTACTCGCTTAAATTTTCATTATACTGTGTACAAGCCACACTGGTTCTCACATCATAAAAGTATCCACCAAGTCACTGGCTTAATTACAGCTACACTATGCACAAGCATACAGTGGCAGGCTTCACCATGTCACTGTGAGCACACTGCATTTTCATTTTTCACTCACCAAATATGGAGTTTCCACATGGTGTGTATCCTCCAAAGCTGAAGACATGTGAATGATCTGCAGTCACCACAGTCAGGGTGTCATGCAAGCTGGTCATCAGTCCTCCCTGCTGGATGGCTCTGTCCATCTCCACCACCTCATACAGGGCCTGCTTAGCCTTGCCCTCATGGTGACCATGGTCAATGCGCCCACCTGTCAAAGAGTGGTCAAAGAGCTGGCCAGCCCCCTCATGATCTTCTCAATACCCATGCAACACAAATCAGAATAAATTCTCATAACTGCTATATGGTTTAGTGAACCATATTATGATTGCAGCTGCCAATAATGCAGTGTCAACCACTCATTGGACAATGACTCCAAATAAAATGACATAGCTATTCTTATTGAATTAACTACCTATTGCTTCAGGTTTTACGAATTGATGAAAAAAAATGTGTTGCAATCAGTCAAAACTCAGTACTGAGCTGTACTGCAGGTGCATAAAAATGCATTTGTTTGACACAATGGCTCAGACTTTAACCGCACCCACCAGAAAGACCCATCCAAGAATGACTCGGTTTTTAGTCTTACTGGTTGTGATCTTGATGCTGATACAATATGTTTAAAGTCAAAAAAGGACTATCTTGTGTTCCTCTATCTAGAGCAAAGCCATTCTCAATTAAAATTGAAATGTTTACATTTTTAGTGCCAACTGTGGCTGGTTCCATAGGGCAACACGCAATTGCTAATTGTATCGCCCAAGGTACGGGAGGGTGCAGTCAGGTAGGGGTCCATGTTTCATTGCTCTCTAGTGACCCTTACTAGTCCATCGGGCACCTGTGGACTGCATATCATAGCCACATACGAAAGGTCTTCCTCCGACTCCTGTGTGAGTGTGCTGTGGGATGCAGTATGAGACTAAGCAAGCTAGCGACGCTGTGTCTTGGAGAACTACGGATGTCTACACTCTCCCAAATCAGCAGCGGGGATTGCGCATGAACCTGGCTGCAAATATCAAACAGCTAATTAGACTTTCCAAACTAGGTTGGGAATTGGACAGGCTCAGCCACACACTTGGCCATTGCATTCCCAACATTGTGGAAACCTAACATGTTGGGAATGCTTGCATGGGAATATTACGGGAGAGAAACTGCAGATGATATTCAGTGGTGTAGCAGTTGGGACAGGAGGTACAGACAGTGGCAGTTGGAAACTCCTACCTGCATCTTTTGCCCATTTGAGGATGGAGGTCACCTCATAACACAGACCCCTGCTCATAGGGTGGTCATAACACAGATCCCTTCTCATAGAGTGGTCATAACACAGACGCCTCCTGATAGGGAATCTGAAGATTAAGACATTGCCACATTGCCTGTATGCGAAGGTCACTTTAATGGGATTGAACACCGTGTAGCAGAGCGGATTACAGCTGAATGACTAACCAAACACCTCCTACAGGACTCTCTTTCCCCTGACAGCATGCGGCTTATTCACACCAACAATTCAGCTCTGAAGACAACCTTTGTCAGTGTAACACAAAATCAACCTGAAACACCCATTCATCACCTACAGACTGGAGAACTCTTGAACTTTAATTGCAATTCCTGAAGTATAAATAGCTGGGAATTGTTTTAATTAGACCTTGTCCGTTGAGCTGCAGTTCACTCTCAAAACACATTATGTCAGAAACAGATATAGAATTAATATTCTATGATAACTTTTTACTTTAAAAATTAACTTTGATACAGCTGGATAGTTATTGACTCGATTCAGATTAAGCAGGGAATCAAATTTATAACCTTGGACTGGTAAGACCTGTTCCCTAACCATCACGCTACACTAATGCATTCCCAAGAGCTGCCACTGTACCCAACCTGTGTTTCTACAGCTCTCAGCCACAGAGCTAAGCACTGGCGGGCACGCTATATATACCACAGTGCACAGTTGGGCTATCACCACAGCCAGATAGTACAGAGCTGTGTTGCCAATAGGTATAGCTGGTCAATACCACGCTATCTCTGTTGTTAGCCAGTGCAATGCCACTGTACAAGGGATATGATTTGATTAGGAGCTCTTGCCACTGTGGCATGAATACAGCAAGCCGAAGCACACCGTGTGTTCAGGCTGCCCAGCTAGTCTCCTGGGAATCAGAGAGAAGACAGTACCGGTGTCAGAGGAAGCAGGTGGGGTTGCAGCATGCTCAGAAGTGCATGGGCGTGCCCAGTGGCTTGACTTTCGACGCCAGTCGGCAGGTAAAGAAGCAGAGCAACGCCAAAATGATGAGGAAGAGGAGGGTGGAGAAGACCGAGGTGAGCACAATCCAGACATGCGCTGAGTTCATGGTGTCACGCCATTGGGGGGGAGAGAGTAAGGGAAGGCAGGTCAGCAGTTCCACAGCAGTCCTCTATGAGGGGACAAGCAGCTGTGCCCAGTGCCAGCAGCCTGCAGCGAGTGGCCGTCTCCTTCTCAGTAATGCAATACAGGATTAGACGTATTACTGCAGCTCAGGCCTTATTATGACACAGTGAGCAGAGTTTATCCAATCAGAGCAGCTCCTTCGGTTCATACCCCCTCCCCCCCAAAGGAAATGGCAGATAGCGTCCTGGAGGACTGCCAGCTGCTCTCACCCCATGGCAGAAGTATGCTCGCGCTCTGACCCAGCGGGTAGGAGTGTGTTATGGATGTGGACAGGGCTGTTATTAGTGTGGCCAGTGGCAGTCCCAGGGCAAGGCCAGGGCACTCTTTTCCCATGATTGGATACGCTTCACTCCCACATTGGGGAGTGGGGGGGGGATCCTGAAACATCATACAGGACTTTATTGTTCTTGGTCAAACATCAAGAAACATTTCCTAAAAGGGGTAAGCAGTGTTTACATGATATCCAGTTAGGAGCACCTTTTAAAGTTAGTTTCTGAACCAATTCTTATGCTTCTTATTTTTTCTCATGGCCAAACATACAGACGTCTGTGGTAGCCTCAGTTAGTTCAGCAAAACACAGACTATCCAGCGTGTCTTGCAAAGCATATGCTGCCATCCACCAGATTCATTCATTCATTCATTTCCCGATCCATTCATTACTCCAGCAAATGAGCAGCACAGTCACTGAATCACAGGAGTACAGATTTAATTTAATGCACAGGCTAGAAGATTGCAGACTCAGACTCTTTGTTACCCAGAGGAGTCACTCTTGTATGATGGAACAAAGGAAACCTAGTCTAGTGCTTCAACTGCTTCAACTGTAATCATTGAGGGAAGTGAATATACACTACACGCCCCAAAGTATGTGAACACTTGAACAATCACACCTGTTAGCAATGGATGCGGCTGAAGCAGCCAAACCCCCTAATAAGAAGGGGTGTCCACATACTTTTGGCCATGCAGTGTATTTCTGTGTATGTCTGTGATTCCCCTGATAATTCTCAAGTTGGCTATGTAAATCACATGCAATCGGTTCGTTTTCTGAGAAATATTTTGAATACCAGTCTTATTTAATGTTCTGTTAGCAGATGTTGAGGATATCCAGGGTGACTTACAGTTTCCAAAGCTTGGGCATTTTCTCATTGATTTAAGCTTGTGAGGTCAACAGTGATCATGGGCTGCTCTCATCCTTCACTAGCCTTCGGTTTTACAAGTTCACACTTGACTAATGTATTTGGGTAGTTACACTTTTTACAAATGCATAATGCACACGTGTCTTAAAATGGAACTTTATAAAATCTGAATTTATTTCTTCAAGCTCCAACATCCTCACATTCCCTCTTACTCCCACTTGCATCAAATAGGATGAGCCTCTTCTTTTGGATACAGAATTTCTCCCATCCCTTCAGATGTTAGACATACAAGTCTTAAGGAATTCCCTCTCTAGGTCTCCAACAAGATGTCTTATTAAGCATAAGTATTGCACACAGGCACCTTCTAAAACATCACTTCAGCATTTTCCCTCTCTCCCCTTATGAAAAAATCACATGTGCAAATTACATGTGAACACTCAACAGGGGAAGAGTACATATTCAATTCAATTCAATTTTAGTGTCATTATCACAATGTGCAGGCACATATGTAAACGAAACGAGGGCTGCGGCTTCACCAAACAGTGCGGGGAGGGGGGGGGGGGGGGGGCACATGGGGTCATACATAGCATAAAATAAGTACAGATAAAAACACAATAATATCAGCATATTTACAAACTTGCATTGAATGAGGTAGTATATGTGAACCATAAAAACAATCCCACTTATAAGATGACAGTGGGAAAGGGTAACTTGCTATGCTATTTATTTCAAGTTACGTTTATTTTGTACGTTTAGTTATGTTTTCTTTTCACACGTGAAAAATGTAATATATACGTTAAAAAGTCAATCACAAGTGATCATATGTAAAACACGAAGATTCAAATTTCACATGACTTCAAAATAATAATAATAATAATAATAATAATAATATGTGGAGGGGTGGCTTGTAACCACAGCTGTAGGCAATTACCTGACACCTTATCTAAGGAACACTAATCCTTATCTGTTCTGCCTGCAGTGAGACAGTGAAACTGGGCTCTGTAGCCTGTAATCTGATGTACCAGTGTTAGCTCTAATATGCACATTTGCATGTGAAGTCAACAGGGAGATTATACAGAAATATCACAGAAACAGGAACACTGGACTGCAAAGAATAAATCAGTTTGTATGAGTGGAAGTGTTATTTCATTACCATAAATGGTCACAAAATGTTGGGTTGTCAAACATAATAATGTATCATTCAGTAAAACTTTGAACTGAGCAACAAACAAAAAGGATGACACAAAGTCTCATAAATTCAATGTCTACTTAAGTGTCTGATGTCTGGTAGACTGTCCCATAAACCTTAAGTTTAACTAAAATATTATTAATAATTATTTAGCCAAATAATCGTCTTTGTCGTCATCATCATCATATACAGCTCATCTGAATATTTTAACATAGTCACTATTTCTCACGCTGCTACTCCATTGCCATACTTAGCTACGTCCAAATAAAATATTAAAACAGAACTTCACTTTAGGATAAATAGACCATATAAAAGCTTACCGTTAGTTACAATAAATAAATAAATAAATAAATACCGAAATTAATAGTGCAGGCTGATTCTCAGCAACTCAACATCGTTGCAGCGGTAAGACTTATTAATGTGGTCCTTGTTTATAAAAGTACCGCAAAAATAAAAATGAAAACAAAATAGATGTAAGAACACCTGCAAAAAGTAAAAGAAGACATACTCACTGAAAGGCTATGCTTATACTTCTGCGATGAGAAAGCGATCGAATAACTAACTTCACGAATAAATTTCAGTAGCTCTTGCCATTCTCTCGCAAACGCGTTTAAAAGGCTTTCTTGCACTGGAGAAAGAGACCAAAATCGCACAATGGCGCTGAAGCGCACCACGGTATAGCCGCTATCTGAACCGCGAGCTCCTCCTGGCGAGGCGAAGTGTCCCGAGCCAAAGTGTTCAGATTGAAGAGTTCAGGCTAAAAACTAATCATTTGTGCCGTTCAACAACTCCTTTGGAAATAGCACCAACGAGCTGTTATTGCGCCTTTGAATCGGAGTGGGTTTGGAAATGAACGCATATATCTAATGTAACACATCTGAATTTCGTACACCTAGTGTGATTTCGTTCAAAAGTTCAATTTAATTCACTTCACTCGATATTTTCAATTCGATTTTATTTGCACAGTGCTTTTTTACACTGCCATGAAGGCGCATTACAGCAGGTTATTCTAACCCGATCACATTTCCAGATGTAAATAATAGGCAATAAAACGTGAAAGCAAACGCAAGGACGTAGTTAGCACATTACTGTACGAAACGCCTTGAACCAAATTACGCGAGCGCAGGTTGGTCACCCAGTCGCAGTTCGGCGGGGGCTGCCATTCTGTTTATTATTTGTATCTTCTCAAACAGTTGGACACACAATCTTAATCGGACGAATGCAATTGGGACTAAAGAAAAATTCTCTGAAATCTGAAAGGTTCATCCAGGTAAGTTATGATTTACTGTTCAAAGATTGCTCGTAATTCAACGTAAAAACACAAGATGTCGCCAGAGACATAGAAATCAAAACTTTGTACCGTAAATGGCGTTTCTGTATTATAATACTAATAGCAATAGGCTGGGTTTACGTGTCAGTGTGTTATAGCAGTTGCTAACTTGAACCTTTAAAGATATATCATAATCTATTGTTGGGGTGATGTTACCTTACAAGAATATAGGTTATTTACAATATTATCTTTGTCATATTTGGATTTTGAGTAACAAAACACAGTCCTTGACTATATGTTTTAAATATGTATTCCAGAAATGTTTGCCTGGAATTGAGCTTTTTCGTTAGTTCTGAAAAATGGTGATGAAGATGTCCTTCAATTATATTATGTTCTCATGATAACTATTACAACCAGAAAAATACAAGCAATGTGACAGAATATTGGAAAAATGCCATGAACCCACTAAGACCACTTAAGACCACACCTTAATTTTCTAAGGAGCTGCAAACAACTATAAAGGACTCAAAGCCAAATCCTTATAATCCTATTAGCTCTGAAATCAAAATGCACTTTCACTCTGCAGAGTTATATTGCAAAGCCTGTCTGTAATGTATTCGCTTTGATATTGAGTATCAACAGTACATGAACTTACACATTAAATATATAAATAAATACATTTAAATCCTATAAGTCAAGTGTTTTTATTGTTGTTTTATTACTCAGTTCAGCTTAGTTCCAGCTGAATGCTGTTTGTTGGGGGCCGCCAGATGCAGTAGATTCTAAGTGCACTGCATGTTCTGGAGCTGAACACCATCCGTGCATGGGACCAGCATGGCAGAACCAAACTGCTCTCTGACTGAAAGACTCCTTATATTAAAAATACTTTTAAAGCAAAGTCTCTTTCTTTCATATGTGCTTTAATTATCTGTGCACCTGGATTTTTAAAGTCCTGTTGGATGTTAGAAACTCCTTATTGACTTCTGCTCTTTGAGCATATGAGGATTTTTTGGTCACTTCTCCAAAACTCAGCAAATCTTAGTATCTTTAGAACTTTATACCAGTCTGCCAGTTGTGAACATATACACGTTGTCTTCCAAATGATTCACAGCTTTGACAAAGATGAACAAAGATGGGGATGTAAATTATAGGCCTACAATACAGGTAATGAGCTATATTGCTCCAAAATGGGCAAATAATATTCTTTTACGTTAGTACAATTGCACAAAAAAATAGATTTTGAGCAATGGTATTGGTTTCCAAAAATGTAGGTGTCACAATAGTTCACACCACTGTTTTCAGTGCTTTGTGTACCTTCTATTCACAAGGGTAGCACTGCTGAGTCATCCTCTGTACTGTTTTATGAGAATGGTGAATATTTTGGGGGAGATCTTTGATCAGCCCGTCATAGAGAATTTTTCACATTGCTTAAGATCCTTCAGTCTGTAGTTGTGGACTCTGCCCTTTTCATTTAAACCACAGGTAATCAGGTTCAGGTCTCGAGACTGAGGTGGCCATTGCAATCTTTGATTAATCTTTGGCCAAGCTGGAGCTTTCTAGCAGGGATATTATATTTTTGGCCAAAAGGTTTTGGTTGAATCAGAATTCAGGATTCCATTGACCTTAACAAGTTCCCTAAGACCTGTACATGCAACACATCCCAAAAGATCCACCACCATATTTTACCACAGGAATGGCATCTTTTCTAGAGGTGTCCTTTGAATGCTAAACTGCCACTAGTATGTATGGATAAATAGCTCATTTCTGATTCCATATAAGACAAGTTTCAAATAATTCATTTCAAGAGAATTACATGGCAGATTGGTGTTTAATAAACAACCAGGCACTTATCCAAAATTACTCTGGAAAACAGTGAAAATATTTGTAAGAGCTTAGTTTATATACAACTGCTAAGAGAAAATAAATGGAAGGAATAAATAAACTGAAATACCAAATAAAAAACACAAAAAGGTCATGCGAAATGTATAGACTCTTCTAAGTTGAACATGTTTTTAAAGATACATTTTAGAATTAGCTTTTACTTGATTTATTTCCCTTTAATCTTATTTTTCTACCAATCTTTTTTCTTTTTATAAGTTGTCTCTTTTTAGCATTTTTATTTTACATACTTTAACTGTTACTTATTTAAACTTTTACTTCATGTCTTCATTATGGAAAACTCTAGAGCAAATAATGTATAATTATTTAATAATAAATAAACTTTAATAACACTTGCAATACATGACTAATATAATTTTAACTGATTATAAAATTCTAAGCTGAATTTTAGTCCAGGCTAAACTGAGAACAGGATTTCATGAAACACATGTGAACCCCAGTCAGGCAAAGTGAGAGGATCAGATGATCTGTTCCTGACACATCAAGATCACATCAAGGTCACATCAGGAGTGCAAAAACGCCATAGCACCAAGAAGGCACAGAAGCCCATTTATAATCATTAAGTGTCATTTTAACCTACCAAACAACAATTCCTATTGTAAAACAATGAAAGTACCACTAGTGAGATAGACTATCATTCCACAGTTAGCACTGCAACATGATCCGAAAGGAAATCCAAAAGAAGAAAGAAAAAACAAAGGATATCCAAAGGGGGTCAGGGGAGCTACATGAGTCGGATGGGTCTTCAGTTTGTGTTGCTGTGGAAGATGGGCAGGGCTTCCTCTGTTCTGACTGCAGGGGGGGGTTAAATGGTTATTGGAAGAAAAACACGTTTTCAATGCAAAAAAAGCCAGGTTACATACAAAGCACTGTCTGTAACTTGTTCATTAAAACTTGTCAAATCTAACTGCCATTAAAAGTATTTATATTGTACTTAGCCAATGTTGTTTCTTGTAACATGGATTATCTTAGCTCACACAAAAATAAAAATACAATGGAATGCTACCCAATGTTTCCTAATTTATTTCAAGTATCTTGGCCCTGTGTTTTTTAATCTTGTTATCCAAAGTGAATTTGGTCATTTAAAGTTTATGTGTCACATGAAAGTATCAAATAGCAACCATTTATAGTGGAAATAATCCATTCAGATGCATTGCACCTAAAATTATTTTTGTAATGACAACACTATGTTTGAATAATTGTCTGAATAAAATTCATTATTATTATTATTATTATTATTATTATTATTATTATTATTATTATTATTATTATTATAAGTTAATGTTGTGAAAGGATGGGAGTCTGTGGTCATTGTTGTTATTTCTGTAGGGAACCCTGAAAAGTGCCATACTCTCGTTTCTGTATAGGTATGGTGCAGGCGTGATTTGGTGGCATCTCAATTCACCTGGAGTTGTCCCAACCTTTAGACATACTCTGAAGGTATTTTATTTCATATATCAAAAGTATTGTATGTTAGCATCCCTTTTAATGTTTACATAGTAATATTTCTCAGAAGTTAACTTTAGTAAAACACTGTGCATATTTCATTTAGCATCTCTGCTTAAAATATAAGTTATACTTCTGCTCAATAGACATGATTCAATGTTCTTGTAAATACTAAGGAGCTTCATTTTTAAATTCATGGCAAAACTTGGTGATTGAAAATGTTTTTTCTTGAAATATTTCCCACCCGAATATATGGGTGAGCGCATAATAAAAATGTAATTGAAGTCATAACTAGGTATATAATTTCAATGGTTTGGAAAATAAAGGGCATTATTCCTTAAATGTGTAATAATATAGGCACATTTACCCATGCTTTATTATTACCAATGATGTATAACCATTTCTGTTTTTATGTATTTTATCAATATTTTGAACAATGAACTGTAAAATGGCAACAACTCTGTTTTCTTTCTCTGAACATTTAAATTTCAATGTTTTGTATGAACGTGAAAAAGTCATTTAGAAAAGTAGGTTTTCAAAATTCGGTGCCTCAGCGAATAACTATATTGGGCGAGAGGCAGGAATACACCCTGGACAGACCGGTAATCAATCGCAGGGCACGCACACCATTCACTCGCACACCATTCACTCACCAGTCACTCACACCTATGGGCAATGAGTCTCCACTTATCCAACCTGCATGTCTTTGGACTGTGGGAGGAAACCCACGTGGACAAGGGGAGAACATGCGAACTCTACACAGAAAGGCCGGGTCGGATTCGAACTGAAGATCTTCTATCACATAATTATGCTAAAGAAAATTTTGGAAAAATTACGTGCCGCCCACTTCTAGTAGTTCATTGGTCGTAGTCATTCAATGACTGTCCATCGTTTTCCTGGCTATTGGTGCAACTCTGTTACTATAATAATCCACACGACAATCCAATTGGTAGAACTCTGTAGCAATGTTTTCCGCAGTAAGTACGCTCGACAGGAGCCTGTCCCTTTAAAAATAGTGTATTTGTGAGTTCCGCGCGAGGCTGAAGTAGGCTGGGGTGAAAAGGTGCCTTAAGAGAAGTAGCCTACAAGTCGTGAACAATGGTGAGACATTTTATTGCTCTTGTTTTGACTTGCATTGTATAATGATCAGTGTCGTGAGTGTATTACTAGCTTATCGAACATCCACTGTTATCTGGACGCCAGTGTGCTGTTTGTCGGAGTATTCATTTTGCTGTAAACATGGGTAACATCAAGGTCTCGTATCACGTTGCTACAACTCAATGGGAGAAAGCGGCGTGCAAGCTGACACTCTACGATCCGATGCTCGCCAGCAGATCCCTGTAAAATGAATAAGACATAAAATAGATTATACATGATACATTCGATTTTTTTCCGTTTCCATAAACAAATATAATTAGTTGTATCTGTAACATGTGTATATGCCGAAATTGCTGGACAGCTGTCTTGCGGGGCTGTAAACAATGCTGTTTGGTCGGTTTTTAGTATAGTACATATGAGTTCGTTACGAACACGAAGAGCTTCGCCGCGTTTTCTTGTCTAAACTGTTTATTTTAACTTCAAGCTTCCGATGTAGTTGTGTCAAGAAAACCTGCCTTTAATACTATATGTATCATTGAAGGATGTTCTACTTCCTCTGTAGGTTTTATCACTTGGCACTATGGGTGAGATTTCGCAGTAGTGTCGAGTAGCCTACGGATGAAAGTAGCCTGTCTCTTTTCCATAAATAATACGGAAGCCCTTGTATACGCTGCCTGCCATAGTCTTTCGTGAGACGCGTGGAACAGTATAGAAGAGGAGAGTTTTTTGTGGTTTCTCTAGGTTTACCTTTATTACAGTTTTTGTTCGACATATTAACCAGTTTCTTAAAACATCGGTTCTGTGATCGGGCAGGGTTATCCGAGTAAGGTTTTTAATTCCGCGCCGGTGGGCCGCTGTTAGTATTGTGGTTACTTATTACCTAACGTGAGCCGAGGGAGCGAAAGGCTGGAGTAAACAATGTGACCGACACTTGTAGCCAAGGTGTTCCACCGAACTACCTGTCTGTTGTAAACGTAATTGTTTTGGGATGGTGCAGAACACTAATCACTAATTAAATTCTCTACCAAATGTCAGACACATCCGTACATGTGCATATGCTTCCTCGAGGAAGTACACTCTTTCAGAATATAATCTTGAGTGAAGTTTCGTTTCCTGAGCATGCTACAATGAAATTGAACTATAGCCAGATTCTTGCTAAAATGTAACATATTTAATTACTGTAGTCTTATTAACTTTCCTGGATATTTACTAAATTATTAATCATTTGGAATTAAAAATCGTATAATTAGACTGCAATATCACTTAATTGGTAACCCATTAATAGATGATCTGCAATGTCTAACCCCCCCCCCCCCCCCCCCCCCCCCGGTTTGGTTGGAATGCACGGACCACAGCACTGAATTGCCACTGAAAATAAACCATTTGGGGCCGCCTAAAGCTAAGGGTGAAATATGCAGAAGCAGAACAATTACATCATAGTGAGTGTTTCCTTGTAGCAGGCTTGTTCATAATCAGAAAGGAGGGACACCTTTGGGAACTGTTTTCAGTAAAAGGGTTAGCTGTCTTAGTCTCGGGGTGTTTTCTAGGAAGGAAATGGTGGGAGCGGGGGTGCGTCACTGTGGATGCAGTGACGTCAGGATTGCAAAACTTTTTGGTGGGCAGTGAGATTGCCTCTTCAGTCGGAACATTCCACTAATGAGCACATGCGTATGTTCTAGTGTAAACCAATGTGCACATAGGTATGTTCTAGTATAAGCCAGTGAGCACATGCGTATGTTCTAGTATAAACCAATGTGCACATAGGTATGTTCTAGTATAAGCCAGTGAGCACATGGGTATGTTCTAGTATAAATTAACACCCAGGATTGCGCATCTATAAATCGAGCAGGTTCAGCCTTTTGCTTGGTCTGTGATTGGTGGAAGGAACAACCCCTGTCCCCAACCTCAGAATGTCAGAGTTTTTCTTAAAAAGGTAAGCCAACCTGAAGTTCAGATTAGATATTTATGTTTAGATCTTCGTTAAGCTGAAGTAGTGGCCATTTTTTCAGGGTGACCACTGAGGCCTTGAAGTTGTTTTTGCAGGGCACTAAGGAGGTGTTAGTGGTGTTGTTATATTTTAACTGCCTTCTTGCAGAGGATAGAGGTTTGGGTCTGGAGAAGGAGTGCATCAGCAGTTCCAGGATTGAAACCCACAGCTCCAGCGAAAGCCCTGTTCTGCACACTGCTGTGCTGATGCCTGCTGCTCACACAGGGAGTTATGGGATCATAGACTGCAGGCAGACTGCAGTCAGCTCTGTAATTACACACTGCTTACTTTAAGTCATCATCGTTCAGGCCCATGCCTTTCATTACGGCGGTGCTTGTGGGAAATGTCATGGAAAGACATTTGTGCTGTGCTAGGTTAGCCAGGCTAGTATGCATGGGAGGAAACTGAGGCCACAGTGTAGTATCCTGGTTCAGAACTGCCTTGAGCTCAGATTTATGGATTTACTGACTGTTTGGGTAAAAAACCTAACATGAAGGTGTCATGTCAAAAGATCTGGGGACAAAACGTTAAGAGGAGGGATTAGGCTGGGGCCAGAATTCCTGCCACAGGCGATGGCTGAGCTGATGTGCTGCTGAACTGTTTCTCCACAGTTAAGCAGAGTTTAGCTGATTTATGCCACAGCTAAGCAGAGTTTAGCTGATTTATTCCACAGCTAAGCAGAGTTTAGCTGATTTATGCCACAGCAAAGCAGAGTTTAGCTGATTTATGCCACAGCAAAGCAGAGTTTAGCTGATTTATGCCACAGCTAAGCAGAGTTTAGCTGATTTATGCCACAGCTAAGCAGAGTTTAGCTGATTTATTCCACAGCTAAGCAGAGTTTAGCTGATTTATGCCACAGCAAAGCAGAGTTTAGCTGATTTATGCCACAGCAAAGCAGAGTTTAGCTGATTTATGCCACAGCAAAGCAGAGTTTAGCTGATTTATGCCACAGCAAAGCAGAGTTTAGCTGATTTATGCCACAGCTAAGCAGAGTTTAGCTGATTTATGCCACAGCTAAGCAGAGTTTAGCTGATTTATGCCACAGCTAAGCAGGTTGTAGGTGATTTTTGCCATAGCTAAGCAGAGTCTAGCTGATTTGTGCCAGACAGATAAACAGAGTTTAGAAATACGCAGAATTTAGGGTGAAAAATCTTTGAACAAGCAGTAAAGAGCGAGGATTCAGTCCCTCTCCTGTTTGTGGTATTTTATGATTGACAGCGCTCTTTATCTGAGATGAAGTGACTGAGCTACAGAGTAAACAGCCTTGTGAATGTACTGAAGAACTGAGGCCCTGACCCAGGTCTACCTATGCAGTCCCACCACACAGTACCCTTCATCACTGCTTCTGCAACACTGGCCAAGGCATTGGGATCTCAGTCTGTGTCTTAAGAAAATCATGGACACACATCTACTCATTCCCCTATCATTATCACCATGATTATTGCATGATAACTGTGTAAAAACTTTGTGGAACTTGATGGGTTTGGCCAACCACATAGTGTGCCAGAATAAGCATGTCCTTGTCTGGGTTCTGGTGATGAACTGAATTCTGACCATGCCAGCTCTGATACACAGACTTTAGGATTACAAAGGAAGGGAGGGTTTGATTAGCAGGGCATCCTACCTGACTGTAGCGTATGGGGCAGTGGCTGTACCGCTCGGCTGCGTATGGGGCAGCGGCTGTACTGCAGTGGCTGTACCGCTCGGCTGCGTATGGGGCAATGGCTGTACTGCAGTGGCTGTACCGCTCGGCTGTGTATGGGGCAGTGGCTGTACTGCAGTGGCTGTACCGTTCGGCTGCGTATGGGGCAGTGGCTCTACCGCTCGGCTGCGTATGGGGCAGTGGCTGTACCGCTCGGCTGCGTATGGGGCAGTGGCTGTACCGCTTGGCTGCGTATGGGGCAGTGGCTCTACCGCTCGGCTGCGTATGGGGCAGAGGCTGTACTGCAGTGGCTGTACCGCTCGGCTGCGTATGGGGCAGTGGCTGTACTGCAGTGGCTGTACCGCTCGGCTGCATATGGGGCAGTGGCTGTACTGCAGTGGCTGTACCGCTCGGCTGCGTATGGGGCAGTGGCTGTACTGCAGTGGCTGTACCGCTCGGCTGCGTATGGGGCAGTGGCTGTACTGCAGTGGCTGTACCGCTCGGCTGGGTATGGGGCAGTGGCTCTAACGCTCGGCTGCGTATGGGGCAGTGGCTGTACCGCTCGGCTGCATATGGGGCAGTGGCTGTACCGCTCGGGTGCGTATGGGGCAGTGGCTGTACCGCTCGGCTGCGTATGGGGCAGTGGCTGTACCGCTCGGCTGTGTATGGGGCAGTGGCTGTACTGCAGTGGCTGTACCGCTCGGCTGCGTATGGGGCAGTGACTGTACTGCAGTGGCTGTACCGCTCGGGTGCGTATGGGGCAGTGGCTGTACCGCTCGGCTGCGTATGGGGCAGTGGCTGTACCGCTCGGCTGTGTATGGGGCAGTGGCTGTACTGCAGTGGCTGTACCGCTCGGCTGCGTATGGGGCAGTGGCTGTACCACTCGGCTGGGTATGGGGCAGTGGCTGTACCGCTGCTGGACTATAGAAGCTAAGAACCGACAGCTACTTTCACTTTCAGATGTTCCCTCTTCAAAGTCTGGAGATGTGAGTTTGCAGCAAAGGGTCTGTGGATAAAACTACGCATGAGAAGAACAGGAAGATGCCTCAACTAAAGAATAAGGGGCAGAAACTTGTTATTAGGGGGGCAGAGCATTCATATACAATTATTAGTGTTGTTGCTGATAGTTTTGAGTTTCTACAGTGGGAGAAAACATACTCTCTGAAAAGTGTGGCAGATCTTGCTTCCGCCCTTCTCTGGTGACTGTAACCTAGACAACCAGTGGGAGTGTACAAGGGGAGTGACCTGACATAGGGAAGCCTGGAATGTCTGAAGAATAGGGGAGAGAATGGGTGGGTCTAACTCTGTAAAGTCACCTCCCAAATGTGAGTGGAATGCACATATTGACAGTCAAACGCATTCTCTCTCTCTCTCTCTCTCTCTCTCTCTGTCTCTGTCGCTCTCTCTCTCTCTCTCTATCTCTCTCTCGCACTCTCTCTCTCTCTTTGTCTCTCTCTCTGTTTCTCTCTCCCTCACACTCACACACAGACATGTAAATTGATCAGGTCATTTTTCTTTCCTGTTTCTCGTCTCTGTGGAAGAAGTTGTGCGGCTCAGGGTTGGGTTTCCTGGGCACAGCTACAGCCTGTATTCACAGGAAGTTTTTTTATTAAAAATTTTTTTTGAAATCTTGATACTTGTTTCTGAGGTCGTGCCTACTCTGCCCGAGACACTGAGGGTGTGGGGAGAACTTATGGCTGCAGCAGAAGTTTAGGGGCATTAAGCTAAGAACAGTTCAAACATACTTTTACTATTTATTCATTTTATTGTTCTTTTTTTTCTTTTTTTTTTTGGTTGGTGGAGGTCCGACTGAGACTGGACCTCTGGAGCTTTACTGAGTGGGACGCCTGAGCTCACGGGACGCCCAAGCTCACGGGACGCTCTGTGATTTTGGGCATGGAGGCGCTCAGGGAATCTTTTCTGCACTTGACCTTTCAGATGTCCTCCTACAAGCGAGCCACCCTGGACGAGGATGAGCTGATGGGCTCCACTGTGGATGAGATCTACCCAACCAGCATGCAGGTAGCCATCTCCTCACTGTCTTTCTGTGCATTCATAACGTCTCACATGTTTAGGGGGGTTGGTTACCCCAAAGCGGTAGGTTAGTTCCAGCTGGTCGTGCAATAACAGCATCCCAGCCATGTTCCTGTTGCACGCAGTACAGATGAAACACAGCCCCTTTATGGCTGTGAACCCTTTCCCTCCATCACCATGTGCTCTGTGTTCAGGCCCTGTATGTTCTGTAGTGCTGCTGTGTTTTTACTGTCCGTTTAAAAGGGCTTCATTGTTTAGTCGGCTGTTTGTTCTCAGGGCGATAAGAGAGGCCTCTTAGCGACGCTTCAGCCAGGGATTCTTGGAATCAGAAAGGATTTATTCTTTTTACTTGATAGAATCAGTAAAAATAGAACATTTTCCAAGGACTGTCTACATGGCTATGGTTGCTTAAATCTTCCCTGTAAGAACAGAATATTAGGTTTCACACAAAACAGCTGGCCTGAGTATTCTCATTTTAAGTGTGATGCTGGGGCCTGTGTATGAAATACACCTAACATTCTCTAAACATTCACCTAACAGTTTCACAACGTTGCTCTGAAGTATGTTTCTGGGGCTTGGCCTGGGAGTGGAACACGTTGCCCTGGAGTGCCCAGCCAGCTTGAGGGCTTCAGGCATAACCCCCCAGATGGCCCTACACCAGCCATTATAATGCTGGCCACTCATTAGGAACTTCTGCAAATATGTAAAAAAAATATTATTCATTTGCTCATAATGGTCTGGGCCAAAAAACTTACTCTAAAGATGATTTAATATCAAAACCCCTGGAAGTTAACTTTCATGTTTAACTCCAGAAAGTGAACTTTCTGTAACAGGAGATAGAGACACAGTTTGCTAACTGACCTTAGGAAGCCACATCTGGTCTCCATGGTTCCTGTTGTCTCAGCAGCATAATGAAGGCAGGTGTTGCTGCTTGTAAGCCTGTCACACACGTACCTGCTTCCCCTGTTTCAGAGGGGAAACCTGCTGTTAAGCAGACTGACTGCAAACCAGTCTTTCCCCATTTCCCAGCAGTCTGCTCTCAGTTACATTACATTACTTATCCAGAGCCACTTACACAGCTGTTTACATAGCGTTGCCATTGCATACATTTCTACTGCTGGATATATACTAAAGCAATGCAGGTTTGGTACCTTGCTCAACGGTACAACAACAGTGTCCTACCGGGGAATTGAACTTGTGAATGGGAATGACCAAAAAGTCAGGTATTAGTGTCCAATAAAATACGTTTCTACAGCTCAGCTATATTGAGGCTGGTGGATGAGTTTTTTTTACAAACATGCTTTTGTGTGTTCACAAAGAAAGGGAAATTGTGTTTGCTCATTCAAATATAACAGCTGGCATAATATTTGATAACCTCTACAGGCTGGATAAAGCAGCCCTTTATTTGCATTGAGCACATCAGGGAGTGTGAGCTGACTGTAATGCGGACTCACCTGTGCTGTGCTGCTGCTGTTTACCTTCCCTCTTCTGAAGGTGTCTGTGCGGCGTGGGCGTGGCCCCAGGTGCTGGGCTCATAGAACACACCTGGAGAGGAAGCTGCTGGCCCTGGTGTGTGTGCTGTCCTTCTCTCTATTCGTGTGTGTCCTCACACTGGGGCTCTACTATAAAGCAGGTCAGTGATGTCTCTCCCTCTGTCTCTCATCAGAAATGGCTCCATCACTTTCATCATCTTAATGAATTTATACATGAAGTCATCCATAAGACATTTAATAAAATGGCTTTTAAAACCAGTTTGAGTGCAAGCTACTTCTTATTTATTTATTTTTAATGTGTTTTCCCCCCTGAAACTGCTGATCTCATCATGTTATGGAAATTGGAAAACAATTAAGGTATCATAACTTAAGGGCACATGCCTCTGTGCTTAGATGTACAGGATTAAATTCCACACAGTCTGAGGTGGCACTGACTGCTGTCCAGGGGAATGCACCTTTTGTCCTTTTCCATGCTAAAGATTCATTTCCTTGTATTTTAAAGGGGAAACTGAAAACCACTTCCTTCTATTCAACCACCCATCTACTCACACATGACACTGCAGTGTTTAAAAAGCGAGCTTTAGTCAAGCTGTTTGCTTGCCCTTTCCATGCACAGATCTGTTTTCCCCTGCTCCTGTATCATTAGAGATTAGGAGTCTGTTGCACACCTTTGCAGTATAATTTTATTCTCAGCCAGTCTTACAATGAATCTCACTGTAGACCCATTCTTCCTGCACTCGCTGTCCAAACATAACCTTTACACTTCAATTGTACACAATATCAAACCTAAAATTAACTTAAACCCTGAACCCAGTCCTTCCTAATGTGTACAGATGTTTTATTCTTTTATAATCTGTAAAAAAACAAAAAAAACTTGAGAGGAATTAATTAATGTTTTTTCTTCATCCAGAACAAACATGCATGCATGGACATGCATAGCAAATGTGCAAACATAACTTCAATACCTTCTGTAATAAAATCTTTGAATCTTGGACAAAACTGTATTTTACCAAAAAGCACGTATTTTAGTGGACAGAAATGCGTGCTGCACATTCAGGCCCTGCTGGGTCAAACAGGAAGCTAAGCGCAGGGTCAAACAGGAAGCTAAGCCCAGTTAACAGCTAATGAGGCTCAGGGTCATGTCTTTGGTTGTCACAGCCAATGGGAGCTTTTTAACCAGGAAATCCATCCATGATTTTAATTCTGCACCTGTGGTACAACATTTTACAACATATAAACCTTACCAGGCAGATTGAAACTGCAGCATGCAAGTGTGCATGTGTGCGTCCATGCACCTGAATGAGTTTTTAAAATGTACATTTTTAGCGGTTTGAGTGACAGGAATAGCAGTACCTTTGATGTCTGTTGTATCAGGGCAAGCTGCAGGGGATAACCCATTGCATCTCAGCCAAACTCTGGATGAATGCACTGCACTCTGGGCAAGTGAAAGCATAGCTTTTGTTTATTTTTGGGTGAATTGCCCCTTTAAGATGAGTACAAAGTTAAAATAGGCTTAATCAAATGTTTTTTTTCAGTGAAGGAATCAACGAGTGTAAAAATACTGTCTTCTAAGTAAGTATTCACTAAGACATGCTGGGCACTCGCACAGAATATTACAGGTGTCCATGCCAGCCATTTTCCTGGTTTCTATGCGTACAGACCCAGGTGTGCTACAGGAGTGTTGGGCCTGCTCTGTGTGCAGACCCAGGTGTGTTACAGGAGTGTTGGGCCTGCTCTGTGTGCAGACCCTGCTCTGTGTGCAGACACAGGTGTGTTACAGGAGTGTTGATCCTGCTCTGTTTACAGCTCACCCAGGCCTTTGTCTGTCTGAGTCGTGTGTGAAGGTGGCCAGCACTGTGCTGGGAGCGCTGGACCCCAGCGTGGACCCCTGTCATGATTTTTACAACTTTGCCTGTGGGGGCTGGGTGAAGAACAACCCCCTACCTGAGGGCAAGTCGCGCTGGGGTCCCTTCAGCAACCTGTGGGAGCGCAACATGGCCGTCATGAAACAGAAGCTGGGTGAGTGCCTCTGGGGGCATGATGGGATATGTAGTTTCTACACACTGCAGCATGTGATGGACTCACTCCGTAATGTATGGTCCCTGAGGAAAAACTTGGCTCTCAGATTTTCAGTTGTCATCAAATTCTGAGATAGTTCAGTTGTAATTATGCACCAGTAATTGATTGTACAGATGCCTGCACATACTGCATAACATTTACCATAAGTAGCAATGTGCTTGCATAATTTATTGGTGAAAGTAATGGTGAACCATGTTCAAGCAATGGTGAACCAATTTACTGTGGAGTATTACTATGTGATATTACCTCTTTCTTGCAGTTATGACCTACAAACACAATCTTTTTTTTTTTTCTTGAGTGATACTCCTTCAACTCATCACCTGCTGTGCTTATTAAAGAAAACCAGCTGCTTGTGTTATTTGCTCCTGTTATTTATTTGGCAGACAGGGCTTGCAAGACAGGTATTGCATGATACAATAAAATGAGTCACAAGAAGAACAGGGACAGCAATAATAAACTGTAAACTGTACATTGTGGTAGTAAGTTCACAGAAGCCAGACTTCCAGTGAGTGAGTGCAGTGAGTGTGTGCAGTGAGCATGCGCAGTGAGTGTGCGCAGTGAGTGAGTGCAGTGAGCTTGCCCAGTGAGTGAGCGCAGTGAGTGAGTGCAGTGAGATTGACCAGTGAGCGTGCGCAGTGAGTGAGTGCAGTGAGCTTGCCCAGTGAGTGAGTGCAGTGAGTGTGTGCAGTAAGTGTGCACTGTGTGAAGTCTGGTCTGTGCACACCTTTACCAGAGAACATCTCCATGGCGGGTCTGAGCCTTGCGGAGAGGAAGGCCCAGTGGTACTATCAGTCCTGCATGAACGAGTCCAAAATACAAGATCTGGGGGCACAGCCACTACAGGAGCTCATCAATCGGGTGAGTGTGTGCGCGTGCGTGTGCATGCGTGTGCGTGCGTGTGCGTGTATGTGCGTGTATGTGCGTGCGTGTGTATGTGCGTGCGTGTGTGTGCACGCACGTGTGTGTATGTGCGTGCGTGTGTGTGTGTGTGTTCGGGTATGTGCCTGTGTATGTGCGCATGTGTGTGTGTATGCATGCATGCGTGCGTGTGGTGTGTATGTGCGTATGTGTGTGTATGCATGCATGCGTGCGTGTGGTGTGTGTGCGTGTATGTGCCTGTGTGTATGTGTGTGTGTATGCATGCATGCGTACGTGTGGTGTGTGTGTGTGCGTGTATGTGCCTGTGTGTGCGTATGTGTGTTTATGCATGCGTGCGTGCGTGTGGTGTGTGTGTGCGTGTATGTGCCTGTGTGTGTGTGCATGTGTGTATGCATGCGTGCGTGCATGCGTGTGTGTGTTCTCTGTTTATAGTCTATGCTAATCTGTGGGTTTGTGTTTTAGACAGGAGGCTGGGCTCTGACAGAAGCCTGGAACAAATCCAATTTCCAGGAGGTTCTGCGTGTGGTTTCAGCCAATTACCGCACCTCTCCCTTTTTCACCGTGTTTGTCAGCACCGACTCCAAGAGCTCCAACAGTAACATCATCCAGGTGAGCTCGTCTGGCTGCCTGGCTCCTCTTCGCCCATCTGAGCTTTACCTTCTGTGACATGAGGTGTGTGTGTGTGTGTGTGTGTATGCCTGCGTGGGCATGTGCGTGTGCATCTGTATGTGTATGTGCGTGCGTGCGTGCGTGTGCGTGTGCATCTGTATGTGTATGTGTATGTGTGTGCGTGTGTGTGTGTGCATGTGTGTGTTTGCCTGCACATATGTGCATCAGTGTGGAACGGGCGTGCAGGTGTACACGTGTTTTTGTTTGCGTGTGTACCTACATGCAGAATACACCAGTTGTACCTTTTCTATGGTCAACAGTATCTACAGGGCTGAGGGCCACAGGACTGCAGTGCGTCAGTCAGTAACTTACTGTGACTCAGTCAGTAACTTACTGCGAGTCAATCAGTAACTTCCAGTGAGTCAGTTGGTAACTTACAGTGACTCAGTCAGTAACTTACAGGGAGTCAGTGAGTAACTTACAGTGATACAGTGATTCAGTCAGTAACTTGCATTGAGTCAGTCAGTAACTTACAGTGAGCCAGTCAGAAATTTACAGTGATACAGTGATTCAGTCTGTAACTTGCAGTGACTCAGTCAGTAACTTGTAGTGATACAGTGACTCAGTCAGTAACTTGCAGTGAGTCAGTCGGTAACTTGCAGTGAGTCAGTCGGTAACTTGCAGTGAGTCAGTCAGTAATTAGCAGTGAGTCAGTCAGTAAGTCAGTCAGTAACTTGCAGTGAGTCAGTCAGCCAGTAACTTGCAGTGACTCAATCAGTAACTTGCAGTGAGTCAGTCAGTAATTTACGGTGAGCCAGTCAGTAACTAGCATTGAGTCAGTCAATAATTTACATTGAGCCAGTCAGTAACTTGCAGTGAGTCAGTCAGTAAGTCAGTCAGTAACTTGCAGTGAGTCAGTCAGTAATTTGCAGTGAGTCAGTCAGTAACTTGCAGTGAGTCAGTCAGTAATTTACAGTGAGCCAGTCAGTAATTTACAGTGAGCCAGTCAGTAACTTGCAGTGAGTCAGTCAGTAACTTGCAGTGATGCAGTGAGTCAGTCAGTAACGTACAGTGAGTCAGTCAGTAACTAATTTAACTCAAAGTGTGAAGGGAAAACTGTGCTTGCTGGACTGCAGCTTACAGATGCAGGTGGGTGGGTCAGACCTAGAATGCAGTGTTTTCATTGGCTAATATGATGCTCTGCCCTCTGACAGGTTGACCAATCAGGACTGGGCCTGCCCTCCCGGGACTACTACCTCAACAAAACGGCCAATCAGAAGGTCAGTTTAAGGTTGGCCTCTGGGTGAGGGTTTAGGGTTCGATGGTCATAGCTTTACAGATAACAGGGTAATGTGATTAAGGGTGTTTTCACACCTGCGCTTTTTAGCCTGGTTAAATCGGACTCTGGTGCGATTCGTTTGGGCAGGTGTGAACACAGTAATCGCACTCGGGCGTGGACCAAAACAACCGCACCGAGACCCTTGAGAGGAGGTGGTCTCAGTCCGGTCCCAAACGAACTCTGGAGCGGTTTGTTTGTGGTGGGAACGTGATCCGACCTTGATCCAACCCAACTACCAAGTGTACCCCGCAAGTTTGAGCTAAACGGCTTCTGTAGCCGTTTTATTATATTTTATTACATTAGCTCCCTTGTTCTGCTCAGTCGTCTGAAGGCAGCACATCTCCTTTGCAAAGTGTGAAGCAGTACAGCATTTTCAAGATGTTTCTTCGAAGTGCATTCAGCATTCTGCTGGTATAGTTTTGCCTGGTATATTGCCCAGTTAATTACCACGGTTATGAGCAAATGCCAACTCTGCTGTTGCTCCATGTTAAATTTCATGGCAATGTTTCTCTCACAGAAATATGTACTAGTCCAGAACACAGGACATCCTTCCTGTATTTACTTTCTTGCTCCCGCCCCAGACACATCTGACCAATAAGCGGAGTGAACGTTCTTACGTGTTTTGTAGTGATGCATTTTGGTTCGCTTGGATTTTTCTCTGTGTGCAAAGAACCAAACCAAGGGGAAAAGGCTCCAAGTTTACGAACTCATCAACTGATTCGGACCGGACCAAACGAATTATAGGTGTGAAAATGCCCTAAGATACGAAGCCCAGCTGGGCTTCCTGAAATAAATGTGCTCAAAGATGGAATTATTCTACTTTAATCAACTTTAATACAAGTTTAATACCTGACCTTAAATACCATACTTTCCTGTGTGCATACATGCTGCTGTCATCTAAAAATGTATTTTTTAAATATTAAATATTTTCATGTTGAAATATCAAAATAAGATATTGTCTTTTTTATTTATACTTTCTTGGAGTTTCCTTTGCTACTCTCCGCAGTACTTGGACGCCTATCTGGACTTCCTGGTGAAGCTGGGGGTCCTGCTGGGCGGGTCTGAAGAGCGGTCCCGGACACTCATGCAGGAGATCGTGGACTTTGAGACTGAACTGGCTAACATCACCATCCCCCAAGAGGAGCGCCGGGACGAGGAACTCATTTACCACAAGATCCAGGCCAAGGAGCTGGGGGTGAGGGGGATGCACTGCCTGCCTGTCTGCCTGTCTGCCTGACTGCCTGCCTGCCTGTCTGTCTGCCTGACTGCCTGCCTGCCTGTCTGTCTGCCTGACTGCCTGCCTGCCTACCGGACTGTCTGCCTGACTGCCTGTCTGTCTGTCTGTCTGTCTGACCGCCTGTCTGCCTGTCTGCCTGCCTGACTGCCTGCCTGTCTGTCTGACTGCCTGCCTGTCTGCCTGCCTGACTGCCTGCCTGCCTGTCTGCCTGTCTGCCTGTCTGCCTGTCTGCCTGTCTGCCTGCCTGCCTGACTGACTGCCTGTCTGCCTGCCTGCCTGCCAGCCTGTCTGCCTGTCTGCCTGCCTGCCTGTCTGTCTGTCTGCCTGACTGCCTACCAGCCTGTCTGCCTATCTGCCTGCCTGCATGCCTGCCTGCTTGTCTGCCTGTCTGCCTGTCTGCCTGTCTGCCTGTCTGCCTGTCTGCCTGACTGACTGCATGACTGCCTGACTGACTGCCTGCCTGCCTGCCTGCCTGTCTGCCTGTCTGTCTGCCTGTCTGCCTGCCTGACTGCCTGTCTGCCTGTCTGCCTGTCTGCCTGACTGACTGCCTGTCTGCCTGCCTGCCTGCCAGCCTGCCAGCCTGTCTGCCTGACTGCCTACCAGCCTGTCTGCCTGCCTGCCTGCCTGCCTGCCTGCCTGCCTGCTTGTCTGCCTGCCTGTCTGCCTGTCTGCCTGTCTGCCTGACTGACTGCCTGACTGCCTGACTGACTGCCTGCCAGCCTGTCTGCCTGTCTGTCTGTCTGTCCATATAAAAGAACCCAAAGTGTATGAGTATATAGGTATGTATGTGCATGTGTATGTAGCCTATGTCTGTGCTCGTGTGTGTGTGCATACATGCGTGTGTACTTTGGGTAGTGTGTAACGCATAGATAAGTAGGCCAGCGCTTCTTATAACTGATAAACAAGTGAAGAATGTCGGCAATATTAATGAGAAAAAAACACAGAATACGCTTAGTCATCTTTCCTAGAAGGTTTATCTGTGGCAGCGTGCAATGACCACTGACACACCCTCCTCATGAAGAACTCACAGGAGCCATATTGAGCGTGTGAAAGGGTCAGGGCTCAGCTGAGTGTTTAGAGAGAGGCAGTGGGGTGACACTCTGGCCTCCATGTGCTCCTATGAAACCGCTTGTATTGAGTTGGGCTGTGCATCCCCTGTTCAGCGGAGATCTTCTGAGACCCAACGTGTGCGTGGGCTGTGGGGGGTGTGTGTATGTGTGTGCGTGTCTGCATCTGTGCGTGTCTGTGCGTTGTCTGTGCGTGTGTGTCTGCGCGCGCATGTGTGTGTGCGTGCGTGCGTGCGTGTGTGTGTGTGTGTGTTTTGCAGACTCTGGCTCCTGCAGTAGACTGGATGCCGTTTCTCAGGGCAGTGTTTGCCCCAGTGGAGCTGAATGACACCGAGCCTGTGGTGGTCTATGCTGTGGAGTACCTGCCCAAAGTATCTCACCTCATCAGCAGCACTGACAAGAGGTGAGGAGAGCTGTTCCAACATCAACCCCCCTGCAGTCTACATCACCCCCCACAGTCTACATCACCCCCCCTGCAGTCTACATCACTCTCCCCCCTACTGTCTACATCACCCCCCCTCGTGCAGTCTACATCACCCCCCCCGCTGTCTACATCACCCCCCCCTGAAGTCTACATAACCCTCCTGCAGTCTACAACACCCCCCCTGCAGTCTACATCACCACCCCCTGCGGTCTACATCACCCCCCCTGCAGTCTACATCACCTCCCCCTGCAGTCTACCTCACCCCCCTGCTGTCTACATAACCCTCCTGCAGTCTAAATCACCCCCCCTTCTGTCTACATCACCCCCCCCTGCAGTCTACATCACTCTCCCCCCTACTGTCTACATCACTCTCCCCTCCTGCAGTCTACATCACCCCCCCCTCGTGCAGTCTACATCACCCCCCCCTGCTGTCTACATCACCCTCCTGCAGTCTACAAAACCCCCCCTGCAGTCTACATCACCACCCCCTGCAGTCTACATCACCCCCCCTGCAGTCTACATCACCTCCCCCTGCAGTCTACCTCACCCCCCTGCTGTCTACATAACCCTCCTGCAGTCTAAATCACCCCCCCTTGTCTACATCACCCCCCCCCCCGCAGTCTACATCACCCCCCCTGCTGTCTACATAACCCTCCTGCAGTCTATAGCACCCCCCCTGAAGTCTACATCACCCCCCCACAGTCTACATCACCACCACTGCAGTCTACATCACCCCCCCTGCAGTCTACATCACCTCCCTGCTGTCTACATCACTCTCCCCCCTGCAGTCTACATCACCACCACTGCAGTCTACATCACCCCCCCTGAAGTCTACATCACCTCCCTGCTGTCTACATCACCCCCCCTGCAGTCTACATCACCTCCCTGCTGTCTACATCACTCTCCCCCCTGCAGTCTACATCACCTCCCTGCTGTCTACATCACTCTCCCCCCTGCAGTCTACATCACCTCCCTGCTGTCTACATCACTCTCCCCCCTGCAGTCTACATCACCTCCCTGCAGTCTACATCACCTCCCTGCTGTCTACATAACCCTCCTGCAGTCTACATAACCCCCCCTGCAGTCTACATCACCTCCCCCTGAAGTCTATATCACCACCCCCTGAAGTCTACATCACCCCCCCCCCCCCCTCTGTGGTTAGTGTTACTGGACCATCAGGGGACGTGCAATGATGGGGTTTGGTTGGTTAGGGGTCCGTGTTTCATTGCTCTCTGGCACGCCCCTGCTGGTTCACGGAGTATGGTATGTGAAGGTGTAGGTCAGGGTTGGATTAGCATTAGGGTTATGAAGGGTTGCGTTAGGATTAGGGTTATGAAGGGTTGCGTTAGGATTAGGGTTATGATGGGTTGGGTTAGGATTAGGTTTATGATGGGTTGGGTTAGGATTATAGTTATGGGTTGCGGTGGTTAGGGTTATGATTGGTTGGGTTAGGGTTAGGGTTATGATGGGTTAGGGTTAGGATTATGATGTGTTGTGGTGGTTAGGGTTATTATGAGTTGGGTTAGGGTTGGGGTTATGATGAGTTTGGGGGGGAAAATTAAAAGTATGAGACGGTGCAGTAGAGCTACTTCCTGCTTCCACAGCATCCTCAACAACTACATGATGATGAAAGTGGTGCGGAAGATGGTGTCCATCCTTGACCAGCGGTTCCAGGATGCTGAGCAGCGCTTCTTTGAAGTCATGTACGGCACCAAGAAGGTGAGAGACAGGCGGGGTGAGGCTCTAATAATCCACATAGAGCACACGGATCTGAGCATACCTCTATCCACACACGTATGCACATAGAGCACACGGTACCTTGCATGGCAGCCTTTCACCGTTGGTGTGTGAGTGTGTGTGTGAATGGGTGAATGAGAGGCATCAATTGTAAAGCGCTTTGGATAAAAGCGCTATATAAATGCAGTCCATTTCCCATCCATTTACACGGATCTGAGCATACAGTACATTACATTACAGGCATTTGGCAGACGCTCTTATCCAGAGCGACGTACAACAAGTGCATCAGATCAAGGTGCAGAGGTGCAGAAAAAACACACTAGAGTGAAGTAAAGATCGTAGTGCCAGAAGTGACCAGATAGATCAGGACTCCAACCCTGTAGGGTAACCTGTTCAGCAAACAAACAAACAATCCTGCCAAGTACAAAACTAGCACTGAAAGCACATTTGCCTAATGAGAATCAGACAAAACAATCCTGCCAAATACAAAACTAGCGTGATCGGATTAGCCTAACTAGGTACATTGAGCTAAACTAGAGGCTAGGGAGGGGTGGGGAGAGGTGCAGCCTGAAGAGATGAGTCTTTAGTCTGCGCTTGAAGGTAGTCAGATTCTCTGCTGTTCTGACCGCCACGGGAAGGTCATTCCACCAGCGAGGGGCCAGGACAGACAGCAGACGTGAACGGGAAGTACAGACATGAAGAGGGGGAGGTGCCAAGCGTCCAGAGGTGGCAGAACGGAGAGGTCTGGCTGGTGTGTAGGGTCTGATGATCCTCTGGATGTATCCTGGTGCTGTCCCCTTAGCTGCCTGGTATGCAAGCACCAAAGTCTTAAATTTGATGCGAGCATACCTCTATCCACACACACATGCAAGTGTCCGCACATGTATGAGAAGCCCAAGGCAGGGTATGGATTGGTCCCGGCTCAGATTAAAGGAGTGTAATCTCGCCGAACCCCCCCGGTGCCAGTACTGGGTTGGTTTGCTATGTCATTGCTATGGAAACACGGCAAATACAGAATCTGACCCCTAAGATGCAGGCTCAGCTCAGGAAATCAGCTTCTCTGTACTTCAGAGATAAAATTACAATGTTCCAGTATTAGTCAGAAAGGAAATGCATTGTTTGGAGGGCATAGATGGACCTGAAGAATGTAAAATTTTAATTTGTTTCATGATTATTTTAAATAATGTTCAATAATCTAAAGCCCCCTTTTGTGAACTGTTGTGCCCTACCCCTAATGCCCCTTTCCCTCAATCCTCCTCCTTTTCTCTCTATCTCTCTCTCTCACTTTCTCTCTCCCCTGGCTCTTCCTCTCAATCCTCCTCCTTTTCTCTCTATCTCTCTCTCACTTCCTCTCTCCCCTGGCTCTTCCTCTCAATCCTCCTCCTTTTCTCTCTATCTCTCTCTCACTTCCTCTCTCCCCTGGCTCTTCCTCTCAATCCTCCTCCTTTTCTCTCTATCTCTCTCTCACTTCCTCTCTCCTCTAGCTCTTTCTCTCAATCCCCTGCCGGCCCCGTCTGTCTTTACTCCAAACATCTCAGCCGAAGACAGGAAGTGGAGGGGGTGGGGAGGGGGAGAGTGTTCTCTACCACCGCAGAGACCCGGGTTCAATCCCCGGCAGCGGTACTTCCGGCTTGGTCAGACGTTCCTATAAACACAATTGTCAGTGTTTGTGGGTGGGAAGCCGGTGAGGGTATGAGTACTGATCATTGCATTAGCGACTCCTACTGGTTGGTCGGGGCGCCTGTTCAGTGGGGAGGGGATCTGGGAGAGATAGCGTGAACCTCCGCGCGCATTGCGCTCTCCCAGTGAAACTCCTCGTTGTCAGGTGAAAAGAAGCAGGCTGGCGACTCCATGTATCAGAGGAGGCATGTGATAGCACCACGACCAGGACTGTGATACGGGGAATTGGTATAATGACTAAATTGGGGAGAAAATGGGAGAAAGATGGCACACAAAAAAAAAACGGATAGGCAGCTTCAGCAGAGCAGCAAGCCCAAAAGCCTTTGCTTTGAAACATAAACAGCATATCACTCCAACACAGTGTGTTACAGTGATAGTTTCATATGTCTTAAATACCAGAGGAGAGCGCTTGTGTGAACAGTGTGTAGGTTCAGGGTTGCTGGGAGGCTTATCCTGTTATAGCTGTTCCCAGATTAGGGGTCCCATAGTTTGGTATCTGTTAAGGTGCTGTTCCAGTGTGTGGATGGACCCCACGGTCTGGTGTCTGTTCCAATGTGTGGATGTGCCCCACAGTCTGGTGTCTGTTCCAGTGTGTGGATGTGCCCCACGGTCTGGTGTCTGTTCCAGTGTGTGGATGTGCCCCACGGTCTGGTGTCTGTTCCAGTGTGTGGATGTGCCCCACGGTCTGGTGTCTGTTCCAGTGTGTGGATGTGCCCCACGGTCTGGTGTCTGTTCCAGTGTGTGGATGTGCCCCACGGTTTGGTGTCTGTTCCAGTGTGTGGATGGGCCCCATGGTCTGGTATCTATTCCAGTGTGGATGGGCCCCATGGTCTGGTATCTATTCCAATGTGTGGATGGGCCCCATGGTCTGGTATTCAGACTGCTCCTGTGTTGAATGTGGCTGGCAGAATGGCGATTCACACCGAGCTCCGGGACTGAACATTTCATGTTGTTATTTGTGTTAGGAGGCTCAGATGTCCTCCATCTTAATCTGTCAGTATCAGTGTTAATACACCATGTTCAGGGCAGTATTAAACATGTGTATGTTGCTCTGTTTGCATGTTTGAGCACTAGGGCAGGTGTATCAGTATTGGTCTGTGGATGCTTACGTTTGTGTTTGTCGTTTCAGAGCTGCATGCCTCGCTGGAAGCTGTGCGTTAGCGACACCGATAGCGCCCTGGGCTTCGCTCTGGGGGCCATGTTTGTCAAAGCCACCTTCGCTGAGGGTAGCAAGGCCGTGGTGAGTCTCCTGCTTTGAGCAGAACGCATGCGCTCCAGTACATCAGTCAAAAATGTTTATCCAAAACCGCTAGCAAAGAAACTTGCCCACTTATTAATTGCTCTGATTTAGGAGGCCTTAAAAGTTCACCCGAACCGTCTGGGCGTGGTAATGAGAACTGTCAGTTAGCTATGATTGGCAGACCATGCCCCGTTACCATAGCTACCCCCATGATACGCGCTCTTTTTGGGAGACTGAATTTTCACAAGCTAGCTAGCTTAGTAGTATATCAAGTATCAATAGATAGCTAAGGTAAGGACGTTGACTTATATCCAATTATAATTTTTGCTATCTAGCTAGCCAAGTTAAGATAAAAGGACTACTATAACGTCCTCATATAAGCAAACTAGCTAGCTAACGTTATCGATAACATTGCCTTATGAAAGCAAACTACCTAGCTAGCTAAGGTTAGCTAGCTAGCTAAATGAATATAACCAGAAATAATCTAATAGTCCTTAAAAGGCACTCTAATTTAAGTGAACCTAACGTTAGTCAAATATTTGCATTGTCTTGCCTGTAAACCAGCGGTGCAAACTATGGGTCTCGAGTTATCCATGGGTTTACAGGGCGTGGAAAGGGGAGTGGTTATTGTATTCGTGACGCACCAAGTTGACAACTTTCTCGACCGGTTGAAAATAGGATGATAAATTTAAAACGCATATTTCTCCAAAAATACAGAATGGACATATGTAATACTTTACTCATTGTGTTTCTTCAATGCCTCTTGTGCAAATAGCACACAAAACCGAGAAAGTGTGAAAATCACCATGGTACTTCTTTAAAATGGTTAACATTTAAACACCCCACCTGTTTTTTACTTTGTTTTTTATATCAGAAAGTTTATTTCTCTCTGAATTTAAGGACTACACCCTTAGTATCCTGTGTACCAAGGGTATTGGGAAACTTAGTGGATCCAAAATATTTCCCTGCAGAGAAGCAGGCTGTCAGAATCTCTGCTGCCCTATAGCAGCGTATGCGTTCCAAATTCATGGCACCTGAAGGAGGAAGCAGCCCCTTCCCACCCTGCTTTTGGACTCCAGGGTTCACTTATTTGAGCTTTGGTGTTTAACCTGTGCATGGAACTCTGCAGTGTCCATTCACCCTGTCCTGACCCTGATCTGCCCTGTGCATGGAACTCTGCAGTGTCCATTCACCCTGTCCTAACTCTGCTCTGCCTTGTGCATGGAACTCTGCAGTGTCCATTCACCCTGTCCTGACCCTGATCTGCCCTGTGCATGGAACTCTGCAGTGTCCATTCACCCTGTCCTGACCCTGATCTGCCCTGTGCATGGAACTCTGCAGTGTCCATTCACCCTGTCCTGACCCTGATCTGCCCTGTGAATGGAACTCTGCAGTGTCCGTTCACCCTGTCCTGACCCTGATCTGCCCTGTGCATGGAACTCTGCAGTGTCCATTCACCCTGTCCTGACCCTGATCTGCCCTGTGCATGGAACTCTGCAGTGTCCATTCACCCTGTCCTGACCCTGATCTGCCCTGTGCATGGAACTCTGCAGTGTCCATTCACCCTGTCCTAACTCTGCTCTGCCTTGTGCATGGAACTCCACAGTGTGCATTCACCTTGTCCTGACCCTGCTCTGTCCTGTGCATGCTCTCCAGGCAGAAGAGATGGTCTCCCAGATCAAACAGGCCTTTGAGGAGAGCCTGCAACACGTCGGCTGGATGGACCCTGAAACCAAGAAGGCAGCCAAACAAAAGGTGGGATATGGATGCCATTTGCTCTGCAGCTTTCACAGTGTAACTGCATCATTTTCACTGTGTAACTGCATCTACTGCAGCTTTCACTGTGTAACTGCATTTACTGCAGCTTTCACTGTGTAACTGCATTTACTGCAGCATTCACTGTGTAACTGCATTTACTGCAGCTTTCACTGTGTAACTGCATTTACTGCAGCTTTCACTGTGTAACTGGATTTACTGCAGTTTTTACTGTGTAACTGCATTTACTGCAGTTTTTACTGTGTAACTGGATTTACTGCACAGTTTTTACTGTGTAACTGGATTTACTGCACAGTTTTTACTGTGTAACTGGATTTACTGCACAGTTTTTACTGTGTAACTGCTGACAGCAACACTGTGTATCACACCCAATAATATCTTCCCTGGGACCAAAATGGCAGGCTGGCATTTGAATGTTAAGTCTCAGCTTCCTGTTGGTGGTTGGAAGCTACGGCTGTTCATATCGGAATCTATACAATGTAACGTAACATTGTAGGACCACTATCTCTGAGCAGCACTGGGTGGTCAATTCTTTAACTCAAACAAAATCTCCTATTGGCTGACTGAGTTGTCACATTGACATATAGGTTAAAGTTATCTACTGTCAGTTTACAGTGTGTGATAATGGTATTCTGTGGGGTATTGTGACCTGCAGATTAAACTGATAAATAAAATGGTTTCCTCAGGGAATGTAGCTCTCATCTCTTCAAACTGAAGGACCTGAGTGCGGTCACAGTAGACTGGCCCGCTTTGCTTGGAGTGTTGGCTTGTCACTGCCACCTGGTGGTAGTGCATTGGTACGGCTTTCATTTTTAAATGTTTTAAATGTTTCATTGTTTCATTTCCAGGCGGATGCAATCTACAACATGATTGGATATCCAAAGTTTATAATGGAACCCAAGGAGTTGGACAAAGTGTTCAATGATGTAAATACAGCACCGACGCCCCCCCCCCCCCCCCCCCCCCCCACACACACACACACACACTGGAACATTGCTTTGTTCAAACTTCCTTGTGATGCATCCTAAGGCCACATGCTTCTCAGAGTTGGTCTCTGGTTAATTCATTTCATGAAATGAAAGGTTCCCACTAAATGGGTAGCATTTCAGCTACATTTTCCTTTACCGCACTAGCCTGCATAGGACAGTGTGAAATGCAGAATGTGTGTATGGATTTGTCAGTTCATCAGTTGCAGCATTGGGCTTAGGTCTAATGGGACTCTTCTTTGGCAGTTGGCAGTGGTATCAGACCTCTATTTCCAAAACGTCATGCAGTACTACAACTTCTCAGCCAGAGTGACGGCCGACCAGCTGAGGAAGGCTCCCAACAGAGACCAGTGAGTGTGGCAGCTGGTGTCCTGCGGGGCATGGGCTGACCGCCACGTCCAACCCCTTCTGCTCCATCTCTCCATCAACGCTCAGCCATGACCAGCACTCAGACCACAAGCGCTACTGATCCCTGTGAGGGAACAGGATCAGTATCACTGATTGGATAGGGGAGTGAGGGAACAGAATCAGTATCACTGATTGGATAGGAGAGTGAGGGAACAGGATCGGTTTCACTGATTGGATAAGGGAGTAAGGGAACAGAATCAGTATCACTGATTGGATAGGAGAGTGAGGGAACAGGATCAGTTTCACTGATTGGATAAGGGAGTAAGGGAACAGAATCAGTATCACTGATTGGATTGGGGAGTGAGGGAACAGGATCAGTATCACTGATTGGATAGGAGAGTGAGGGAACAGGATCAGTTTCACTGATTGGATAAGGGAGTAAGGGAACAGGATCAGTTTCACTGATAGGATAAGGGAGTAAGGGAACTGAATCAGTATCACTGATTGGATAGGAGAGTGAGGGAACAGGATCAGTATCATTTTTATCCCACATCCCCTCCCACAGGTGGAGCATGACCCCACCCACAGTGAATGCCTACTACAACCCCACCAAGAACGAAATGGTGTTCCCTGCTGGGATCCTGCAGGCGCCCTTCTACAGTACTGCATGGCCAAAGTAAGCACTTTTACTTCCTGCTCTTCAGATGCCCTCATTCCAGGGATCAGAGGTCATACTTTATTGGACAGAGGTCATTCAGAGGTCATGATTTTTTTTTCCCGAGGTCACTCTTGGAATGCGTCCCAGTTACATTTCAGTCCTCCACTCCTTTTCTCCACTCCCCCACTACCACTCGTCTCCTACAGCTACATCTCTACTACGTTAATATGTATGTTTGGGCTCAGAACTGAGCAGATGTGTAATGTGTTCGCCTTTTTTGCTTAATGTAAATTTGCATTTTCAGGGCTATGAATTTTGGGGGCATTGGTGTGGTCATGGGTCACGAGCTCACCCATGCTTTCGATGATCAAGGTAGGACTATCCCACAGTACCAAATGACTCCCAATATAACCCCACCCACTGTAGACAGCTGTGAGTGAATGCCCTGTGTTACATCACAATTAGGAATCATAACTCCGCCCACTGTAGACAGCTGTGTGTGAATGCCCTGTGTTACATCACAATGAGAAATCATAACCCCGCCCACTGTGGACCGCAGTAAGAGATTACCCTGTGTTACATCACAGGGAGGGAGTATGACAAGGATGGGAACCTGCGCTCATGGTGGAAGAACTCCTCTGTGGAGGCCTTCAAGAAGCAGACGCAGTGCATGGTGGAGCAGTACAGCAACTACAGCATCAACCAGGAGCCCCTGAATGGAAAACACACGCTGGGAGAGAACATCGCTGACAACGGCGGACTGAAGGCAGCCTACAGGGTGAGGACACGTGTGCATTAGGGTTAGCGACTACCTTTGCCCTCTCATTATTCTGAGGACTACTAAAATGCTGCGAAAATCTTTTGTTTTAGTATGTTATGATTTATCTGCTTGAGTTATACCAGAGACCAGACAATAAGCTGATATCTGCCAGTATGACAAGGGAAAGCCCTCATTCACTGATGTACAGAAGTGGCTAAACAGACATTCAGCTTAGCTTCATTTCTGTCCTACTTTTGTGTGCAATGAACTGCTGTTATGAAGTCACTTGCTGACAGGCTAAATAGTTCTTATTCAACCTTTAAATCTGGCTGCGACACCCAAGACAGGCTGTGGTTCATCTAGTTGCCAAGACGACAGTGAAGGTCCACACAGATTAGAGTGGAAAGGGTAGGAGGGTCTACAGGAAAGGCTCCAGGTTGGAGAAGCAGCTGAAGTTCCTCAGCTGATCAACAGTACTGGAGCATTCCCCTTTTCATCCACAGCCTGACAGTAGAAGCCTGCTTCTACTCTGAGGAATATTTGGTTAATGACCTTTTTTTAGTTTCTATTCTTTCAACCATTTCTCTTTCCTCCTTCCTCAAAACTACAGCCATGGCGGGCATGTAGTAATCATCACTGACACAGGGGTCAGTGATGGGTCATACCAGCGTTTCCCAACCAGTGTGCCTCAGGCGAGGTCAGGTGTGCAGTCTGAAAAATCCTTTAAAAAAATTTTAATGTTCAAATGAATTTAAAAAACTTAAATGAACAAATCCCATTCACAAAAACCAAAATAAATGTAATTAAAATTCATATCACTTAATTAAAACCCCAAAAGAACATTTAGGCCTACGTGCGTGCGTGTGTGGAGGGGGGAGGCAGGGTGTTTATTTTTTATGCTTTTGAGAGTGGTGTGCCATGAGATTCTGTAAATTTGGAAAGTGTGCCACGGAAGGAAAAAGTTTGGGAAACCCTGTGCTATACCAACGTAGTCATCCGCACAGGGTACTGTGGGTCATCTCCTGCCACACCCAGTGGAAAGTCTGGGTTTTGTGATGTAACAGGTGGCTCAGATCAGCCTACGCCCCGCCCTCCAGCAGATCTCTCACTCGCACATTCTTTCCCTTGGAGGAAAGGTCATAGGTTACAGAGCAGACAGGCAAACCATATGGTCAGCCAAGGTATGTTTCAGTGTGTGCGTGCGTGCGTTTGTGTGTGTGTGCTCGTGCGTGCTCATTTGTGTATGTGTGTGCTCGTGTGTGTGTGTACGTGTGAGTGTTCGTGTGTGTGTGTGTTTGTGCGCTTGTGTGTGTGTGTGCTTGTGTTTGTGGACGTGTGTTAATGTTAGGGTTAAGGTTAGGTATTTAGTTTTTGTGGTTAGAGTTAGAGGTTACGGAATGAATGTAGTCAATGGGAAGTCCTCACAAGGATAGCAGTACCGGACTGTGTGTGTGTGTGTGTGCCCTCGTGTGTGCGTGTGTGCTCGTGTGTATGTATGTGTGTGCTTGTGTGTGTGTTTGTTTGTGTATGTGTGTGTGTTCGTGTGTTTGTGTGTGTGGACGTGTGCGTGTTTGTGTGTGTGTGTATGTGTGTGTGTGCTCATGTGTATGTGCGCGCGTGTGTGTGTGGACATGTGCATGCTCGTGTGTGTATGTGCGCCTGTGTGTGTATGTGTGCCTGTGTGTGTATGTGTGCACGCTTGTGTGTGCGCTCGTGTGTGTGTGTGTGTGCTTGTGTGTGTGTATAGTTGTTGTGGTGAATTTCAGTTGTGAGGGCTGAGTTGAGATGTGCTGCATGGTGGTCATTCTTCTGCAGGCTTATGACAGCTGGATCAGACAGAATGGAGAAGAGACTGTGCTGCCAGCCCTGGGCTTGACCAACCGCCAGCTGTTCTTTGTTGGATTTGCACAGGTTTGTGAGTTTTTACCATTTCCTTTAGTGTCGTTGCTCTGTTCAGAAGTCTGCTAGCTTCTGTGAGCTACTCACAAGACACAGGGCCACAATATGTTCCATGCTGGCTCCCCCTTGTGGACATACAAAGCCTAGTCTAGGAGAAGGCATTGGATGAGGCCTTGAGTTCATGGACCATGAGCAAAGCAAAAAGGAAAAACAATCTCAATAAAATCTAAATGCGTTGTGTGCATTCCTGGTCATTAAAACAAAGGCCTTTGGTTCGGAGATTTTACTACAGGATTTTTGACTGTCTATTGTATAATCTAACTGTGTGTGTGTGTGTACAATGTGTGTGCTTGTGTGATGTGTTTGTATGATGTGTGTGTGTGTGTGTGTGCATGTGTATATGATGTGTGTGTGTATGTATGATGTGTGTGTGCGTGTGTGTGCATGTGTGCGTATTTTTGATGTGTGTATGATGTGTATATATGTGTGTGTGTATGATGTATGTGTGTGTGTGTGCATGTGTATATGGTGCGTGTGTGCATGTGTGTGTATTTATGATGTGTGATGTGTGTGTGTGTGTGCATGTGTATATGATGTGTGTGTGTATTTTTGATGTGTGTGTATGATGCGTGTATATATGTGTGTGTGTGTATGATGTGATGTGTGTGTATGTATGATGTGTGTGTGCGTGTGTGTGTGTGTATAATGTGGGTTTGTGTGTGCGTGTGTATGTATGATGCCTGTGTATGATGTGTGTGTGTGCGTGTGTATGTATGATGTGTATGTGTGTATAATGTGTGTTTGTATGATGTGTGTGTGTGTGTGTATGATGTCTGTGTGTGCATGTGTATGTGTGTATGATGTGTGTGTGTGCGTATGATGTGTGTGTGTGTGTGTGCGTGTGTATGTATGATGTGTGTGTGTGCGTATGTGTGTATGTATGATGTGTGTGTGTGTGTGTGTGCGCGTATGATGTGTGTGTGTGTATGTATGATGTGTGTATGATGTGTGTGTGTGTGGTTTGTGTGTATGGTGTGTGTGTGTGTATGATTGTGTGTGTATGATGTACATGTGTGTGTATGATCTGTGTATGATGTGTGTGTATGGTGTGTGCGTATGTGTGTATGGTGTATGATGTGTGTATGGTGTGTGTGTGTGCATGATGTATGATGCGTGTATGGTGTATGTATGTATGTGTGTTTGTGTGTGTGATGTATGTGTGTATGATGTGTGTGTGTGTGTGTAATGTGTGTGTGTATGGTGTATGTATGTATGTGTGTTTGTGTGTGTGATGTATGTGTGTATGATGTGTGTGCGTGTGTGTATGATGTGTGTGTGTGTATGGTGTATGTATGTATGTATGTGTGTATGATGTGTGTGTGTGTGATGTATGATGTGTGTGTGTGTGTATGATGTGTGTGTGTATGATGTTTGTGACGACAGGTCTGGTGCTCAGTCAGGACACCAGAGAGCTCTCATGAGGGTGTAATCACAGACCCGCACAGCCCGTCCAGGTTCCGGGTCATCGGCTCCGTCTCCAACTCCCGCCAGTTCTCTGAGCACTTCCACTGCAGAGAGGGCAGCCCCATGAACCCCCGCCACAAGTGTGAGCTGTGGTGATACCCAGCATGTACAGCGAGGGCCAGGGCATCCGAACGCCATGGGGGCGCTGCGTGTGATGAGCCTGTGGCCCCCGTGCTCAAACCTCCCCCAACCAGTCAAGCATTTGGGTACCTTGGCTGGAGGACCCCCATTTTCTCTTCTTCAAGAAGAAAAGCTTTGTTTAAAAAAAAAAGTCTATTTTTCTAACAGAACTGTGAAAATGTCTCCATTTGTTCTGAAGAGAAGAGGAACATTAAGCACTGGACAGAAAAGAGATTTAAAAAACTGCAAATTTGTCTGCTGTTCAGGTTTATTTGTTTTTTTACAAAATGGGAAGTAATATTTATTGTTTGCCTTTGTATTCATTTTGGTGTCCTCTTGCAGTTGATCCCTTGGCTGCAGTTATTTCTTAAAGCTGTATTTTTCACAATGCAGGAGAATGCAGTTTGTTTCAGAGCCACTTAAATAACGTATTTAAGAAAAGATTAATGCTAAAACAGCAGGTGTGAATTTCCTTTCATTGTAAGTAGCTTGTGCACATACTGTACCTGCTGATGTTTCAGTACTCATAATTAACTGCCACTTCTGTCTGTACATTCATTGATCTGCAAAGCGTAATGCGCCATTATCATAAGAGTGCACTAAGCCAACTGAGGCTGAAATCTGCCTGTGGGAACATCACATTTTACTGCTTTTTTCTGAAGAGCTGAATCCAAAGAGGCCTAAAATTTAATACTTGCACATGAACCATGCTGTGGCACTGTCTGTACATTTTTCCCTAGATAAGTTTTCATTTAAGATTTAACAGAGAAAATGCATTAGACAGATGCTTTTGATGGTTGCATTTTTAAATTATTAAACAGATGTCAGTCATATTTTATTTACTGTTTTATTTACTGCAATAATTGGGAATTCAGTGGAATGTATTTTACTATAGAGACTAAATGCAGTCTTGCCATTGGTCAGACATGGTGAGGTAATTTATTATTACCCATAAATGGCAGGTGACAAAATGTCTTTAAATACTTGTGTGTTATTTTTATTTGATCTGTTTTGTTCCAATTTTACCCATCAAAAAAGGCTCTGTGTACCCCAGTCCCATCCCAGGTGAATTCTGCTATTGGTAGACCCCACTGGCCTTATGCTGAATTTTTTCATTGGGTTCCTGAAGCATGTTCTGCAAGCATGCCTTTACACGGACGGGGTCAGTCTCTGGCAATGGGTAAATGCCTTACTCAATATGTATAAAGACTTCAAGCCATTAAACCAAATTGATTGTTTTAATCATATCACATTTACAGGTTTTTGGTGTCAGTACTTGCAGGATACCTCTTACCTGTAGAGTTCAATCCCAAACTCTAAACAACTCTCAACGTTTTGTTCAAATGACCTTCCTGCTTTTCTAAAATCCCTTGACTTTTCAACACCGTGCGAAATACTTATTTTTTGGAATTAATTGCAACTTCCATTTCTAAATTGCATTGCATGTTACATTTCCAGGTTACGTTTAGTTTAGTACTGTGCCTGGAATTAGGGTTAGGTTAGTGTTAGGGTCAAGGTTAGATAAAGAGATTTACTGTATTACTGTACAACTGCTTTTGCCCCACAGTATGATTACAACTAGCAACTTGGTTACAAAACAAAATTTGAACTACTGAACCAGTGTCATTATTAACAACCATTTCATGGCCTTTTTTATTGAACATTAATTTTTAAATTCAGTTTTCTCCCAATTTGAGTTGCCCAGTTTGTTTGTATTCATATTTGTCACATAACATAATGACGAGAACAGGCCATTCAGCCCAACAACGCATGCCATTTTCCTCACTAAATTGTACCTAGTGCTCCGATTACCTGTAGACTAGATAGCATCTAACACTACATCAAGCTTGGTCTTGAAAATCCTCAGAGTTTCTGCCTCTACTAAGTGACCTGGCAGGCTATTCCCCACATTGACCACCAAAAGAGAACCAAAAGATTCTTCCTAATGTGTGTACAGAATTAACCTTTTGCTAATTTCCATTTATGTCCCCTTGTTCTACTAACAGAACTCAATTTGAAGAATCTCTTGTAGTTCACTTTGTTGATCCCCTTTATGAATTTAAAAGCCTCAATTAAATCACCCGAGTCTCCTTTTACTCAGCATCTGAAGTATTTCCTCATAGCTGTTATTTCATACCAGGAGGAATCAATTTGGTGATTAAGATGCTTAATCTTAAAAAAATAATTAAATAAATAATATATGATTTAGCCCTGCCACTGCATTTTGTGCACAGACCAGCTACTGTGTAGAGGCTATTTTTTAAACAAAAAGATGACACTTCCTGTTTATTTATTTTTACAGGTCTGATGTAGGTTTAAGTAGTTGTGATATGTACAGTTTTTTTATACTGTTTTGTCTCTCTTGAGAGCCAGAACAATGAGGTTTGATTTAATTACTGTCCACAGCAGAATACTGCAACCTAGAGGAAATGTGAAGTAATTATACCCTGAGCAAAACTTTCAGTTAATCATTTGAAGGGGATTGTTATGCACCTGTGGCATGGTTACGTTATGCGCTAAATAATACAGAATATGCAGATTCTGCACGTTTTACAATTTACAATAACATTTATAGATTCACAATCACAGATTATATTGAAACGGCAGTGACCAGATCACAAAGTAAAAGCAAATTCGTTTAGTTCGCATTACAGAATACACAAGGTGCAGAAGGGTATGCAACAATTAAAACGACACACTGGCAATATAGCGACATTCACGTCACATTTCTCTAAACTTATAACCATAAGTACTAGGGGGTTTACCGGTACACGTATTCTTACCGAAGCACTCGGTGCGTGCCTTTAGGGCCAGCTTGGAATCGCCGGATGTTGTCAGCACGGCCCAGCAAATTCAAATTCTGCTTGGCAGAACTACTCGCGGTGAGGAGACGACGTCGTGCGTGACGTTATGTGGGCGGGGCCCAAAGACAAACGATATTCTTAATGCAGGAGAGTACGTTTACGTTAGACTGTTAAGATTTAAAAAGGATTTATTGGACGCTGCAAGGGTAAGTTGAGGAATGTGCGATGCTTTTCGGGGTAGGAAGCGGTAGCTTTCATTGTGCAAGTCTGGCTAACAAAAGTAAGGTGATATCTTGATCTCCCAAATTTTCTCTTCGCTTGCATCGCAACTTCTTGTATTTAGGCTTCTAAATGCAAGATCCTTGCAGCGCCATTGCTGTGTGGGGTGACACTGAATGGAGAAAATGGCCATGCTCTTGGAAGAGATGTATTCACACTAAGTCGATGCTTCCCCCTTTTCTGTAAATGTGTTGACAATCAGTGCATTAACGCCATTTAATAAAATCGAATGGCTACCCCGATGCATTCTAGTCTAACGTTCGCTGGATATATAGTTAACATGCACTTGCAAAGATGAACACTTTTCAATGATTTTCATTTTCTGCGCTGGGAATAAAGTGGTAACTAGACTAGCTGGCTTGATGTTTAGCACGTAGCTTGTTGTCTGTAGCTACTTGTGGGCCCAAGCCCACCGAGAAGGAGGGGCGGAAGGTGTATTCGCGTGGCTCAACTTGGTTGATTCATTTAGCTAGCTAGCGTTACTTTGCTGCCGATGTAATGGGTTGTAAACCAAATTTTACAGGAGTACCGTATTTTAATCCTGACCAGTAAGTCCTTTAATGAACTAGCGAACTTTTACACTGCCAATTATGTAGACTAGTGTGCAACAGGAGAGCGTCTCGAAACAACTAAATTTATAAAAGGTCCGTGTGCAACGAAAGGGTCAAAAATGAATGTCAGCGTACGCTAATATAGACTAGGGGCTAACTATCGTTAAACTATCTCGAGGACGCACGTTGGTGGAAATGGTCAAAAGCCGGTGTACAAAAACTGGTCTATCTTTTGAGCACCTATTATCAACTGGCTTCGCGCAAAAACAGCTAAATGTAAACATATTTGCAACCGTATATATAGGTGTAATATTTTTCACACCCAGTACCCTTATATAGGAAAAAATGTCCGTTATCTTCCAATTTTTTCAGTACGTTACCACTTTTTCCCGTGCCCGGCAAATAAATTGGAAGTCGCCCAACTATAGCATAAACGGACGTGTATTGACCTCCAGTCGGTATTAGTACGGCGGTATTTTACTCCAGTTTGCTGCAAGTGAATCCACTCTAAGCCATAATGTAAGCATGTATTAAAATCTATGGCATTGAGCTTCCTAAATGTATGTCGTTCGGAATTTTATTGTTACACGTGTAACAGAAGCGGAATGAAATGAGCTAATGGAATCTGATCGAAAAAATGTTTGCCACTCAGGCTAACAATAAAAACCCTAAAAGAGATTTATGTTTTGTGTACACGTCGTACAAACTGCAGTGGAGTTGGCAGAAAATTATTTTGTGCAGGCCTGTGAAAAAGTGGGTAGACCGACAAGGTGAGCTTTTCGGAATCCATTTTCCACACGCGATATGCCCCTCTCCAGCACTCCACGGAGCTAATCCCATGACACCGTGTTTCTAATACTACTTTTACAGTAATCAATATTACAGCAAGACTAAGTACACAACAAGGAGAGCATAGGCTTCAAATAAACTCAACAATGCAACAACGCTTATTAGCCCTAATAAAGGGAAATAACTGAATTAAAATCGGATGGCTGAGATTTACACAATTAAGTCGAGGGAAAAACAAAACCAGTAAACTTAAAGGAGTAACATGGTGGTTGAACGTGACACTTCCCAGTTGTCTTTAGGCAACAACAAAACAAATGTGAATTATTTTTAAAAAAATTATTCAGTCATTTCAATGTATTTTAAAACGTATTTTTCTAAGCCTAAATTTCCCACTGTAAAAGTTCACCTGAACCATCTGGGCGTGGTAATGAGAACTGTCAGTTAGCTATGATTGACAGACCGTGCCCCGTTACCATAGCTACCCCCATGATACGCGCTCTTTTTGGGAGACTGAATTTTCACAAGCTAGCTAGCTTAGTAGTATATCAAGTATCGATAGATAGCTAAGGTAAGGACGTTGACTTATATCCAGTTATAATTTTTGCTATCTAGCTGGTCAAGTTAAGATAAAAGCACAACTATAACGTCCTCATAAAAGCAAACTAGCTAGCTAACGTTATCGATAACACTGCCTTATGAAAGCAAACTACCTAGCTAGCTAAGGTTAGCTAGCTAGCTAAATGAATATAACCAGAAATAATCTAATAGTCCTTAAAAGGCACTCTAATTTAAGTGAACCTAACTTTAGTCAAATATTTGCATTGTCTTGCCTGTGAGCCAGCGGCGCAAACTATGGGTCTCGAGTAGAGACCGTCCATGGGTTTACGGTGCGTGGAAAGGGGAGTGGTTACTGTATTCGTGACGCACCAAGTTGACAACTTTCTCAACCGGTTGAAAATAGGACGATACATTTAAAACGCATATTTCTCCAAAAATACAGAACGGACATATTTAATACTTTACTCATTGTGTTTCTTCAATGCCTCTTGTGCAAATAGCACATAAAACCGAGAAAGTGTGAAAATCACCATGGTACTCCTTTAAAATCCCATCCCGTCAAGCATCCTACTCATGCCCTTGCACTGGCGGAAAATCATCAGAATCAAAAGGCCAACACGTTTTGTGAACACTTCATTTATTTATTTTTTCCCTTAGGACGTTTCTAGTGACAAACATGAACAACGTACAAGACAATCCTTATTGTCCCCTTTTCTCATACTTTGCTTAAGCACCTCTAACATTTCATGATGTTTTGCCTCTATGCTCAGCCTGGAGTACTTGCATGCAGTGGGTTTAGCTTTGGATCAGCTTTAAGTGAACTGCATAGGCAGACCTCCTCTGAGACAGACCTCCTTTGAAACGGACCTCCTCTGAGACAGACCTCCTCTGAGAGAGACCTCCTCTTTGGGACAGACCTCCTCTGAGACAGACCACCTCTTTGGGACAGACCTTCTCTGAGACAGACCTCCTCTTTGGGACAGACCTCCTTTGGGACAGACCTCCTCTGAGACAGACCTCCTCTTTGGCTTTTCGCATTTCAGCAATGCCTATCAGACGTAAAGCTGACCCCGCGCCTAAGGACGTGGCCCCCAGTGATGGCCCTGGAGCAGAGGAGACTGCAAACGGTGGGTGTTACTGCTTGTATTAATTTTATGGCCACACTGATGTCCTCTGGCACTACACACATTTTTCCGGTGAGTCAGGGTGCTGGTTTTGATTTGTGTGCGGTTGGGTTAGGGTTACTGTATACTTGCTGTCCATGAATCCTGTCCAGTGTTACACGTCTCTGGTCATTCTAGGGTTTTACACATCTTACCATCTTAACTTCACACGTCTTCCCCTGATGAGTACGATTTATTTACTTCCCCTGCGTTCACAGTATGCAGCTTGGTTGATGGGTTTGCTCAGGTATACTAGGCTGAGGGCTAAAAGATAAACCGTGGGCAAGATTTTTCAGGCAAGTTTGATTGCTCTGTTGCCCGGCTGCTTGGGTTGCTGGCTGTCGCTCAGCTGCATAGAGAATGAATGGACTTCCGGCAACTGGTCACCCGAGCTGTTCGCTGTGTGAACGTGGGGATGAACCCCAGCTCCGACCTCTGAGAGCACAGGGAGCCTGAAGTCTCTCTCTCTCTCTCTCTCTCTCTCTCTCTCTCTCTCTCTCTCTCTCTCTCTCTCTCTCTCTCTCTCTCTCTCTCTCTCTCTCTCTCTCTCTCTCTCTCTCTCTCTCTCTCTCTCTCTCTCTCTCTCTCTCTCTCTCTCTCTCTCTCTCTCTCTCTCTCTCTATAGAGGAGGTTGCAGAATCAGCACCTCCTGCTGAGGAGGTAGAAGGAGAGGTGAATGGGGAGGGGGAGACAGTGGAAGGTGATGAGAAAACAGAAGGTGGAGAGACCGATGCAAAAGTAGATGAGGAGAAGATGCAAGAGGTCGGAGGAGAGGAAGAGAAAAAAGAGTTTGGCAACTTTACACTACTTTTTTGTGAGCTGTGTGTGTGTGTGAGCAGCGTTTGTGTGTGAGTGAGTTAGTGAGAGACCAGTGTGTGTGTGTGTGTCAGTGTGAGCATGTGTGTGCGTGCGTGCGTGCGCGTGTCAGTGTGAGCATGTGTGTGTGTGAGAGAGCAGCATGTGTGTGTGTGTGTGTGTGTGTGTGTGCGCGCGTGTATGAGAGAGAAGGGTGTGATTCAGGCCTTTCTGCTGAAATCTTCCTCTCGGCTGCAGAGAGAAGGATGATGGTGAAGAGAAGAAGGAGAGGAAAGTGAAGAGGACCATCCCTGTGTGGGCCACTGTGTCTGCGAGCAAGCGTGTAAAAACCCAGGGGGGGCTCGGCCTGTACGGCCACGCCAAGCTGGACCACATTCTACTGGAAGCCATTAGGGTCCGCTCTGCGCCTGACACTGTCCCACACACACACACGCATGCACACTTACACACACGTGCACACTCACACTGACACACTCACACACAGACACACGCACGCACACACACTGACACACACACACACTGCTCTCTCGCACGCACACACACACACACAGACACACACACACACACACGTGCACACACACTGACACACACACTGCTCTCTCTCTCACACGCACGCATGCACGCACACTCAAACACACACACACACACACATGCACACACGTGCACACTCACACTGACACACACGCACACACACTGCTCTCTCACAGACACATGCACACACACACACACACACACACACACACACACACTCTGCTCTTTCACACACACACACACACTGCTCTCTCTCACACATACTCACACGCACACATACACACACACGCACACACTGCTCTCTCACACACGCACACTCACACTGACACACACTGCTCTCTCTCTCCCACACACTCACACGCACAAGCACACACACACACACATATGCACACACACACTGACACACATGCTGCTCTCACACACTCACACTGACACACACACACACACGCTAACTCTCACACGCTTTCCCTCGCTCGCTGCGTCTAACACGCTAACTCTCACACGCTTTCCCTTGCTTGTGTGATCGTGTTGTTCTTGGGGAAGTCTGTTGGTGGTTGGTTTGCCCAGTGTGGCTGGGTCAGGTTCCTGGCCCAGTGTGGCTGGGTCAGGTTCCTGGCCCAGTGTGGCTGGGTCAGGTTCCCGGCCCATGGAGGCTGGGTCAGGTTCCCGGCCCATGGAGGCTGGGTCAGGTTCCCGGCCCAGTGTGGCTGGGTTAGCTTCCCGGCCCATGGAGGCTGGGTCAGGTTCCCGGCCCAGTGTGGCTGTGTCAGGTTCCCGGCCCTGTGTGGCTGGGTCAGGTTCCCGGCCCTGTGTGGCTGGGTCAGGTTCCCGGCCCTGTGTGGCTGGGTCAGGTTCCCGGCCCTGGCACTGTCTGCAGTGTGAGAGCTCAGGGCTGTGAGCTGGCTTTACTGGCGTTTAGCAGATACTCTGATCCAACTGATCCCCCCCAATCTCTGCATCTGCAGGCCAGCAAAGACCGGAATGGAGCCTCGATCAACGCGGTGATGAAATACATCACTAATAAATATGTGGCGTTGGATCTGGACCAGAGGAAGTTCCACCTGCGGAAGGCCCTCAAGCGCTTGATTGATAAGGGTATGGTCAAACAGGTAAGCTGCTCTTTCCATTGTTGTCACCCTCATCAAAATATTATTGGCTGATTAATTTTTCAATAGTATATGAATTCATATTTAGCAAGCTTGGTTTGAGTATTGAGCTGTTGCATTCATGAGAGTAGGAACTATCATTAGAGTGGTATTAGTGATCTGCAGCCTCATGTACGAGTCTGTGTGCAGTTGTGCCCCCATGTTGTCATGTTCATATGGTGCCACAGCCTGATTGGATGGCTAGTGTGTGACTATGTTCAGGGCTGCGCCAATGTTACCAGTAAAGAAAGCGTTCACGCAGGAGTGTGTGTGTGTCTGTGTGTGTGTTGATGCAGGAGTGTGTGTGTGTGTTGATGCAGGAGTGTGTGTGTGTGTGGCCGCAGGAGTGTGTGCGTGTTGATGCAGGAGTGTGTGTGTGTGTTGATGCAGGAGTGTGTGTGTGTGTGTGTTGACGCAGGAGTGTGTGTGTGTGTGTGTTGACGCAGGAGTGCGTGCATGTGTGTGTGTGTGTTAACGCAGGAGTGTGTGTGTTGACGCAGGAGTGCGTGTGTGTGTGTTAACGCAGGAGTGTGTGTGTGTGTTGACGCAGGAGTGCGTGCGTGTGTTTGTGTGTGTTGACGCAGGAGTGCGTGCGTGTGTGTGTGTGTTAACGCAGGAGTGTGTGTGTGTGTGTGTGTTGGCGCAGGAGTGCGTGTGTGTGTGTGTGTTAACGCAAGAGTGTGTGTGTTGACGCAGGAGTGCGTGCGTGTGTGTGTGTGTGTGTGTTAACGCAGGAGTGTGTGTGTTGACGCAGGAGTGCGTGCGTGCGTGTGTGTGTGTGTGTGTGTTAACGCAGGAGTGTCTCTTCTCTGCAGCTGAAGGGGAAGGGGTTCTCTGGGAGCTTCGCCATCGGCAAACTGCCTCCAAGAGCCGCCAGCGATGTAAGAACCCATAACACCATCTTTACAAACCGTAAAACCCAGTGTAGCTGCTCATCATTAGAAACCGTAATACCCAGTGTAGCTGCTCATAATTACAAACTGTAAAACCCAGTATAGCTGCTCATAATTACAAACTGTAAAACCCAGTATAGCTGCTCATCATTACAAACTGTAATACAGAGTATAGCTGCTCATCATTACAAACCGTAATATTCGGTATAGCTGCTTACCATTAGAAACCGTAATATCCAGTATAGCTGCTCACCATTAGAAACCGTAATATTCCGTATAGCTGCTTTTCATTAGAAACCGTAATACCCAGTATAGCTGCTTACCATTAGAGACCGTAATATCCGGTATAGCTGCTCACCATTAGAAACCGTAATACCCAGTATAACTGCTTACCATTAGAAACTGTAATATCCAGTATAGCTGCTCACCATTAGAAACCGTAATATCCGGTATAGCTGCTCACCATTAGAAACCGCAATACCCAGCTCCCTATTGCTGCTCATCATTTAATTGTGCATGTCCTCATGCACCTTAAATTTTCAGTTCTGTTATAATGCAGAGGTTCGCCACCTCAGTGACGGATGACAACAGTCCTTTCATTGCTGAAATCTGCATTTCTATATGACATTCTGGACTCATAAATGTAACCGTGTGTGTGTGTATATATGCGCGCGTGTGCGTGTGTATGTATGCGTGTGTGTATGTATGCATGTGTGTGTGTGTGTGTGTGTATGTATGCGTGTGTGTGTGTGTGTGTGTGCGCGGTTGGCAGAAGCCGGTGGTGGCCCCAGGTGTGAAGGCGGAGACGCTTGGAGACACACTGCCCCTGATCATCACCCGGCTGTGTGAGCCCAAGGAGGCCTCCTACACCCTCATTAAGAAGTACCTGGAGCAGCACTTCCCCAAACTCAACGTGGAGTGCAGGTCACAGCGCCAGATCATGGGGGTTGGGTGGGCGGGGCCTGACCTGCAGTACGGAGCTTAGCTGTCCTGGCTGCCGTGAGCGCGCTGAATAAAAAGAGCGCAAAAAAAAACCAAGCAGTGTTCTGAGGGACAGGAGAACACGTGGTTCTCTAAGGAACAGGAGAACACGTGGTTCTCTAAGGAACAGGAGAACACGTGGTTCTCTAAGGAACAGGAGAACACGTGGTTCTCTAAGGAACAGGAGAACACGTGGTTCTCTAAGGAACAGGAGAACACGTGGTTCTCTAAGGAACAGGAGAACACGTGGTTCTCTAAGGAACAGGAGAACACACGGTTCTCTAAGGAACAGGAGAACACACGGTTCTCTAAGGAACAGGAGAACACGTGGATCTCTAAGGAACAGGAGAACACGTGGTTCTCTCAGGGACAGGAGAACAAGCGGTTCTCTAAGGAACAGGAGTACATGTAGTTCTCTTAGGGACAGGAGAACACGCGGTTCTCTCAGGGAAAGGAGAACACAGCGTTCTCTAAGGAACAGGAGAACACGCGGTTCTCTCAGGGACAGGAGAACACGCGGTTCTCTAAGGCACAGGAGAACAAACGGTTCTCTAAGTAACAGGAGAAGACAGGCAGAGTTGTGGACTCTGTTGATAGATTGCTGGTACTGAGTGAGGGTAAACACAGACTGTGTTCCACGGTTCTCCACAGGCCAGAAGTGCTGAAGATGGCCCTGCAGAAGGCCGTGGACAAAGGTCACCTGGAGCAGATCACTGGGAAAGGAGCTTCTGGAACCTTTCAGGTGAGTTTGTGTCACCCCCCCCCTCCTGCCTCAACTAGAATCACTGCAGCCCCGGAGCTCAGGTACTCCACTCTGTGCTGATGCACTGCATTCTGTCCCTGCCTTTGGTTTATTTTAATTTTATTATTATTATGATCAAGCCTTCTGATTGGCTGTCTCCTTGTGTATGTTAGTGATGCAGCATGATCACCCCCGCCCTCCTGGCATGTAATGGGAGCAGGAACAGTACACATTTCCCCCCCATGTTCACGGCCAGTTACCAGTGTTGGGCAGTAGCGTCGCTACAAGTAACGGCGTTACTAGTTTAACTACATTTCTCAGTAGCGTGGTGGTAGCGTCGCTGTTTTCTGAATCAAATAGCTTTTCAGTAGCGAAGCTCTTTTATTGACCAAGTAGTGGTGTAGCGTCCACACAAGCTACATTTTCCCAAGCATTTCTGAAGCTCAAGCGCAGCAGAGCTTTCTGCTGCGGTGTGAAATAAAACTGCTAAGGATCAGTGAGTGACGTCACCACATACACCTGTATGTGTAGCCAGAGAGACTCAAAGCTTAATATATAAAATATCTTTGGTGTAGCCGACAGAAGCACGTCTGTATGACGGTGACATCACGTACCAATCCTTGGGCTGATGCCTGCGACTTGTCTGCTGCAGGGGAATACAGACACACGCGAGCTTGATTTTACTTGATGAAAAGACAGGTATTTTTCGTAGACTTTTAAACAGTTTTGCTGCTGCTTTTGTTTGTGTTCATCAGATGAACCTACAGGGTCCAAGCTAAACTACGCAGTCGCTTCCTGCACTTGGAACTGTACTTCCCTCTAGGGTTTCCAGCGCACTTGTTCCTGGTTACGGTTGTACACTTTGTTGTACGTCGCTCTGTATAATGTAATGTAAATAATGCCTGTAATGTAAAGATGGCAGAGGACGGAGAGGAATTGATCCCGAGTTTAAGTGAAACAACGGAGAAAAATTATGTGTTCAGGTGCTTACTAATTTAAGAACACACATTCAGGTGATTCCCGAATAAGCTAACACAGCCATCGCCAACCAAGCTAATCATCATATTTCAATGCAGTCTGCAAACACCAGCTAGCAACTTGTCAACAGCTAACCGCTAGCTAGCTACAATTTTTTCACTGTCTGTTCTGTTGGCGGAAAATAAATAAAATTAAGCGTGGGGGGGGGGGGGGGGGTGCAAAAGGCAAATTTAAACAATTATACATACATATAGGAGGGAATAGGTGGGGAAAAATTAGGGAACAGAGGAAAAGTTGAAAAGTTTAGATTACTCTGAAATATGACTTTTGTAGTTTTTAACATTGACAAGCAGAGGGAACAACAAAAATGCAAGTCTCTACAAAACCAAAGTATGGTGGTTAATCATGATTTGATTTGCTTGAAATTTATGTAGCTACTAGTACAGAGTGGGCCTAATAAAAATACCAGTTTTTAAACTGCCAATCATATAGATAGAGTACTTTATTAATCCCAAAGGGAAATTAAAGTGTTACAGCAGCCACTTGACATAAATCAAAATACAAAAACAATGATGTAGGTAAAAGAAACAAATACAATTAAATAATTGTATACAATAACTATATAGACTAATTCAAATATAAAAGATAAATAGAATAGCTAAAACTAGAATAGAGACTAGAGAACCATAACAATAACTATAATATTCTATTTGCTGAGTATACACTGTTCAGTTATGTTAATATGCTACAGGGTGCTACACTGTATATTAGTGCAAGTCAGGTGGATATTGCTGTGGTAGTAAGGTACATGATTGTCCATGGATGTTAGAATTAAGTGTTCATTGATACTTGAATAATACAATATACAAAATTGTAGAATTTTATTTCTTTTGTAGAGGGTCCACCCAACTAAAATGGCCTCCTTGGAATGAAGTTGGTTCAATGTAAAAAAAAATAAATAAAAATAATAGCTTTGGTGTAGTAAACTACTTTTGCCATGTTGCTGTAGCTTAGCTTGCTACATTTACGTTCTTGACAGTCTGTGTTGGATGATGCTTTATGTGTTTGAGTGATCTTTACGCCTTGATTCTGCAACGTGTTGTCTTTGACTTTGTTTCATTTTGTTTGTGTAAAATGTCAAATGAATTTCTGTATTGTGGAGAATAGACCTGAATTCACCTGGGTACAGAGCAGAATTCTTTATTAGCCTCTGTTATCAGCCTGGAGGGGGGGGGGGGGGGCAGTTAACTCTTTATTAGCCTCTGATGTCAGCCTGGAGGGGGGGGGCAGTTAACTCTTTATTAGCCTCTGTTGTCAGCCTGGAGGGGGAGGAACTGTTGCTGATTGGTCTGTTTTCCTCAGGTGAAGCGGTTTGGGGACAAGGAGCTCCTGAAGGGCGGCGCTCTGGAGGGCGCGATTCTCACTGCCATTACCGCCATGAACGAGCCCAAGTCCTGCAGCACCACCCTGCTGCGCAAGTTTCTGGTGGAAACGCACAAGGACAGCAAAGCCTACATGCTGGGTGGGGCTCCAGCACTGCACCCATTATACTGCATCCTGTCACTCACACTGAGCCATGTGACCAAGTGGGTGGGGTCCAGCACTGCTCCCATTATACTGCATCCTGTCACTCACACTGAGCCATGTGACCAAGTGGGTGGGCTCCAGCACTGCTCCCATTATACTGCATCCTGTCACTCACACTGAGCCATGTGACCAAGTGGGTGGGCTCCAGCACTGCTCCCATTATACTGCATCCTGTCACTCACACTGAGCCATGTGACCAAGTGGGTGTGGGGTCCAGCACTGCTCCCATTATACTGCATCCTGTCACTCACACTGAGCCATGTGACCAAGTGGGTGTGGGGTCCAGCACTGCTCCCATTATACTGCATCCTGTCACTCACACTGAGCCATGTGACCAAGTGGGTGGGGTCCAGCACTGCTCCCATTATACTGCATCCTGTCACTCACACTGAGCCATGTGACCAAGTGGGTGGGGTCCAGCACTGCTCCCATTATACTGCATCCAGTCACTCACACTGAGCCATGTGACCAACATCTGATTAAAAACGCAGCATCACCAAGAAGGCACAGAGGCCCATTTATAATCAACAGTGTAATATTACCCTCACAAACATTGTATCATTGTAACATAAGAAAGTATGGCTAGGAATTTAACTTATCTTCCACAGCTATACCTAAAACAGTATTGAAAAATAAACTCAGTGAAAGAAGGGGAAAAGAGTTATCTGGAGGTGGTCATGGTCAGTATTCAGACTGTTGCAAGATGGGGATGGTTTCTGCTGCCCTGACTGCAGTGGGAAGCTCATCCCAGCACTAGGGGGCAGAAGAGGCAACAGATGATCTGGAAGTGCAGGCACATGGGGTCTAGTGAGCAGGTCATGTTTGATGGTCTTATGAAGGCTGTGCTGTGGTACTTTGGCTTTCATGACCCTGCAGTGTGGTAATGGAACTGGTGGGCAGAGCGGGGTGGTAACTGAATTTGTAGGTAGAATGGTCTAATCTCTGTCTTCCATTCCAGTGAATAACCTGAAGAGAACCCTGAATCGATGCAAAATGATGGGCTGGATGGAGCAGGTCACTGGCACTGGTCTGAATGGGACTTACCAGCTCTGTTACCCCTACTACCCCAGGTACGACCCCATGCCTCCCTCTGCCTGTGCTTACTGCCTCGTCTCTGCCCCATGCCTCCCTCTGCCTGTGCTTACTGCCCCGCCTCTGCCCCATGCCTCCCTCTGCCTGTGCTGACTGCCCTGCCTCTGCCCCATGCCTCCCTCTGCCTGTGCTGACTGCCCTGCCTCTGCCCCATGCCTCCCTCTGCCTGTGCTGACTACCCCGCCACTGCCCCATGCCTCCCTCTGCCTGTGCTGACTGCCCTGCCTCTGCCCCATGCCTCCCCCTGCCTGTGCTGACTGCCCTGCTTCTGTCTCCTCCTCACTGTTCCTCACTCTAATGAGCAGGTTTCCCTTTTCATTTCTAATGGTGCTCGTTGAGTTTAACAAGACTTTCTAACAACGTGTAAACGAGTTTCCAACACCACGTTCAACACTTTCTTACACTGACCTATCAGGTGTGTTAAAATGGTCAGATGACAGGTATATTTCCATATCAGACCGGCTCTGTCAGCTTTCTGAGTTCTGTTATGACCCTCCCCCCCAGCCCAGCCATCCTGTTCCCAGAGAAACAGACTCAAGAATCTGAAGAGGAGGATTCTGAGGAAGAGGAAGACGACGATGAATCGGACTATGAGGCACCGCCCAAAAGGAGGTAAGACCCTGGGGGTGCATGTGCACGACTGGGTGCTCATCCCTTGTAGTTCCTTTTTGATGGTTCAGGGAACCTTAAGTGCTTTTTTCCCTGTCGTCATTATCGGTCATTCAGGATTCCATGGCACACATAACTGAGAATAGAGGTGTCAAACATGAACTCCAAACTGCCTGATCAACCCATTATCCCTGCGCAGTTCAGTGTGCAGTCGGTTCTGCTCTAGGGTCCCATGAAAGAGTTCAGTACTATCCTGGGTAAATACAGGCAAAAACCCTAACCATGCTACACAATAATACACCCAGCGTAGCTACGCAGTCACACCCAACCCTAACCATGCTACACAATAATACACCCAGCGTAGCTACGCAATCACACCCAACCCTAACCATACTACACAATAATATACCCAGCGTAGCTAACCCTAACCCTAACCGTGCTACACAATAATACACCCAGCGTAGCTACGCAGTCACACCCAACCCTAACCATGCTACACAATAATACACCCAGCGTAGCTACGCAATCACACCCAACCCTAACCATACTACACAATAATATACCCAGCGTAGCTAACCCTAACCCTAACCGTGCTACACAATAATACACCCAGCGTAGCTACGCAATCACATCTAACCCTAGCCATGCTACACAATAATACACCCAGCGTAGCTACGCAATCACACCCAACCCTAACCATGCTACACAATAATACACCCAGCGTAGCTACGCAATCACACCCAACCCTAACCATACTACACAATAATATACCCAGCGTAGCTAACCCTAACCCTAACCCTGCTACACAATAATACACCCAGCGTAGCTACGCAATCACATCTAACCCTAGCCATGCTACACAATAATACACCCAGCATAGCTATGCAATCACACACAGCATGGCAATACACTAATCACACCCAGCAGGGCAATACACTAATCACATCCAGCAGGGCAATACACTAATCACACCCAGCACGGAAATACACTAATCTCACCCAGCACGGAAATACACTAATCTCACCCAGCAGGGCAATACACTAATCACACCAAGCAGGGCAATACACTAATCAGACCCAGCAGGGCAATACACTAATCACACCCTGCACGGCAATACACTAATCACACCAAGCAGGGCAATACACTAATCAGACCCAGCAGGGCAATACACTAATCACACCCTGCACGGCAATACACTAATCACACCCAGCACGGCAATACACTAATCACACCCAACATGGAAATACACTAATCACACCCAGGATGGTTATGCAATAAGAACACCCAGTGTTTTATTTTATTTTATCCCTAATAAGAATGGAAAATGATAACCCCTAAAAAGGCTTTTTCTGTGATATTTCAAATTTTCATATTTTCTGTATAGAGGTTTTGAAGATGTTTTGCAGCAGCTTGACTTATTTTTTTTTTAGACTTTCGGCACATCAGAGACTGAGAGGCGGAAGACCCCCCCCAACCAAAAGGCCAGCTGCCACTGTCAGGAGATCAGCCCCCCCTCCCAAGAAACCCAAACCTTCAGCCAAGAAAGTGGCCCCCCCTGCAAAACCCCCTAAAGCTGACTCCAGGGCCCCATCACGAAAATCTAGAGCAGCCAAGAAGGCCACGCCCACAAGCAAGACCAAAACACCTGTTGCCAAGAAGGCCACGCCCACAAGCAAGACCAAAACACCTGTTGCCAAGAAGGCCACGCCCACAAGCAAGATCAAAACACCTGTTGCCAAGACGGCCATTCCCACAAGCAAGACCAAAACACCTGTGACCAATAAGGCCACGCCCACAAGCAAGACCAAAACACCTGTGGCCAAGAAGACCACGCCCACAAGCAAGACCAAAACACCTGTGGCCAAGAAAATGACAAGCAGGGCGTCCAAACGAGCAGCGCCCAAAACATCCGCACCCATACAGCCGACCCGCAAGTCAGTCAGGTCAACAAAATGAGCGACGCCACCCAGGGGTCACAGGTCAACTGGCTGCAGGCCACTGCGGTTATTTGGCTGTTCCCCTTCCAGCCTTTTCCTGATCCCTGTATTTTTTTCCATCATTACTCTCTGAAGAGCTCCATTTTGTAAATAGTGGTTTTCACTGATAAATTCAGAATGCCATTAGAAACACTTGGGCCTCAAGGGCAAAAAATTATCGATGGAGTGGGTGTTGGGATTTTTAGTCCCTTCAAATATGCTCATTTTGGGTTCATTTAGTCAGTATATTAAGTAGAAAGGTGTTTGTTTTATTTTTTTACTCTAACTATACTGTCACGAAATGTTTAGTTTATTACTAGGTTAATTTTTGTTTAATTTCATTTCCTGTTCCAAAGCTTTGCTTAGCGGGTAGTTAGTGTTGCATTTTATTAACCCGGCAGTAGATGGCGCACAGCCAATAGAGGCTTACTACTAATGATTTTTTAAACTTTTATTTTCCTTTTTCATTCAAAAGTTCAAAAGATATATTTTAAGACATTTCAGTTATTTACATTTTTAGACGTTCAGTTGTTCTCAGTGACCGGGTTTCCCCAGTTTCAGTGGGAGTCACGGTGAGCCCCGGGATGCTTCCGCTTTCAGCACTTCGATTTTACGGCTCAGTTCACTGAGATTCGGGAAGTCAGTCTGAATGGCAAACTGCGGCTTTGCGCGATCCCAACAGAAGGTTTGCGTGGTGAATCTGACCCTTCTTTTCACATGAAAATGAGTTGGGGGAAATATGAACCTTTTAATTGTGTGTAAACTTGGTCTGAAGCCATCTAATCCTGATATATAGTTATGGGTTTGGGATGAGAACCTAAAAAACACCTCAAGCTCTCCAAGATCAGTGTGTCTTTCTCCCTCTGTAAGCTTCGGTTGTTTTTCTTATGGACTTGAATATACACTTCGAACATTAATAAAATACATGTGCTGATCAGTGGCCAAATCTTAAGCCTACGTTATTTTATTTTAATTTTTAAAAAGTGATTCCCTTTTTCTGCAGTTTGAAGTGATCATTCACTTTTTGGAATTTCAGTTTTAAAGTGGGTTTAATTGGCACTAACAGCTTTGTGTATGGAGGGTATATTTTAGATTAAGTTCTTGAGCTTCCGGTTTTTTAATGGTGAGTGTCGGGGCTTTTAGGGCCTCGTGGTGAAAATACACTTCAAACTCCGAAACATTTTGTACAGTTACGTTTCCCCTCATTGTAAAGCCGGAAGTTCGTCAAGCACTTCTAGTATCTAAAATACATTTCACTGCTCACAAAAACTGACATGAACATGAAATTGACTATTGGTGTTGTGTTCTGTAAAATACAGAGCAAATTTAGAGAAAATGGTCTACAGTAGGCTATTCTATGTATTGGTGACTGTGTAAGAGTTTCTCACCTACTTTGTGTATTCATCAATTGTGTTGCCTCTTCTCTAGTTAATAAGTGGCATTCTTTTGTATTTTTGGCCTCAAGTGAAACTTTGAGATTAAATTTCTACCGCGTATTGACTTGCTTGTTTAGTTTGAATGATTATTCCCGGCAACAGTGAGTCATTCTGCTTTGTACTGAATACTGCGTTGTGTCTGATTAACGCCTACGATGGAGGACAGAGCCGGTATGACACCCCAATCCAGTGTTCTTTTATGTGCATTTTCCTCATTCCTTCAGCGTCCTATAATATTGGCCTACCTGTGCATGCAGAGGAGGGATGGGCGTTTAATCAGTCTTCTGCCTCTAAACAATAATCAGGATTACTCAATGTCTCCGTAAGCTTTATTTCGTGTTTATTAGTGATTAACGCACAGAAAAGGCCAGGGATGAATTGCAGCAGATATAGTGCTCTCGTTGAGACGCACATGTTGTAAAATACCTGTAGCCTACCTGTTCATTCATGTAACGGATAGGGGCGTGTTTTGTACATTCTGCTTGACAACTAGACTACTCTGGTTTTTTTGCCTCAAGTTATCCGTCTGTTTGCAGATACTGTAGGCTAATCTTGGGCGTTGGTATGGAATGCTGAGGCTGCAATGCAGTCAAGAGGCCCTTTCATTCGTAAAAGAGATTTGTTTGGTATTTTCTGGAGAGAAAAAATGTGACGTTACGACAGACTTCTCAGTTGCTATATCACAAAGAGCTTTGAAAAAAATCACCTTCATTTCAGTTTTGAAGATATTAGGCCTATACCCGTTTTTTATAGGCAAGAAAATGCATTCTGCTCAGTTAGATTCAGTATGGCTAAAAGAATGAAACGTTTAACTTACAGGCCTACGGGCAGATGTATATTAGTTCAAATAATATATATTTGAAATCGTAGATAGCTTTGGACATGCTTATCGGGGCACATCCTATAGAGTTATTGCATTTTAGACCTGGTGAAGCCAGCAGCGTCTAAGACATTCGCCTAATCAGAGGCGGAGAACACGTAGCCTAGTGTAGTGAAAGAAGCCTACTTTTCTGGCTGCTTCCAGTCTGATGGTGAATTGGCTTTGCGTGTTTTTCTCTAATTTAGGCATATCTGAACAGAGTTGTTTGTTAATTGGACGCACCGGCGAAGCCCAAAGAACGAGTCTGATTTCGTCACAGACTGAGTAGGCGGTGAGTGTTGGCAGCGAGTCGTGGTTGTGAAATGTGGGAAGTCGGGAATTAGAGGAATTGGATCTGCGATCGAGGTGTTTCACCATGATGTGCTGTTAAAACTGCTGTTTTGAAAGTAAGACTTGACCAAACTTTTCGATTGTAGCTTGTCTATCTCTTCTCTTTACCTGTAGCCTATCATGTGAAAAAAATGGTAAGGGAGCTCTTCGGGAAAATCGGACATACAGGTAACGTTTTGTCTGTCGTGATCTGAAGTTTGTAACGTATTGAGAACAGCACAATCTCGCCCGTAGCCTGTGCGGTTAATTTCCATTGGCGTCGTGGTACAGGTGAGTGACACATTAGCCTGGTTAAATCATATCTGTATGCAGCGTTCTAAAGTCTAAATGGCTGCATTAGCCTAGTCCACGTCGTACGCGTCGTCTAAATGGAGTTCTGTTTTTTTATAGACAACGGAAGGTGATTTGTAAATAAATAGTAGGCTAGCCTACATGTTTCATGTTAAGTATTTAGTCGACATGATTTGAGTCCATGCATAACAGTCACACTTCGATTCACAATAGGCGTGGGATCGAGTTGGAATCAGTGCAAGCACTGAACAACTAAAGTTGACCTTTTAGTGTGTTGTCACTTGTTGTGTTAGCTATATGAATGGGAGTCTATCTCAATGTGGTTTGAACAGATGTTATAGACTAGACCAGGGTTTTTCAAGCTGTTTTTCGCTCCCTACCACAACTGCTACTTATGAAACGTAAAGATTGTTATTATTAACAGATATTAGATAGCCAATTACTGACTTGGGCGATAATTAAGCAGCGCGAACGTCAGATCAAGCTTTAATTTTCTGTAATGTGCAAATTATTCGGGTTTTCCATTAAATTATAGACTCACAGTTGATGTCAGTGGGTCTTAATTGCTGAAACAGGATACCTGATCACTGAAATAGCAATATTAGTACAAAATTACATTGAAACTTAAACGCATTTTTTCAACAACTTTAATTAATCAAGAGATTGGGTGTACAGTGGGTCCCCCGCACCGCGTGTGTAAACGACCTGTAAGGCCTGGCCTGAGCACTTCTGTGGATTTGAAGATGGACGAAATGAATCTTCCTCCCGGCCAAAACCCATAGAACTCTTAGGTTTACCGGAGTCTTCTAGTTCCTATGCTTTGTTATTGTTATTTTAATCTTGGTTTTTCAATTCTTTGACTATGTTTTCCTTTTTTGTTTTGTTGCGTATTAATTTATTTATTTCTCATTGCTCTGTCTATCATTATTTTATCAAAGTGTTTTATTTATTTTTATAATTTTACTGGTTTTCTTGTTTTATGGATTTTTCCCAATGCGCACAGCATTCAAAATACAAAATTAGCTATACAGATAACGGCTGATTGGTTGATTTAATTAATCGATTCATTGAATTTTACTTAATTTAGCGTATCAGTTTTAATTGGTGGATATAGGCTACGTCTACGGAGTCGTGTTTTCCAAACTGGTCTCCCGCCAATCCGCAGCATCGAACTATGAAAGTCTGTCACCCGAGATGACGCGCTTTTCACCAGATAACGGATCATCACTTTGCCAAGACCAATACTTTCGGTTTTGCAGCTGCTGCAGTATGCAGTATCGTGCTTATGTGTTAACCACAGTATCGCTGCAGGTCTGCTGCCACCGCTGTAGCGCACAGGGCCGAGTGTGGAGCTTCGCCCGCGCCTGGAGGGAGGCCACTTGAGCATAAACACGCCTGAAGAAATGGGCGAAACTCCTGCCGGAGAGGGCAGCACGGTGACGCGGTCGGCCGAGGTAAACTCCGTTTCCGTATGTAATTCCCCCACTGCATAATAGGCTTATACATGAAGGTGATAACATTTGATGACTTCAGACAGCAAGGATGCTGTATTTTTTGTAGGTTGTGATGTCTGTGCCCACGTGCTGCTTAGTGACTAGGATATCAACATCTTACACCACTGGTTATGCCATGTCTGAATCCAGAAATTAAATGTAAGAACACTTTATTTTTTAGTGACCCCATATGCTAATTTCAGTTATTGTGAAGGCTTGTTTTTGTTCAGAAAGTTATCCGTAGTCTACTTTCGGATTACTGTAAATACAACAAAGACACTCAGAATTTAAAATTAATTGAACAGTTTTCTTGTCCCATTTAAAAAAAAAGATTCTCTTAGAAAATGTTTGGTCAAGGTATCAAACACACGGTCAGTTCTTGTAATGCATAAGAATGATTAATCAAATGCAAGGAGTCAGGTGCCCTTATAATGATTAATAATCCAGCCAGTCTTCTGCTCCCCCTTTCAGTTTTCTTTTGAGCCGCCTTAATCCTCTGAGCAAGCTTGTGCTTTCCTCAGCGTGCAGTGTGCAGCCCACAGAGCTGTGCAGACTGCAGAATGCATGTGGTGCATCTTGGTAATTTTTTGTTTGTTTCTCATACAGTTTCTTTCAGAACTGCTGCTATTTCATTCTGCACCTATTTGAAGTGCAGTATTTTATATTCCTGTCCATTTGAAATGAAGTTGGCCAGGAATGGTTGTGACCAGTCCAAGTTAAAATTGAAAAAAGCAGGGGTTTCTACCATTTCCTTTGGAGAAAACCCGCATATCGGTGGAGTTTCATGTTAGGAGAACTTCGGAGTTTGGCTGTGTGGTGGGTTCACTGAGATCAGGCCAGAGGACTGAATGTGTTGGGCTGAATGTGTTGGGCTCTGTGACATCAGGCCAGAGGACTGGATGTGTTGGGCTCTGTGACATCAGGCCAGAGGACTGAATGTGTTGGGCTCTGTGACATCAGGCCAGAGGACTGAATGTGTTGGGCTCTGTGACATCAGGCCAGAGGACTGAATGTGTTGGGCTCTGTGACATCAGGCCAGAGGACTGAATGTGTTGGGCTCAGTGACATCAGGCCAGAGGACTGAATGTGTTGGGCTCTGTGACATCAGGCCAGAGGACTGAATGTGTTGGGCTCTGTGACATCAGGCCAGAGGACTGAATGTGTGTGTCCAGCATGATTCTCCCAGTTTCCGCCGCAGAGCTTTCTGTGCTGTCCCGTTTGAGTGCTCATTTCAGTGCCTGTCCCCCTCCCGCAGTACGTGGGCTCCTTCCTGGTGGAAGACTGCTGTCTGGACGAGCAGATCCAGCGCCTGCATGCGCAGCTGCACTCCCTGGCGGTGGGTGCTCCAGACTGCAGGGTCACATGACTGACTTCAGCTGCTCTGGCTTGTTGATTATAGAACAGCAAACGTTGCCAAAACATCTTAAGAAATATGTCTCATACTACTTCATTTTTACCTGTTAACACAGCTGGAATTGCCCTGTCAACAAGCTTCAAAGAACCTTAACCAATAGCAGTGCAGGAAATTGTGTGTCAGTTAGCATATTGTATCAAGGCATGGGTAACCACTACGACATTTCTGAAGCGTGTTGATGTGTTCTGGTTTGTCATGAGCTTGTGATGTGTCCATTTACGTGAGCTATGCTTGACTCTCCATACATCTTAATCACCTCAACACATCAAATTTTAACACAGAAATGTACAAGTACATTTTTGGCATGTTGAGATTTGTCGTGTTGATTCATTTTGTCTAAAGATGTCTAGTCTTCCCCTGTTGACACAGCAAAAATTGTACCATGGTGATCAAAAATAACCATGATGAGACATGTTGTTTGAGATATTTTGGCACTGTTGGCTTTCTATAGTTGATATTGTTGTCCGGGTTTGTGGCTGAAGCTTGTTTTAATCCCAAACTCAGTAGGTCACTGAAATTCACAAACTGAAAAAAATGAGCTAGTACTCCTAGATAGAGAGCAAAGTTTTGCCCCCCCACATCACAAGGATGGGACATACTGCACACACACATAGTTTGTACATTGAAGTAAATGATATGGCTCATGCACATATGTACCGACTTCTGTTCTCTTGGCAGACTTTTTCATAGATGGCTTATACATGCTTTTATTTTCTGATCAGTGCTTTTCAGATGGTTCATTCATGTTTCTCTTGTCTAGACCTGCAAGAGGAGGAGGTCTGTCTCCTTGAAGTTCTCCATTAAGGGTGTGAAGGTGTACGACGAGGACGAAACTGTAAGGACTATATTCCTCCGCTATGAAATTGGACAGTTTGTGAGCTGAAGGACAAGGCCTTACAGCATGTTCCCATGGTTAAACTTGGCTGAATTCATTGGCTGATTTCAGGCAGTTTTTTCTCAAACTTGTCTAAAGTCAGTGTTGTTTGGACACTATTGTGTACAAACAAACATGATAAAATGCTGTCTGTCAGTTTAAAAACTAAATATACGTAATGAGGCCGGTGGGGAAAGTGGCTTAAATGGTGTGTGTCGTGCTGGGGACTGTTAGCTTGTAGAAATGGAAGAGTTTACTTAAGTGTGTGCTTCTGTACAACAGGATCTGACCCTCTAAACCAGGTCCTCCTCTCATTATCTTATGGCTGCGTATTCTTCTGTGTCCAACAGCTGTCTGGTCTCTCCTCTGTCTGACGGTCATGTGGTCTCTCTTGTGTCAGCTGTGTGGTCTCTCCTCTCTGATGGCTGTGTGGTCTCTCCTCTGTCTTACATCTGTGGGGTCTCTCTTCTGTCTGATAGCTGTGTGGTCTGTCCAATTTCTGACAACTGTGTGGCCTTTCCTGTGACAGCTGTGTAGTCTCTCTTCTGTCTGATGGTCACGTGGTGTCTGCTGTGTGGTCTCTCCTCTGTCTGACAGCTGTGTGGTCTCTCCTATATCTTATGGCTCTGTGGTCTCTTCTGTCTTATAGCTGCGTGGTCTCTCCTCTGTCTGATGGTTGTGTGGTCTCTCCTCTGTCTTATAGGTGCGTGGTCTCACCTCTGTCTGATGGTTGTGTGGTCTCTCCTCTGTCTCTAGACCCTGCTGATGGCTCATGCGCTGCACAGAGTGTCCCTCTCTACAGCTCGCCCGTCAGACGCCCAGTTCGCCTTTGTGTCTCACAACCCCGGCAGCCTGGATGCACAGCTCTACTGCCACCTGTTCAAGGCCCGACATGCGCGCGCGGTAAGGCTCAGTCCCGCCGGACACGCATGCGCGTTAAGGGTCCGTCCAATCACATCCCGTGGCTCATCCGCCTCCCTCTTGTCTGTCCAATCTCAGGCCCAGTTTCTGAATCTACTCCTGTGCCGCTGTTTCCAGCTGTCTTACCTAGAGAAGCACCCCGAGGCAGCAGAAGGGCAGGCAGACAGGGGGGGCACCCTGCCCCCCCTGCCCCCGTCCCTCCTAAACCAGGGCTTCCCCCTCAGCGTCAGCGCTCTGGTGTCCTTCCGCAGAGCCCCCACCCAGGGGCTCCTGCCTGGAGAGAAGGTTACTCACTCACTCGCTCTGTCACTCATTCACTCACTCACTCGCTCTGTCACTCATTCACTCACTCACTCATTCGCTCTGTCACTCATTCACTCACTCACTCGCTCACACTCACTCACTCACTCACTCACTCACACGTACACATGCACGCACACACACACACTCACTCATTCTCACTCACTCGCACGTACACATGCACGCACACACTCACTCATTCTCAGTCACTCACTCACACGTGCACACACGCGCACGCACACACATGCACTGCCACTTGGAACTTCATGGATGTGATTATATGTACTTCCATATATATAATAGAAATCTTGCATTATTACTGTAAGTGTTTGAAGTTTTAACCCGAATATGAAAATGAGCTGGAGAGGTGGGAGTGTATGCTGGCTCAGTCACAGGGGTATGAGCAGGTTTAAATCTGCCCATGAGGTGGGATCCCCACACTTAACCTGAATTTATTCAGTAAAACGTCCAGCTGCACGAATGAGCTGAAATGATAAGCTGTGCATCATGGCCTGGTCAGCTGTCGTCATCATGGTGTCTGAATTATGACAGTGGGCCAGCCTGTTTTCAGATGCGTAGCTGCAGTGCCTTTTCACTGGACAGTGACTTGCCCCTCAGATAACATTGGAAGGTTCTGAGAAAAGCCACATTCTTAATGGATGCCATCATTGTTGAGTGGTTAAATTTATCTCACGATTATGAAGTCCTGACCTTTCCCACAGTCCAAGAGCTTACTGATGAGACTGGCAAAGACAAGATTGCTTCAAGCTGTGTGTGTGTGTGTTTCTGTGTGAGAGAGAGAGAGTGAGAGTGTGTGTGTGTGTGTGTGTGCATGTGTGTATATGGGAGAGTGTGTGTGTGTGTGCGTGCGTGCGTGTGTGTGTGTGTCTATGGAAGAGAGTGAGTGTGTGTGAGAGAGTGTGTGTGTGTATGGGAGAGAATGTGTGTGAGAGCGCGTGTGTGCGAATGTTCGTGTATGCACGTGCGTGTGAGTGTGCGTGTGTGTATATGGGAAATAGTGTGTATGGGAGAGCGTGTGTGCGCGCGTGTGTGTGTGTGTGTGTGTGTGTGTGTGCACGCATGATCTGTGTTGAGTTCTGGAGGAGTACAGCCTGTTGCTGGGAGCTGATCTGTGGGAGGGCTGGCTCTGGCTCTGGCTCTTACTGTGCTGGGTGAAAGGACGACTGCACAATGTGCTGCTGTGGACTTTCCAAAGCCCACTGTGTGCTTGGATTGCACACTAACTTCAAATGCATCATTTTGCATCTGGCAACACCCCCAGCATTACCCACCAAACAGGAAGTAAGACTGTTACAAAGCATAGCAGGCAGTTCTACCCTCCTTTCCCACCCCCCTTTGTATGTTTTTTTAAAAAACTTTATTCAGACCAGGAAAAACAGAGAAGGTAACGGCTGGAGAAGAGATCACAGCTGTGCCATGGCAGAGCTCAAACCCCCACCTGTAGGGGGGATTTCCGAAATCATAAGTGCTCTGCTTTCTGACTGAATGTGTAATTTAACCCCAGTCCCTTGTGTAGGTGCCCTCCAGGGCAGCTGATGACAGGCAGAGCAGCCCAGAGGAAGGCCCCGCCCCCTCCTCTCCCACTTTGGTGCGCAAGAAGGCCATCCGAAACAAAGTACTGCGCTCAGGGGCCTACCGGTCCTTCACCTACACCCCCCACAAACAGCGCCTCCTGCAGGACCGGCTGAACTCCCAACCAGGTGGGCCCAGTGTTCACAGAGCGCTGTCCAGGGTCAGAAGCTTCATTAGGTAATTTATACCCTTTACTGAACGTGCTGGGCCCTCTCTGACATCACACAACAGGGGTTTGTGCACACAGTCCATTCAGTAATGCGATCCTCACCCTGCACTGGGAATTTGTGTGAAAGATTCATTAGGGTGACGTGCACCCCCGAGGTGATGGGTTTTCTACAATGCACCACAGCCAACTGACTGGGTGGGAGTTATTCTGTTGCACTTTCCTGTATTACAGAAGGTAATTGGTGTGCATGTTTCTAATGTTTTAAGTGAGACCCTTGAATAAGGCTTCTAATTCTCTGTAAACACTGGTGAGTAGATCCTGTGTGAAATGGTGATGAGAGCAGAGTCCCCTGCAGGGTCACACACAGCAGGAGATCTTTGCCGTTTGCAGAGAGATTCCCCCAATTGGGAAATATCCACTAATATTCCCGCAATTGGGAAATGTCCACTAATATTCCCCCAAATGGGAAATATCCTTTAATAAACCCCCCAAATGGGAAATATCCACTAATATTCTCCCAAATGGAAAATATCCACTAATATTCTCCCAAATGGGAAATATCCACTAATGTTCCCCCAAATGGGAAATATCCACTAATGTTCCCCCAAATGGGAAATATCCACTAATGTTCCCCCAAATGGGAAATATCCACTAATGTTCCCCCAAATGGGAAATATCCACTAATGTTCCCCCAAATGGAAATATCCACTAATGTTCCCCCAAATGGGAAATATCCACTAATGTTCCCCCAAATGGGAAATATCCTCTAATATTCCCCCGAATGGGAAATATCCTCTAATATCCCCCAAAATATAGTATTGTGCTGATTATAATTGAGACTTTTTCTACAATGAAAGTGCTGGACTGACTGGGGTCGCTTGTGCTTGGAGCAGGAAGGGCGCTGGACAACCCGCCGGTTCCCCTGTCCAAACCGCGCCCACTCAGTTTGGCGGAGACGGAGGAGGCCCTGGCAGAGGTTGTGTGGTCCTGGGCCGGAATCTCCAGGTGCGTCCCACCCCCCCCCACCACACCCCACCCCTGTACCCCCAAATCCACCAGTCTCCACCTACTCCCCTGTCCCCCAGACCTGCCCTGTGACCTCCCCATGTCTCTGCCATTTCCATCTGTTATCTTTGTCTCTGTTAATTTGGGAGAGCACAACGTTCCCCACAGAAACACGCGATGCCAATCGCCAGCAATCTCACTGCCGGTAATCACACCGGTAATCACACTGCCAGTAATCTCACTGCCGATACTCTCACCGCTGTAATCACGCCGGTAATTACACTGCCGTTAATATCACGGGTAATCTCAGTGGCGGTAATCACACTGCCGGTAATCACACCTGTAATCACACTGCCGGTAATTACACTGCCGGTAATATCACGGGTAATCTCACTGCCGGTAATCTCACTGCCGGTAATCACACTGCCGGTAATCTCACAGGTAATCTCACTGCCAGTAATCTCACTGGTAATCTCACCGCCGGTAATCTCACCGCCGGTAATCTCACTGCCAGGAATCACACTGCCAGTCCCTGGTGTACAGTTGGGTGCTTCCAGTTTCTGCTCTCAGTTCTTGTTCAGAATGTCTGTCTTTTCAAAAGGTCTTGATGTTGGAGGCTTTTGGCTCAGTGTTTTGGTCAGTGTTTTGGCGCAGTGTTTTGGCTCAGTGTTTTGGCTCAGTGTTTTGGGCTCAGTGTTTTGGCTTTGTGTTTTGGTCAGTGTTTTGGGCTCAGAGTTTGGACAGGGTTTTGGGCTCAGTGTTTTGGTCGGTGTTTTGGACCCAGAGTTTGGTCAGTGTTTTGGACCCAGAGTTTGGTCAGTGTTTTGGCTCAGTGTTTCAGCACAGTGTTTTGGCTCAGTGTTTTGGGCTCAGTGTTTTAGGCTCGGTGTTTTGGTCAGTATTTTGGGCTCAGAGTTTGGTCAGTGTTTTGGCTCAGTGTTTCGGTGCAGTGTTTTGGGCTCAGAGTTTGGTCAGTGTTTCGGCGCAGAGTTTTGGTCAGTGTTTTGGGCTCAGAGTTTGGTCAGTGTTTCGGCTCAGTGTTTTGGTCAGTGTTTTGGCTCTGTTTCGGCGCAGAGTTTTGGTCAGTGTTTTGGGCTCAGAGTTTGGTCAGTGTTTCAGCGCAGTGTTTTGGGCTCCTGTATTCAGTTGGTGGTGATGTCACAGTTCCTTTCAGTGCCCTCCTTAGTTTACCTGAAGACACGAGGGCCTGAGTGCTGATGGGGAGTGAGTAAGCTGGGGCATCTGAGGCTAAGATGTCACTTCCTGTTTCCTGCCAGTGACAGCAGCTCAGCCCTGCTGGCAGAGGACGTTCTGGGGTCCTTCCTGTTGTGCTCTCGGACAGAAGCGCCTAGCTGTGGATCCCTCATCGTACGCTGCCCTTCTGGCCTTGTCACCTTCCCCATCCGAAGCACTGCCAAAGGAAAATACCTGCTGCAGGTAGGGCGGGATGGGTGAACGCAGCAGTGACTCGCTCTCTTTTATTGTGATGGTTGATCGTTTTATTGCTTCAGTGCTGGTGCTTTTCCTGCTCCATAGCTGTGCTCTAAATCCTCCTGAATGTACATACATATCCATGTCAGAGCGATATCCGGTCACTACTAAGAGTAACTCATTTTGATTTATGCTCTTTGTTTTGTCCTCTTGTCAGAACTGCCACACACAATTTGACAGCATTGCTTCAATAATGGAGCACTACACTGAGAGCAGAGGGGAGCTGGAATGCCTGCTGAGCTGTGCCCGGGTCAACCACTGCTATGAGTGGGAGGAAAAGGCAGGAAAGTCCCAGGCTTCTGGCCTGCTGAAAGGTTCCAGTAGATGCAAACCAAGAGAAGAGTGGGTTTAAACCACTTTCTCATCGCTCACTATTAGTCCGTTTATCTTGCCAGTTAACAGAAGGTAAAGCTGAGCGAGCTGTATTTGTATATTTTTGGATCATATATTTTTGGATTGTATATTTTTATTAAGACCTACCTACTTAATTCCCAGCAATGAGACCTGAGAAAGAAACTCAGAGATGGGGGTGTGTGTTTGGAGCAGTTGTCTCTGGTGGGGGGAGGGGCAGGGGACTTTTTAAAACATAGTGTGACTCCTTTACGATGAACCTTCTGAGGGTTACATTTGCCGTAGCACTTTATAAATGTTTTCATACTTTTATTTTTTAATCAGTTTTTTTAATGCCATCCTGAAAATGTGTTTTCACTTTTTACCAATTCATATTTTTAAAACTTCAAAACAAGAGAGATTCATTACCATCACTTCCACACTCCTTGGTCTGCTGTCTATTCCTACCCCAAACCCTGGACCACAGTGTCCTGTTCCTGGACAAGGTTGAACCAGGTGTTTTTTTTTTTTTTTTGGAAGGGGGTTCTGGGTACAGGAAACGGGGGAGATGAACCCTGTAGAAATGACTGCTTCAGGTGCAGCAGCAGTTGCCATAGTGTCTGCATGCGTTACGCATACAGCAGGGCCAGAACTGTATTCATCATTTTTAAATGTTTTAAATCTTTTTTTAAAGAAACATCCCTGTGTATTAATATGCAGATTAACTGTAGTGATTTGAGGACTTAATGTATAACAAAGTGCATTTAAATATTTCTTGTTTTCTTTTTAATCCAAATATAGAAACCTTTTGAGCAGTTACTGCCTATGCAGATAATAAACCCCAGTTAAGTACAGAAAACCTGGTGTGCAGTCAGTGCTTGCTCTATCTGCTGTTTTTTTTTTTTTACATTAATTTAGTTTAATTTTAGTGGTGATGCCTCTGCTTGTCTGTGCTTTCAGCATAATACTGTCTTCACAGCTTCATATTATACTATCTTCCAGCCTTTTTAACAGACTCCAGGGACTATGACAGCAGCTCCTACACATTTGACTTTTTCCCCTTTTACCTTTTCTCGCCGAAGTCCCTGTTTAAAGGGACTTCACCTGCTTTGGTGCCCGTAATAATAAGATAATATAAATCTTTATATATACTTTAGAAAGCTGACATTTCCTTGTCCTCGCCTGACAGAAGATAGTTTTTCTGGTACCTAAATGTTTTTCTTCCAATGCCCATTGTGGAATAGTAATTGTAATTAATTGGTCAGATGATGGAAATGTTTTCTAAAGTGAGTAAAAAGATGATTTCTCAAATTAAAACTGTGTCTGTCTATCACTGTTTCCTGGGACACATCAACCTCAGCAGGCAGAGAGTCCTAGTAACCAGGCAATAACTAGAGATCCTGTGTTTTATTAGGCCAACGTATAAAATCTGTTTAACCAAAGTTTTCGGGGGGGGGGGGGATGTTAATAAAATCAACTTAAAATCTACTCAACTGGCCTGTAATCGAATGAACGTTCGAAAAGGAAATTGGGATTCGTACAGGAAAAAAACATTCAAATACTTAAATAAAAAAATTCTGTTTTATCAAATGAAAACCAATATATGAATGTCACCGTCGTACCCCAAAACTGTAAGGAATTACTAACGGTGAAGTGAATAACGCCTGGATTTTGTTTAATGTACTTCTCGACTGCGCAACTTTGCTGACGTTCCCTTGAGTTTCGGTGACGTTATTGTCGAAGTTTGTAGTCGCCTAGCAACATAGAACGCCGCGGTAGGAGAACCCCGTCCGTCTGCTGCAGCGCCGAGACTCCGATGTGATAATGGTGTTTGTTTAGCTACAGTTTTATAATGTGAGCAAATGGTGCATGTATTTATGGGACCACGAATGATGACGTCGTTGGGTACCTGTCCGATAATACACCGCAGTTCCCATAGCAAGAGGATGCTGCTGTGGTTTTGATAACAAGGGGAGTGATGTCTTGATGTTGTGGTGTTTTAACTAGATGTGATAGCCATCAATCTATATAGTAACAAGATTGATAGTGATGGCATTTAACAAAAGCGGACTGGAAAAACTCGAATATTTCGTTTGCATTTCATTTGGTTTAAAGACAGGTGGTTGCTCATTAGCAATAGCCAACAAATTGCAGATTGTTTCTGGAAATTGCTGATGTAATGGTACCAGTGATATGTGATTAAAATAAAGTAACTGCTAGGTGACTGACGCATAGCAAAGTTGGCCAGCCAGCAAGCAAGCCACTTTGTGTCACGTTTTTATTAAGTATGCGTCAATTCTCTACTTTATTTAGCGCCATAGCTTTGTAACGTTACAGCAAACCAGTCGTAAGCAAAAATGGCTTCAGAGTCCGTCAAGGTGGTAGTCAGGTGTAGGCCAATGAACGACAGAGAGAAGGCACTGAACTGTAAAACGGTGGTGTCTATTGAACCAAGTCGATGTCAGTGTTTTATCGAAAAGCCCGGAGCGACAGAGGAGCCCCCCAAACAATTCACATTTGACGGAGCCTACTTCACCCACCAGTCAACCGAGCAGATGTACAACGAGATCGCCTACCCTTTGGTGGAGGTAACGCGTCCCGTTTCTATGTTAGGACAGAGGCAGGGCCCACGAATTGCAGCAATAATGGGCTGTGAAGTTATTGGATAGCGGTAATTCCAACCTGAGACAAAATACTGTACTTCAATAGAAACGCATGCCTGTGTTTTACCAGTGTTATATTGCTAATAACTATTTTATACCAAATCGGAATAGGCTAGAAGTAGTTTTTTAAGAGTTGTTTTGTTTTCTTTGCCGCAGTTGCTATTCATTATTGTGGCCACGTCTTGTTATCCCTAATAATTTAATCTTCTAGACCATAATTTGTCTGAGGTAAATTGTAAGGACTTGTTTGTGGTTAGTAAGGAGAGAGGGAAAGGCTATTTTCTTCTTCCACCAGGGGGTGACAGAGGGCTACAACGGGACGATATTTGCGTACGGGCAGACCGGGAGTGGGAAGTCGTTCACCATGCAGGGAGTGGCCGAGCCTCCCGCGCAGAGAGGAATCATCCCTCGCGCCTTCGAGCACATCTTTGAAAGCATCCAGGTAGTCGGCTCTCCGCGCACACTCGGAAAGAAGAGAAAGCTGGGCGGGAAATGTTGTCTGTAATGTGGTAATCTCTGCAGGCTCACCTTGTCTGACTGAGCATTCCTGCATCCAGGGCACTGTGCGCTTTCAGCCTTGCTGTTGACACTTGAGTCAGTCAGAGATGATGCAACCATCTCTGATCGTATATTTATTAACAACACCGGGACCTGTGGGTTGGTGGATGGAAGAATGTTGCTGTTCCCTGGAACATCCCTTTGCAGTCACAGGATCACAAACGGGTTCCAGTATTAGAATAATTATTTTAGTGAAAAGCATAGCTGGTCTGCATCTTGGTAAAATCCAGCATTGCCTTGTCCTCCTCTGTTTAACCAGTGTGCTGAAGACACTAAATTCCTTGTGAGAGCTTCCTACCTTGAAATATATAATGAGGAGATCAGAGACCTCCTGGGAACTGAGACCAAACAGAAATTAGAGGTATGATGCTGCATGGCTATACATGTGTGACTAATGACACTGAATATTTGTGATTTAACAAAATTTAAAAAAAGCAACAAAATGCTGAGAGTTATTTATTATCTGCAACCCTTTCTGTAAGCTGAATTTCCTGCCAAGTTGTTGAACCTTAGTGGGGTATCCAGGGGGCCTGTTGCCTGAGCAACCCCTTGAGATGGAATGGAAGTGTGCATGGCACACAAAGGTTGTTGCCCTGGTAACAAAGGAAAGGGCCTCAGTCATAGGCTGTTGCTATGAGCATGGTTACCATGGTTACCATCATCAGTGGAAAATGAGGGAAGTCTTCTGTTATTTCAGCCTGACCTCTGACATTAAACTCCATCTCTTCAGGGGAAAGAAACATGTAGAGGGTTTCAGCTCCATTAGCAGGACAGAGACACTGGGGATTATGGCTGATGCTAACAGAAGAGTGGAGCAGAACAGGTTCTGCTGATGGTCTCAGCCTCTCAGGCTGCTGGGGTGAATTCATGAATGTGTCGTGCGTTTGGGCTTGCCAAACATTTAGAACATTTAAGTTTATTTCTTGCTCAAAAGTGATCTTTCATTTTTATGATGAATGTGTGTGTGTGTGTGTGTGTGCGTGATTGTGCATATGTGTGTGTGCGTGCGTAATTGTGCATATATATGTGTGTATATATATATATGTATGTGTGTGTGCGCACGCGTGCATGATTGCGTGCGTGCGCGTGATTGTGTGTGTGTGTGTGTGTGTGTATATATATATGTGTGTTTATGCGTGCGTATATGTGTGTGTCCGTATATGTGTGTGCGTGTTATATATATATATATATATATATAATGTGTGTGCACGTGTGCGTGATTGTGTGTGTGTGTATATGTGTGTATATATATATGTGTGTGTGCGTGTATATATATATATGTGTGTGTGTGTATATATGTATATATATATATATATGTGTGTACGCGTGCATGCGTGTGTGTGCATGCGTACGTGTATATATGTGTGTGCGTGTATGTGCGCGCGCATGTGTCTGTGCGTGTGTGCGCGCATGTGTGTGCATGTGTGTGTGTGTGTGTGCGCATGTGCGTGTGTGCGCTGTATCAGCTGAAGGAGCACCCGGAGCGGGGCGTGTATGTGCGGGATCTCTCCATGCACACGGTCCACAGCGTTGGGGAGTGTGAGCGCATCATGGAGCAGGGCTGGAAGAACCGATCTGTGGGCTACACCCTGATGAACAAGGACTCCTCCCGATCCCACTCCATCTTCACCATCCACCTGGAGATCTGCAACACAGGTCAGCCCACAGTCATACACACATGTACACACGCACAGGCACATACGCACACATGCACATATACGCAGGCACGCATATACATACGAACATACATATGCATATGCTCGCACACACACACACAACTGAGAAGGTGATCAGTTTTTGTGGAATAAAAACAGCATTTGGCTCCTGCACAGTGGGTAAAAGCATCAAACGACATCCTAGCTTTAGTAGGGCTTTCCCACATTCTTATAAAATGTGTGACTCTTGCGCCCCCTCAAGATGGGGCAGGGGAGGACCACCTGCGTGCTGGCAAGCTGAACCTGGTGGACCTGGCAGGCAGCGAGCGCCAGTCCAAAACGGGCGCGACGGGCGAGCGCCTACGCGAGGCCACCAAGATCAACCTCTCCCTGTCGGCGCTGGGCAACGTGATCTCTGCTCTGGTGGACGGCCGCTCCAAACACGTCCCCTACCGCGACTCCAAGCTGACCCGCCTGCTGCAGGACTCGCTGGGCGGGAACACTCGCACCCTCATGGTGGCCTGTCTGTCCCCTGCCGATAACAACTACGAGGAGACTCTGAGCACCCTGCGCTACGCCAACCGGGCTAAGAGCATCCAGAACCGCCCACGGATCAACGAGGACCCCAAAGATGCCCTGCTGCGGGAGTATCAGGAGGAGATCAAGCAGCTGCGCGCCCTCGTCTCTGGCCAGCTGGGCGGCGCCACCCTGTCCTGTGAGCACCAGGGGCAGCCTGACGACCCGACACAGCTACCCGTTAGCCTCCCGCACTCCCTCCATCTGAGCCCAGCTGCCCGTTAGCCTCCCGCCCTCCCTCCATCTGAGCCCAGCTACCCGTTAGCCTCCCGCCCTCCCTCCATCTGAGCCCAGCTACCCGTTAGCCTCCCGCCCTCCCTCCATCTGAGCCCAGCTACCCGTTAGCCTCCCGCACTCCCTCCATCTGAGCCCAGCTAACCGTTAGCCTCCCGCCCTCCCTCCATCTGAGCCCAGCTACCCGTTAGCCTCCCGCACTCCCTCCATCTGAGCCCAGCTACCCGTTAGCCTCCCGCACTCCCTCCATCTGAGCCCAGCTGCCCGTTAGCCTCCCGCCCTCCCTCCATCTGAGCCCAGCTACCCGTTAGCCTCCCGCCCTCCCTCCATCTGAGCCCAGCTACCCGTTAGCCTCCCGCCCTCCCTCCATCTGAGCCCAGCTACCCGTTAGCCTCCCGCCCTCCCTCCATCTGAGCCCCGCTACCCGTTAGCCTCCCACACTCCCTCCATCTGAGCCCAGCTACCCGTTAGCCTCCCGCCCTCCCTCCATCTGAGCCCAGCTACCCGTTAGCCTCCCACACTCCCTCCATCTGAGCCCAGCTACCCGTTAGCCTCCCGCCCTCCCTCCATCTGAGCCCAGCTACCTGTTAGCCTCCCGCCCTCCCTCCATCTGAGCCCCGCTACCCGTTAGCCTCCCGCCCTCCCTCCATCTGAGCCCCGCTACCCGTTAGCCTCCCGCCCTCCCTCCATCTGAGCCCAGCTACCCGTTAGCCTCCCACACTCCCTCCATCTGAGCCCAGCTACCCGTTAGCCTTCCGCCCTCCCTCCATCTGAGCACAGCTGCCCGTTAGCCTTCCGCCCTCTCTCCATCTGAGCCCCGCTACCCGTTAGCCTCCCGCCCTCCCTCCATCTGAGCCCCGCTACCCGTTAGCCTCCCGCCCTCCCTCCATCTGAGCCCAGCTACCCGTTAGCCTCCCACACTCCCTCCATCTGAGCCCAGCTACCCGTTAGCCTCCCGCACTCCCTCCATCTGAGCCCAGCTGCCCGTTAGCCTCCCGCCCTCCCTCCATCTGAGCCCCGCTAACCGTTAGCTTCCCTCCCATCCCAAGTGAAACCTGTTCCACCCCCTCAGCCCTGAACTCAAATGGTTACAGGAGCAGCAAAGACTGCTTTTTTGTTTATTTATCTTTGTGATAAAAACTTATTTTTTTGTGGTAGCACTTTAACAGTCTGAGCAGATTTTTACTAAGTATCTGAAATGTGCACCACATGAACAGCTATACATGTAAATGACTCTGTCCCACTGTGGTTTATAGGATTTAATTATTTAAAGCACAGCAAGCATTGTTATTTACATATGATGAATGGGGACAGGAAGTTAGGGTGGTTTAGGGGGTATTCTTTGAACAGGCTGGATGCTGTACATAAGCTCTTAAGGCTTGTAAAATGTGCTGTTACAGTCTGGGTCTAAACACCAAATCCTCATCCTGTACGGCAGCTCTGCTGGCCAGCCAGATGTCTGAGGCACCCCCTGGTGTTAAGTCTCGTCGCCAGTCCAACACCACAATGGACAGTGAGGCTGAGACAGAGAAGATAAAGCAGGTTGGAATTCTCTCCTGTACCTGTACACCTGAATCTGCATCTCTACCACTAGCCATGTCTGTGTGCGTGCAGTTCATCCGTGTTCATGTACATGTGTTTATGTACATGTATACTTACGTGCATGTGTATATCTACATGTGAGGTTATGTACATGTATTTTTGACCATGTGTGCATGTTCATGTCTGTTCATCTACATGTATATCTTCATGTGTGTTCATGTCCATGTTTATATATTCATGTGTGTTCATGTATATGTGTACTTATGTACATGTGTATATGTTCATGTGTGTTCATGTATGTGTACATGTGTATATGATCATGTGCTCTTATGTACATGTGAATATGATCATGTGTATATGTTCATGTGTGTTTATGTACATGTGTATGTGTTCGTGTGCGTGTATATGTGTGTTTATGTACATGTGTATTTGATCATGTGTATGTGTCCATTTACATTATATTTATTTGCCAGACGCTTATCCAAAGCGACGTACAAAAGTGCATTTCATGGTCATGGACAACTACAAAACACCGGTTCAGTAAGATACAATACTTATATTGTACAGCTATTTTTAGCCAAGAACACAGTTTAGTTCACACAGTGAACACTGTTCTGACCTAACCTCTGCTAAGCCAACTAGGCAGAAGAACAAGCTACAATATTAGGACAAATACAAATTACCAAAAAGTGCTGAAATGGGGGTACATGTAACGAGTGTCATGAAAGGGGGGGATTTAAAGTGAAATGATATACAGAGTGGTGGTAGTTAGTCCAGCTATAGTCTGAAGAGATCAGTCTTCAGACCACGGCAGAAGATGGGTAGTGAGGGAGAGGTTCGAAGAAGGACAGGGAGTTTGTTCCACCAATGGGGAGCTAGGGTGGAGAAGATCTGTGATCCCTTTACTCAGGTTGGAGGGGGTTCAAGGCGCCCTGCTGCTGCAGAGCGGAGTGGTGGAGCAGGCGTATAGCATCGAATCATGTCCTGCAAGTAGATGGGGGCGGTCCTGTTGGCTGCAGTGTAGAGGAGGGTCAGGGCTTTCAACCGGATCCTGGCAGCGACCAATAGCCAATGGAGTGGTCGCAGCAGAGGAGTGACGTGGGAGAATTTGGGAAGGTTGTAGATGAGCTGGGCAGCGGCATTTTGAATCATCTGTAGTGGCTGTATGGCACAAGCTGGCAGGCTTGCAAGGAGAGAGTTGCAGTAATCAAGGCAGGAGGTCACCGTAGCCTGGACAAGCAGCTGGGTAGAGTGCATAGTCAGGTATGGTCAAATCCTTCTGATGCTGTACAGAAGGAATCTGCAGGACCGTGATGTTGCCTTGATGTGCTCCTTGAGGTCCAGCTGGTTGTCCAGGACCACCCCCAGGCTCTTTGCAGAGTGAGAGGCAGTCACTGTGGTGCCATCAACCGTAGTAGTGAGGTCTTGTATGGGAAGAACAGCAGCTCAGTTTTATTGAGGTTGAGCTTCAGTTGGTTGGCTGGCCATCCAGGTAGAGATGTCAGCCAGGCAGGAAGATATCTTATCAACCTGTGAGGCGGAGGGGGGGGGGGGGGCGGGGAGAGAAAAGAAGAGTTGCATGTCGTCTGCATAACAATGATAGGAGAAGCCGTGTGAATTAATAACTAAACCAAGACATTTGGTGTATATGGAGAACAGCAGAGGACCCAGTACTGATCCCTGCAGTACTCCCGTAACAAAGGAATGAGAAGCAGAGGCTTCATGTGTGTATATGTACATGTGTATATGATCCTGTGTGTTTATGTACGTGTGTGCGTGTGCAGGAGTATGAGGAGAAACTGGCCAAGCTGCAGGCGGAGTATAACGCAGAGCAGGAGTCCAAAGCCAAACTGCAGGAGGACATGCTCACCCTGCGCACCTCCTTCCAGTCCAAACTCTCCAGCTTGGAGAAGACCAGAGGCAGCCAGGCCCCCCGACACAGAACCGGTACCCCCCCCCCCCTCAATCCTCACAACCTGGCCCCCCCCACACAGAACCAGGACCCCCCCTCCCTCAATCCTCACAACCTGGCCCCCCCACACAGAACCGGTACCCCCCCCAATCCACACAACCTGGCCCCCCCACACAGAACCGGTACCCCCCCAATCCACACAACCTGGCCCCCCCACACAGAACCGGTACCCCCCCAATCCACACAACCTGGCCCCCCCACACAGAACCGGTACCCCCCCAATCCACACAACCTGGCCCCCCCACACAGAACCGGTACCCCCCCAATCCACACAACCTGGCCCCCCCACACAGAACCGGTAACCCCTCAATCTGCACAACCTGGCCCCCCCACACAGAACCGGTACCCCCCCTCCCCCAATCCACACAACCTGGCCCCCCCACACAGAACCGGTACCCCCCCTCCCCCAATCCACACAACCTGGCCCCCCCACACAGAACCGGTACCCCCCCTACCTCAATCTACACAACCTGGCCCCCCACACAGAACCGGTACCCCCCCCTCCCCCAATCCACACAACCTGGCCCCCCCACACAGAACCGGTACCCCCCCTCCCCCAATCCACACAACCTGGCCCCCCCACACAGAACCGGTACCCCCCCCAATCCACACAACCTGGCCCCCACACACACAACTGGTACCTCCCCTGTTCTGCTCTGTGCAGATACAGGTGTTATTTGTGTGGAGGTGCTGGTCTGTGCAGATGCAGGTGTTATTTGTGTGGAGGTGCTGGTCTGTGCAGATGCAGGTGTTATTTGTGTGGAGGTGCTGGTCTGTGCAGATACAGGTGTTATTTGTCTGGAGATGCTGGTCTGTGCAGATGCAGGTGTTATTTGTGTGGAGGTGCTGGTCTGTGCAGATGCAGGTGTTATTTGTGCCAGGTGTTACCAGCAGCATGACTCCGCCTGGAGAGGATGTGTCTCGGCCTGGGACTGCCCCCCCCCAGGAGGTCACAGGGGTTGAGCAGGCTCTGGCTAAGGTACGTGGCTGCTTCCCCAGTTAGAAGCGTTGGATCAGATTTGACAAATGTACAAATTCTTACATTTTAAAAATGCATTTTTCTTAAGAGGCTATTTGGCTTCAGAACCAAAGTTAGCCTGTGAACGTTTGTTCAGCACTTCTGAGATGATTGCAGTGACACAATGCTAGCCACAGGCCCGTATTATCGCAGTGACACAATGCTAGCCACAGGCCTGTGTGTCGGTCCGTGAACAGAAACTGCCATGAACAGTCCTCTCAAACTCATCCTGTTCCATCGTCTGACACAAAGGGAGCGCATGGCATGAGCTGCACTGCTGCGTCTTAAATGCACACACAGCCTGCGCTGCTGCGTCCTAAATGCACACAGCCTGCGCTGCTGCGTCCTAAATGCACACAGCCTGCGCTGCTGCGTCTTAAATGCACACAGCCTGCGCTGCTGCGTCTTAAATGCACACAGCCTGCGCTGCTGCGTCTTAAATGCACACAGCCTGCGCTGCTGCGTCTTAAATGCACACAGCCTGCGCTGCTGCCTCCTAAATGCACACAGCCTGCGCTGCTGCATGCTTGTTTGAACTGAGACAGCTTCCTCACATGATCTGAGATGCTCTATTTGGCTCATTCAGATGAACCAACCACAGGGGGCCGGTCATGTGACCATAGAGGAGGCAGCGGATTCGCCTCCCATTGCTACTCCAGGACCACTAGACCAAAAACAGGTTCTGGAGAGGTAATCAAAACATCACCTGATACAGACACAGCAAATACACACACAGTACGTAAGAACATCACCTGATACAGACACAGCACATACACGCACACAGTACGTAAGATCATCAGCTGATACAGACACAGCACATACACGCACACAGTACATAAGGACATCACCTGATACAGACACAGCACATACACACACAGTAGGTAAGACCATTATCTGATACAGACACAGCACATACACACACTGTGTGACTGTAGTTAGCGAGTGGTTGTGGGTGGTGACTGTAGTAGTGAGTGGTTGTGGGTGGTGACTGTAGTAGTGAGTGGTTGTGGGTGGTGACTGTAGTAGCGAGTGGTTGTGGGTGGTGACTGTAGTAGTGAGTGGTTGTGGGCTGTGACTAGTAGTGAGTGGTTGTGGGAGGTGACTGTAGTAGCGAGTGGTTGTGGGTGGTGACTGTAGTAGTGAGTGGTTGTGGGTGGTGACTAGTAGTGAGTCGTTGTGGGTGGTGACTGTAGTAGTGAGTGGTTGTGGGTGGTGACTGTAGTAGTGTAGTGGTTGTGGGTGGTGACTGTAGTAGCGAGTGGTTGTGGGTGGTGACTGTAGTAGTGTAGTGGTTGTGGGTGGTGACTGTAGTAGTGTAGTGGTTGTGGGCGGTGACTGTAGTAGCGAGTGGTTGTGGGCGGTGACTGTAGTAGTGTAGTGGTTGTGGGTGGTGACTGTAGTAGTGAGTCGTTGTGGGTGGTGACTGTAGTAGTGTAGTGGTTGTGGGTGGTGACTGTAGTAGTGAGTGGTTGTGGGTGGTGACTGTAGTAGTGTAGTGGTTGTGGGCGGTGACTGTAGTAGCGAGTGGTTGTGGGTGGTGACTGTAGTAGCGAGTGGTTGTGGGTGGTGACTGTAGTAGTGTAGTGGTTGTGGGTGGTGACTGTAGTAGTGGTGGGCGGTGACTGTAGTAGCGAGTGGTTGTGGGTGGTGACTGTAGTAGCGAGTGGTTGTGGATGGTGACTGTAGTAGCGAGTGGTTGTGGGTGGTAACTGTAGTAGAGTAGTGGTTGTGGGTGGTGACTAGTAGTGTAGTGGTTGTGGGCGGTGACTGTAGTAGCGAGTAGTTGTGGGTGGTGACTGTAGTAGCGAGTAGTTGTGGGTGGTGACTGTAGTAGCGAGTGGTTGTGGGTGGTGACTGTAGTAGTGTAGTGGTTGTGGGTGGTGACTGTAGTAGTGTAGTGGTTGTGGGCGGTGACTGTAGTAGCGAGTGGTTGTGGGTGGTGACTGTAGTAGTGAGTGGTTGTGGGTGGTGACTAGTAGTGAGTGGTTGTGGGTGGTGACTGTAGTAGTGAGTGGTTGTGGGCTGTGACTGTAGTAGTGAGTGGTTGTGGGAGGTGACTGTAGTAGCGAGTGGTTGTGGGCGGTGACTGTAGTAGCGAGTGGTTGTGGGCGGTGACTGTAGTAGTGTAGTGGTTGTGGGTGGTGACTGTAGTAGTGTAGTGGTTGTGGGTGGTGACTGTAGTAGTGTAGTGGTTGTGGGCGGTGACTGTAGTAGTGTAGTGGTTGTCGGCTGTGACTGTAGTTGCGAGTGGTTGTGGGTGGTGACTGTAGTAGTGAGTGGTTGTGGGTGGTGACTGTAGTAGTGAGTGGTTGTGGGCAGTGAGCCTGGTCAGTGATTGTGGTGTGTGCTCTGTATGTAGATTGCAGCAGTTGGAGAAGGAGTTTGTCGGGGGAGAGCAGGCTCGGAATGAGGAGCTTCGACAGAAACACAGGCAGAGGAAGACTCTGGCCGACCAGAGGAAGAAACAGCTGATCGACGCACTGGCGGACAGCAGCGAGGACAGCGACAGTGTCCTGCTTCATGTATACGACTCCATCCAGGAAGAGGTGCATGCCAAGAGTCGAGTCCTGGACAGCACTCAGCGCAAGGTGAGAGGGAGAGGCTGAGTGGAGGAGCAGCCAGTGTTTGGGAGCGTTTGTAATGTGTGGTGGTGTTTGGGAGCATTGGTAAGGTGTGGTGGTGTTTGGGAGCGTTGGTAAGCTGTGGTGGTGTTTGGGAGCGTTGGTAAGGTGTGGTGGTGTTTGGGATTGTTTGTAAGGTGTGGTGGTGTTTGGGAGTGTTGGTAAGGTGTGGTGGTGTTTGGGAGCGTTGGTAAGGTGTGGTGGTGTTTGGGAGCGTTGGTAAGGTGTGGTGGTGTTTGGGAGCGTTGGTAAGGTGTGGTGGTGTTTGTTCTGCGGTGTGTGAGCACAGTTGAAGGCAGCGAAGATCGAGATCCGTGATCTGCAGTCGGAGTTTGAGCTGGAGAGAGATGACTACCTGGCCAGCATCCGGCGGCTGGAGCGCGAGGGGCAGCTGCTGCAGGGCATTCTGGAGCGCGTGGCGCCGCTCATCCGCCGCGACTGTAACTATAGCAACCTGGAGCGCGTGCGCAGGGAGGCTACATGGGACGAGGACAGCGCCACCTGGAGGCTGCCAGAGATCACGCTGCAGAAAACCGCCCTGCCGGCAGGTGATTGGGGGTGAATGAATCATACAGTGACATCAGAGCCAGCTGCTGTGACATCAGAGCCAGCCGCTGTCATAAATGCACTATGCAGTCGTTTTAGGGCACAGTCATCCCTGGGCCGCACTATTCAAGTGTAATCAAGTCAAAATCAAATCAAAAATGTATTTATATAGCGCATTTCTCAAGCAATACGCTTCACAGATAACCCTGACTTTTTAAAGGCTGGGTGTGGTATATGCTGGAGCACTTTGGGGCTTCAGTAATCCTCGGGCTGGCTCTGAGGGACATACAGGGAGGGGGAGACTCACCTGTGTACAGCCTGGCTCTGGGACATACAGGGAGGGGGAGACTCACCTGTGTACAGCCTGGCTCTGAGGGACATACAGGGAGGGGGAGACTCACCTGTGTACAGCTTGGCTCTGAGAGACATACAGGGAGGGGGAGACTCACCTGGATATAGCCTGGCTCTGAGGGACATACAGGGAGGGGGAGACTCACCTGTGTATAGCCCCCAGTAGTATGGTTGCCATTACATTAGCTCACATGGAGACAGATTTATTTAGAAACACAGGAAGTGGGAATTTGCCTCTCTGGAGATGGTGTCTCTTCACATGAAGGCTGGGTCTGTGTGGGTGTGCTGAATTTCTGAATAAAGCAGGACCTCTTGGTTTGTGTTTCAATTTTAGGGGTTCCCCTGTAGGAATGTGTTGGGGTTCACCCTAAAGCGCTGTTTCAGGGGTTCACCTTAGAGCGCTGTTTTAGGGGTTCCCCTGTAGGGCTGTGTTGGGGTCCACCCTAAGGTTCTGTTTTAGGGGTTCCTCTGTAGGGCTGTGTTGGGGTCCACCTTAAGGTTCTATTTTAGGCGTTCCCCTGTAGGGCTGTGTTGGGGTTCACTCTAAAGCGCTGTTTTAGGGGTTCCTCTGTAGGGCTGTGTTGGGGTCCACCCTAAGGTTCTGTTTTAGGGGTTCCTCTGTAGGGCTGTGTTGGGGTCCACCCTAAGGTTCTGTTTTAGGGGTTCCTCTGTAGGGCTGTGTTGGGGTCCACCTTAAGGTTCTGTTTTAGGCGTTCTCCTGTAGGGCTGTGTTGGGGTTCACTCTAAAGCGCTGTTTTAGGGGTTCCCCTGTAGGGCTGTGTTGGGGTTCACTCTAAAGCGCTGTTTTAGGGGTTCCCCTGTAGGGCTGTGTTGGGGTTCACTCAAGTGCTGTTTTAGGGGTTCCCCTGTAGGGCTGTGTTGGGGTTCACTCTAAAGCGCTGTTTTAGGGGTTCTCCTGTAGGGCTGTGTTGGGGTTCACTCTAAAGTGCTGTTTTAGGGGTTCCCCTGGAGGGCTGTGTTGGGGTTCACTCTGAAGTGCTGTTTTAGGGGCTCACCCTAACAGTCTGTCTTCTCTCTCAGCAGTACCTCCTGTGTCTGGCGGCAGTCAGGGAGGGGCTCCTGCGTGCCGGGTCTTGGCGGGAGACGGCAGTGACTCGCTGGTCTGTACTTTATTCAGCTTCTGAGCGCTCAGCAGACAGGCTTACAGTTATTTTCAGAATTATACATTCATAAATGTCATCTGCCATGTCCCCAGTTTGTAATCCGCACCTGTAATATGTACCTGTAGTCCACACCTGTAATCAGCACCTGTAATTCACACCTGTAATCAGCACCTGTAATTCACACCTGTAATCTGCATCTATAATCCACATCTGTAATCTGCACCTGTAATCCACACCTGTTGTGCCCACAGGAAGAGGACAGGTATAAAGAGATGCTGAACCGCAGTGACAGTGAACACATTGCCAGTAACTACTTCAAATCAAAACGAGCCAATCAGCTGCTCGCATCTGAGCCCAAGAGGAATCTGGGTAAGATCAGGTTTACCAGAAAAACAGCTCTTCAGTATTAATTTCAGCATTTCTCAGACATTCTTATCTAACCTAATCCTAACTAACAAAGTTTATATTCTTTACATGCACTTACACACAGCACACACAGCTGCATATCCTAGTAACCAGTTTGTTTCTGTGAGCCGGTTTGCACAGACATCCCGTTTTATGGATCTGTTTGGTATTTCTTCCGTTCTGTAGACTCAGAGAGGTTCAGAATTTAAGGAAAGGGCTACAGCTGGTTCTGGTGTGGAAAGCACGAGAAAAGGGACAGTGTTATGGGGCAACAGGGATTTCCAGTGCTTGGGGTGGGGGTGGGGGTGGGGGGGGGGGGCCCAGTGTCGCCTTTGGTGACATTGGTGGAATCAGGGAAGCTTAGAGCTGCTGTACCTGCTCACTGGATTCCTTGCTAAAATGTCCCATGAGCTGCAGGTTGAAATCATGTGAAATCAGCAGTAATCCTCTGTAGTGTCCTGCTTCACACCTGTTCCTAGTGGATAGCCCTGCATTGTAAAAATCAGGATCTCCTAGCAAGATGGAGAATTGAAAAACTGTGTTAATGACACCATCCGAATCCTGGGAAGCGGACTTGTGTGAACCATGTTAACCTGCCTCCCCTGCAGCACCCCTCGGCCCCACCCTCAGCACTGGAGCCCCCCCTCTCACCTCCAGCACCTCCAGCTTCGCCCCCCCATCTGCAGAGTCTCATCTGCCCCGCCCCTTCCGCCTGGAGTCCCTGGGAGTCCCTGGCACTGGCGCTAAGGTCAAGCGCAAGAAAAGCAGAAGCCACATCTCTTATGATGGAAACTGAAGCTGGGCCTGAACATGACACTCTGGGTGTGACAAGTTGGTGTGCACCCCAAGTTCACAAGGGCCACCTCTGTCACACATCTTCAGGTATTTGCAGAAATCCTGTCATCTGTTTTTGAGAATCCAGGAAAAGGAGCCACGATGTGATGACCGTTAGGTAGGGGATGGGTGGCTAGACCAGGAGAACAGGCCAGGCCTCAGTGCACACTCATGCAGAACAGGCCTCACTGCATGCTCATGCAGAACAGGGCTCAGTGCACGCTCATGCAGAACAGGGCTCAGTGCATGCTCATGCAGAACAGGGCTCAGTGCACGCTCATGCAGAACAGGGCTCAGTGCATGCTCATGCAGAACAGGGCTCAGTGCACGCTCATGCAGAACAGGGCTCAGTGCATGCTCATGCAGAACTTGACTCGCTCATGCCTGCAGATTGATCAACAGCCTCTCTGGATCATGGCTGTAAAATTTTTTAAAGCCCTTTTGTTGAAGCTGCCTTTTGCAATGTTTTTCCTAAATCTTTTTGATGCCGTGCTTCCTCTGGTGTAATACCTGAGAGGCTGACCTGGTCAGCTGCAGAGTAAAAAGCAGCGGTAAGGCGGTAAGGCCTCCGACGATAAGCTTGCTAGTCTGAGCGTACCGGTACACCTGGATGGGACAGTGAGAGGTGAAAACCTAGTGCTAATGTAGCACAAGGACTGGCTTCGTGTTATTGGCATACAAGGGAGTGATTCTGAATTTGAATGAAGTTTTTTGGTCGTCTTACCCTCGAGGTCACGTGACTCTGGGGAAGTACGCTCTTACTGTGATTTAATGCTGCATAAACCATTGAATGTATTCTTACTATTGGGTAATCATGGCTGCAATCAACACTGAATTTTATTATTTTCCTGTAATTTAATTACTGTTTTCATGGAATGTCATTTAATAGTTACAGGCATTAAAGGCATACTATGCAGGACTTCTACCTTCAAAATGTTGTAAATGAACCATTCTCAGTCAGATCTATGATGCACTGGCAATCTGTCCATGCACACATTTGCTGAATCCGTGCTCCTCTGCCTGTATTACTACCCTAACCCTAACCCTAACTAACCCTATATTACTTCCAACGTGTGTTTGGGACTTTTTTGGGGCGAGACATTCTGTTCTGTGTAGGGAGAGGTGGGTGTGGCTACAGAACCTGTGGGGTGGGATCAGGGTTCAGAGAGATACTGCAATAGTGGAGGAGAAGAAGCTTAAGTACAGGGAATCTAAATGATAACAGGGCTCGTTCAAAAACCAGTTGGCCTTGGAATTGCTTTTCCTTGGTGGCAACATCTGAAGTTACATTACATTACATTACATTACAGGCATTTGGCAGACGCTCTTATCCAGAGCGACGTACAACAAAGTGTATAACCATAACCAGGAACAAGTATGACGAAACCCCTAGAGAGAAGTACCGGTCCAAGTACAGGGAACAACCGCATAGTTCAACTTGGACCCTGGTGGTTAAACTGATTAACACTAACAACGAGAACGGCAACAACGCAATCTATGGAAAAATAAAAATACAAGTAGTCGTTAAGACTGGCGCATCAACTAAGTCACCTATTAAACAGCTGCCTAGTTACACCCCTAAGTTTAGTCATTTACAGGGGGGGAAGGGAGGGATGGGGAGAGGTGCAGCCTGAAGAGGTGGGTCTTCAGTCGTCGTTTGAAATGGGTCACAGTCTCAGCTGTTCTGACCTCCACAGGGAGGTCATTCCACCATCGTGGGGCCAGAACAGACAGGAGACATGTTCTGGAAGTGCAGGTGCGAAGAGGGGGAGGTGCTAGGCGTCCTGAGGTAGCAGAACGGAGGGATCTGGTTGGCATGTAGGGTTTGAAAATCTTGTGAAGGTATGCTGGGGCTGATCCCTTGACTGCCTGGTATGCTAGAACCAATGTTTTGAATTTGATGCGAAAGTGGCGAAAGTTCACCAAGGAGATGAAAAGTGATGTGGAGTTGGCATGTTTTCTGTTGGACCAGCAGTGTAATCTCTAGCTGCACTCAAGGGTGTTTCTTTCCCTCAACAGCGGTGAGTGGGCGGGGTTGAGGATGGAGAAGACTTCTTTGATTCTAAACATAGGACTACAGCAACACTACAAATCCTGCATAGTATACCTTTAATGTGGTATACCAATTACTGCTATTAATATATAAGTTACTAATATTATTAATGTGGCATAATAAATGGCTATTAATCTGGTATAGTAGTTAACCACTATTTTTTATTATTATAGTTCCTATTATTATTGTAATAGTTACTATTATTAATGTGGTATATTAGGATTTTTGTTACTGATGTGCACCAGTACCATGCAGAATAATTGCATCCATGGAGGTTATGTATATAATTCACCCCCCCCCCCCCAAGAAAGACAAAGCTGAGCTTCTTTTAAATTATTTTTCCAAGTAAAAAAAAACATATACAAAAAATTTGCCTGATAAATACAAACATTTGACAAAGCATTATCCTTTAAAAAAGAGAGAATAACATTCCCCACCAGACACAAACACAACACAAAAAGTCTTGGGTCTCTGCAGGAGAAGCACATTACAGTTTGGACACTGTCCCCAAAAACAGACCCAAACACACACGGTCACCCCCCAGCAAAAACATCAACTCCTAATTCATATGTACTTCTGTCATGTCTAAAGAGAAAGCAGTTATACAGGCAGTTTTATTGAACATATTTTTTTTTAATTAAGCTATTTACTCATTTACTGTAGATTAAATAGCAAGTTGGAAAAACTGCAAATGTTTACCTCACTAAAGTAAAAGTGGAGATGAAAGCTCTATTCCTCGAGTTCTGATGTGAATGTAGTTTGGTCATAATTCAGAACGATGGGGGGGGGGGGGGGGAGCTGTCACCAAATCTCAGCCATGATCCCTGACATCTGCCCTCGCTCCTGTGAGTCCACCTTCAATAGAACAGTCAGTCTGACCCTCGCATTGGCTTAGAAAGCTGCATCTTTTCAGTGGAGTGGTTTCAGGGACATTTTAGGATAACAAATTTAAATAGTTGATTTTTAAAAATAGTGGGTAACCGCAGAAAGACAATTTTTAATTTCATTATGTTGGGTCTTTCTGAGCTGCATAAAGCACTAATAGGGTTAAATGTTTGAAAGAATATGAGCATGCAGGCGGACATTTCCACTGGGGATTCCCATGACAACCAGTTTCCGCACCAAATCTACACCTCCATCACTCTCAGTATTGAGGGAGGAGGGCCAGAGGTTTTGGTCAAAGTAAGAACAGTCAATCCATTTCAGAGATGAAGTCAAATCACTGGTTTGATTGCAAAAAGGATACATGAATCTTCCAAAGATGTTCTTTAATACAAATCTACAAGGGAGAACCCTGCCATTGAACCTTACTCTGAGTACGTTAGCTCTTCCGGGCTGTTAGGTGGATAAATTAGAGGATGTAAACAGACAGTATTGCTTTTGTATGAAAGGACCATGGCTGTGTGACTGAGTGAGTGGCTATGCTGGGGCACATAAGGGCTGTAGTGAGCGTGGGCACATAAGGGCTGTAGTGAGCATGGGCACCCATAAGGGCTGTAGTGAGCGTGGGCACACATAAGGGCTGTAGTGAGCGTGGGCACATAAGGGCTGTAGTGAGCGTGGGCACCCATAAGGGCTGTAGTGAGCATGGGCACCCATAAGGGCTGTAGTGAGCATGGGCACATAAGGGCTGTAGTGAGCGTGGGCACACATAAGGGCTGTAGTGAGCGTGGGCACCCATAAGGGCTGTAGTGAGCGTGGGCACCCATAAGGGCTGTAGTGAGCGTGGGCACACATAAGGGCTGTAGTGAGCGTGGGCACACATAAGGGCTGTAGTGAGCATGGGCACATAAGGGCTGTAGTGAGCGTGGGCACCCATAAGGGCTGTAGTGAGCGTGGGCACACATAAGGGCTGTAGTGAGCATGGGCACCCATAAGGGCGAGCGTGGGCACCCCTGTGCAGTTTATTGAAGACACTGAGCTCCAACATCTTAACGAGAAAGCAACACTACATCCCCCACCCACTCGGCCATAATATTCAACTTAAGTATTCAAAATATATTATAATTACACGATAAGAACAGAAAGTCTCCATATGGCTGATAGCACCCATAGTCCATCTCCAGCACTAAAAAGGCTCAGTAATGTGCAGTCTCTTCGTTTAGCCGCGGCGAATCCTGTCTGCACTTCCTGTGCACATGCACCTGTCCGTCTGTGCCTGTGGGAGTGGCCTGGCGCAGGACTGCCCCCTGGAGGCCGTAGTGCAGTGGAGCCATCAGTGTGGATAGGCTGCCTCCCCAGCCCTGAAGTCTCAAGTCAGCCAGATTTCACCCCGCCATAATCACCCCCCAGTCTCAGAGAGGAAGAGTTTATACCAGCATAGTCCGACCAGCCCCAGAGGAGCAGTCTCATCAGTGGAGTCTGAAAAACAACTCACCCTGCACCCATCACTCACCCCACACACACTCACCCTGCACCCATCACTCACCCCACACACACTCACCCTGCACCCATCACTCACCCCACACACCACTCACCCCACACACACTCACCCTGCACCCATCACTCACCCCACACACACTCACCCTGCACCCATCACTCACCCCACACACCACTCACCCCACACACACTCACCCTGCACCCATCACTCACCCCACACACACTCACCCTGCACCCATCACTCACCCCACACACACTCACCCTGCACCCATCACTCACCCCACACACACTCACCCTGCACCCATCACTCACCCCACACACACTCACCCCACACACACTCACCCTGCACCCATCACTCACCCCACACACACTCACCCTGCACCCATCACACAGTGGGTAATGTCACTCACCCTGCATCCATCACACAGTGGGTAATGTCACTCACCCTGCACCCATCACACAGTGGGTAATGTCACTCACCCTGCATCCATCACTCACCCCACATGTCACTCACCCTGCATCCATCACACAGTGGGTAATGTCACTCACCCTGCATCCATCACACAGTGGGTAATGTCACTCACCCTGCACCCATCACTCACCCCACATGTCACTCACCCTGCATCCATCACACAGTGGGTAATGTCACTCACCCTGCATCCATCACACAGTGGGTAATGTCCGCTGCTCAGTGCAGGGCTCAGTCTCTGCATGCGTCTGCTTAAATGAGCCGCAGGGTGGGCGTGTCCTCAGAGCTGCCGGCGTCTGGAGAGGAGTCTGAGAAGCCTGAGGGCGTGGCTTCAGGCTGATGTGGGCGTGGCTTTGGCTACGAGTCTTTGAGCAGGCTGATGTGGGCGTAAATCTTGAGTGCTGGACCCAACTTGATGTTCATGGCACTCATGAGATGGTCTTCCTTCAGGAGAAGCAGGGCCTGTCCGTCAATCTCCTGGGAGCGAAACTCCTCCGCTATCTCCTGGCAACCTGCCATCCAAAGGGTGGAGTTAGTGGTGCAAGACATGTCCATCATCATCACCATGGCTACATGTAAGGGACAATAATCCATCCTTAAACAGGCAGAGTTACAGGCAAACGCATATGGCAAGTCTGCCACTGGATTCGAACCTTGGGCCTGGGACAGCAGTGTGTGACTCTCAGCCCCTAATCCTCTTACCTGGCCCTGGGACAGCAGTGTGTGACTCTCAGCCCCTAATCCTCTTACCTGGCAACGAGCGGATGAACCGCTGCACTTCCTCCACGCTCCACTGGGTGGGGTCGCTGGGCAGGAAGTGCTGGTTGAAGATGGGAGGCTCTCTGGCAGGGGTCCCTTCCTGGTCGGCTCCACGCTGGCCCTGGGGGGCCGGGGGGCCCGAGCTGGCCCCAGACAGAGGGGAGGGGGGACCCTCGAAGCTGGAGATGTCGGAGCACGGGCTGGACTCCCCCTGACTGGGATGGGACGGGAGTGGGGATGACACAGACCCCCCTATCGACTGCTGAGGAGCAGCTCGCTTCTGAAACAAACCACAGGGCAGGTCAGACCCCCGTACCCCCCTCACTTTTACACCTGCATAAATTGATTGTATGTAAAATACTGTAAACTGTGAAAGTCACTGAAAGGGTGTCTGATAAATTCCCAAAATATAAATATATACAAACGAGAACTAAACTTGTGACAAATAACACACAAATAGCTGCTCTGTAGAAGAAAGTTTCACTTTGCTTTTGCTTTGGCTAAATAGCAGTAAAATGTAGACAGTGCCTTACCTGCTTTTTGGCCTCTGGGTTGTGGCGGGTGCCGTTGCGAGCTCTCCGTCGCCAGCGGCTGCTGCTTTTACTTCTGTCTGGGTGGAAAAGTCCAATCCGCTTCGAGCAGCCCACGTTGTACCTGTACAACACGGGTCAGCCAATGGAAATAACTCATCCTGGGGATTTCTCATTCCAGGCCACAGTCCTGACCATCACCCTTCTACAGCTTTGTACAGCAGAGCTAGCATGGCTCATCATATGAGACAGAGACCATCACCAATTCTAATTCTTCCTTTAGAACTGAATTTGAGTAAAAATTGAACAGTTCAGAGCAGACCGAAAATGTTTTTTTTTTTTTTTTGGTTTAAATTACCCAGCCACTAACCTTTTTGCACAGACTGTGGAGCAGAATCTCTTTGTGCCTTTGAAGTTGTAAGCAAAGTCCACCCAGCCACAGAACTCACACTGCAGTTTGGGCTCTTCTGCTTCCTGCGGTCTCAGTTCTGAAAGGAAGTGATGTCATCTGAGATCTGTCTCCATACGTCAGACACAGCCTCAAAGCCCAGTGTGGGCCAGCTTACTGATGCATTATGGGCCTTACTGTAGGCAGGATGTGGGAGTGAAATGGATGTCTAATGTGGCCCACCTGTCAGTGTCTAAAAATGAAACCCCGATCTGAAGCTTTCGCTCGGACAAATCCAGTCACGATACATCGGACAGTGCCGATAGAGGACTTTATACGACATTGGTGCTGGTGTCAGCGGGACTGAGCTCAATACTTACCCTGCTGGGACAGGTCTTCCATGTCGGAGTCGGGGGCGTGGGGGGGGTTGCTCTGCGGGGTTTTCTCTGGGTCAGAGGGCTGTTGCTGTGCGGCTTTCTTCAGGCCGTCCACCAGCAGTGGCACGCGCTCAACCTGCAGAGACAGCATCCTGCCACTGAGCGGCGCTCTCACCCACAGTACACAGCTCACACAGCTCACACAGCTCACAGACACACAGCTAACAGAGTCACACAGTGGGGATTTACTGCTCTCTCTGCTTAAGGGTACAACAGCACTGTCCTATGCAGGAATCAAACCTGAAGTCTTGGATTTACAGGCCCAGTTCCCTACCCATTACACTACCACCCAAAAGACCTCATTATTCCATATACTTTCACTAATTTGTGTGGTTGCTTCAGCAACCCACTGCCTGTTCTCTTGCACGCTTATTATTCTTATTTTCTTTCTGCCTAAATTTCTGAACTCTAGTTTTTGGGAAAAGATTTCCAAAAAGTTTTTTGGTTATTCCCACAGTCATTTTTGTGGTTAGGGGTGTGGTGTTTATTAAATTTGAGAATATTAGCGTTTTAAATGCTTTGCTATATGTGATGTACTAAATAAGATATTCACCTGATAAAAACTCTTCTTTAGTTGCATATTTAACCATTTTTAGCCATTTCATCCTGCAGGCCTCTAGTGTATGTTCTACCTGTTTGTAGCTGTTTATTTTTCTACAGTCTATGATTAGTAGACAGCTAACTCCCTCTAGTGGTTACTTTCAGTATATTTTTAAATTAAAGTTCATGTGAGGCAATATTCCTTCTGACTAATAATTCTGCTATTTTGATCCTCCTTATTTTCAGCATATTGCAGTTGCATGTTTGGTGAAACAACCAGATGACCTAGCAGCCATTAAAAAAATACACCTTCCAATCTATATCGGTCTAATGTTTCAGAATGCACAGTCGAGACTACACTTTATAGCCTATAGCCCTATATACCACAAAGTGAGTACTTGTTGTTATTATTACAGAAGAGTATGATGAAGAATGTCAATAATGATGTAATAACAGCACTTCAATAATGCAATATGTACTACTACTACTACTAATAATAATCCTTTGCCTGATTTACATACCCATGCTAAAGCTTGGCAACTAAATTAACACTTCTTCAGGTAACAGCTGAACAACTACTGCAGCAACCACACAAAAGTTTGTTCATAAACCTTACATTCTAGAGTTATTTTAAATATTTAAAATATCATAGACAGTCTGGAGGTGGTAAGTACAGTCTCCACACATTTTCCACCAGTTCAGGTTGTGATATTATTGTTTTTTGTTTCTCTTCTTAAGGCTGGTTCTGGGTACAGTCTGTATGCTTTCAGGATTTTGCACTTTGGTTCTTGGTCAACAGTTAACCTCCCTGAAATGACAAAGGATTCTGCAGTGCAGGGAATAAGGCCTGTTACACCTATGCATTTCAGACAGGAGGGAAACTGGGAAAGATCATTTATAGATCCAATCTATACTGGAATCTCCCGTCACTGTCCCTGTGGAGGATACTGTGTAAATGAATTAATCTATGAATCAGACCACCCAGGAGCTGGCTGCTTTGGGTCAGAGATTTACTGTGAGCACTTATGTTTATGTTTCTGCCTTCATTTAAATATGTTTTAGATATCATTCCAATTCAGTAGCTTTCTCCAGACACTGCCTGTGGAACATGTCGCTACATTTCTGTGAAATTCTTGAAAAAGGGGAAATGTTACATAAAGTAATCACATTTCACAACTATTAAGTAAAGCTGTCAGCCATATCCTCATTGGTCCTCGGGCCACAGGAGTGGGTCAGTGAGCACAATGAGTCTACACTAGAAAGTGCTCAGCGAAATGTCACCAGCTTTCACGCACTGGACACTGAGCTGACCAACACACCATGCTCCACTCATTACAGCTCATTTCCACTTTCAGGAGCATCCAGGACCAGAGGCTCATTACTTATTCATTCAGACGGCCAGACTCCCTGCTGCACATATGAATGATTTATGGCCAGTGTTTGAGCGCAATGAACATGGAGCTCTGCTGTTTCCCTTAGGGCCTGTGGTTTAGTTACCCCAGGCGAAGCACAGCAGCTGAGAAACATGCAGCCTGCTAGCACAGATACGCATACAGCCTGCTAGCAAAGATACACCTGCAGCCTGCTAGCAAAGATACACCTGCAGCCTGCTAGCAAAGATCCACCTGCAGCCTGCTAGCAAAGATCCACCTGCAGCCTGCTAGCAAAGATCCACCTGCAGCCTGCTAGCAAAGATCCACCTGCAGCCTGCTAGCAAAGATACACCTGCAGCCTGCTAGCAAAGATCCACCTGCAGCCTGCTAGCAAAGATCCACCTGCAGCCTGCTAGCAAAGATCCACCTGCAGCCTGCTAGCAAAGATACACCTGCAGCCTGCTAGCGCAGATTCACATACAGCCTGCTAGCACAGATACACCTGCAGCCTGCTAGCACAGCTAGCGCAGTTACACCTGCAGCCTCCTAGCACAGCTACACCTGCAGCCTGCTAGCACAGAGTCACATACAGCCTGCTAGCACAGATTCACATACAGCCTGCTAGCGCAGATACACCTGCAGCCTCCTAGCACAGCTACACCTGCAGCCTGCTAGCAAAGATACACCTGCAGCCTGCTAGCACAGAAACTGCTTGTACCTTAAACCCATCTGTAAGAGAGCCTCAACCAGGCAAGTAAATACCACCTGCAGCTTCATCCCTCCAAATGCACCAAGCTTACAGAAATGAGTCCAGCGGGTGCATGAATTAAGACTCCACACAACTCTGTGTCTGCTGCACACAGAGGATCACGCCCTGGAGTGCACATAGCAGTGCTCCCGCAGTACAGCCTCTTACCTCCTGGGTGTGAAAGTCCGCCTGACTGTCTAACAGGGCGCCAGGGGAGCCGGGGGGGCCTGGGCTGTTTACTCCCTGCCTCTTCCCTGAGGGGTCCCTGCAGCTCTCTGAGTGGTGTGCGTGTGTGTCTGTGTGCATGCATCTGTGTGTGAGCGCAAGTGTCTGTATGTGTTTGTACATGTCTGTATGTGCTTGCGCATGTGTGTGTCCGAATGTCTGTGTGCGTGTCTGTATGTGTTTGCGCACGTGTGTGTGTTAAGGGTGGGGGGGGGGGGACGCACTGGGAAGGGCTCTGCTCCCTCCTGGATGACGAATCCCTCAATGACGTGCGTGAGGACCTGCGGTTTCACGATGGCTTGCGGCGGTTTGCTCTCCCCGTTCTGCGGTGTGCTGCCAGTCACAGTCGGGGCGTCGTTTTCGTTTCCTGATGTCATGGCTGGAGGGAAGCCCAAAACTGGCCCGGAACCGTTCCTCTCAGCAACACCTGTACCTGCCCGCGACACAAACAAGAAAATAAACTTACCATGCAATGCCCTCGTGATATGGCAACTGAGCATTTGGCGCAAATTAATGACAAATTCTATTAATGTAACTAAACACAACTAGCGTTCATTTGTGGGCTACTTCGGTCCAGTCGGTCTCTCAGATACCTTCCTGTAGCCAAAGCAACACGTGAGTCATTTAATGTTACTGTATTTGTTTTAAAAGTTGAAAAGCTTGTTCTGAGTACATGTGCGAAACAGAAAATGAAGTCCACGTGGTCCTGACATTTGTTTACTTTTTTGGATTACAGTGTAAAGCCCCTGAGTACGCGAGTGATCCGTAAACAAAGGCACATACGCGTCACCGATACTAGTTTCAAAACGGGTCCCATCGCAGAATCACTAGGCTCATCACAAACTGCAAAATCAACTCATTCAGGTTAGCCAGCTAGCGAACATACAACATTAGAGTAACCGGGTAGCTATCTACCTACAGACACGTAGCAAAGTCAACTTGTTTATTTTACTATGAATAAAAAAGTATTTTGTTCTGATAAATGCTTTAATCTTTTTCACTAACGCTTGTATGCAAACCAATACATTTTTTAACGGAACAATAACAAAACAAATTGTCAAGCGTTACGTCCGGACGAGCGAGCATGTATGAAAATCCGATCGTTGAAGCGAGAATCCCAAGCGCTTTATGTACATGCAAAGCTCGTGGCTAACAACCAATTGTAGTCTGCAGGCAGCACCTAGCATAGAAAATGCCTTTGTTCCTTTATGTCAGTAGCTTCAAAACAATCCAACACTAATTCCATATAAGCTATTCATTTATCTAGTCTGGTAATCGACTGGTAACTTTGCCAAACCGTGCATCTGATCCTTCGAACCTACCACAACAACAGAAACTTGGCCGCTTTTGTGCTGCCTCGCCTCGCGCCGCGTCGGACAAACGGATTCCCGTGCAGAAGCCACTGGGACTCACTGGCTCCAGGCGTCTTTGTACAAGACCTCTGAACAAGAAACAACGCGGCCACGGCTATTGGCTCTTTGCGCCTGCTCTTCTAGCCAATGGTGACAGATAGTTTGTGGCTCGTTGCTATTACGATTGGCCAGCACGACGGCACATCCCCGCTCATGTGAAACGCATTGGGGAAGGCGAACGCGCGACGAAGTGTTTCAGTGGATGTTCTTCCGTTTCAGCCCACATATTTTTTTGTTTTCACTTTTGAGCTGTGTGGGTTGAAGTGCGTTTCGGTCAACATAGCTCCTTCTATGGATATTTCCTCTCGGATGTAATTATTATGGACATCAAAGCACGTTTATTCAAACGAATACGTAGAGTTCCGCATTTCTGTACGCATAGGCTTACATTGTATCATATGGTAGAAACTTTTCTTGTTTTTTTTTCTTTTTTGCTGGTTTTCAAACTCCAATCTGGGGGTGGGGGGGGGGGGGGGGGGGGGGGGGAGAGTGGAAGAGGACAGCAGCCCAGCTGGGCAGACTGCAGATGGTGGTGATGTCATAGACTGGGCTTCTGAGCTGCAGGGTCCTGTGTAGATTCAGCTCATGACACATGACCTGCCCAGGGAGCAGCAATAGAGGCCAAGGTCAACTTTTCAGTGGGGTGGGGTGGGGGCGGGCTGGGCTTCCTTTGCACCCTGATCCACTGCTCTAACCCAAACTGGGGGGAGCTCTCTCATGGTAACCCAAACTGGGGGGAGCTCTCTCACGGTACAGCTCCTTTTGTGAATAGCCATTTTAATTTCTGTAGGGACGGGACTGCTTGTGTCTTAGCTCTTGTTGCATGGAGGCTTTCATGTTGTTTGTCATTTTGTACCCACAAGCCTTTGCTCTTTAAAATGCTGCCTTTTCCCCCTCTTATCCACAGTTGGGAAATCCCAACTGCATGGTAGGCTTGTCTCATACTGAAACATCCTCCATTCCACAGTATCCGGAGAGCCCAGACCTGTACCGTGGCCTCTGAGGTGAGTAGCACTAGCCTCCACTTCCTGTCACTTAGTCCACTTCCTGTCACTGCAGTCCACCTACTGAACTTTGCAGTTATTGCGCTGTAGTCCCATGCAGTTATTGCGCTGCAGACCCACGCAGTTATTGCGCTGCAGACCCGTGCAGTTATTGAGCTGTAGACCCATGCAGTTATTGTGCTGCAGACCCATGCAGTTATTGCGTTGTAGAGCCATGCAGTTATTGTGCTGCAGAGCCATGCAGTTATTGCACTGCAGACCCATGCAGTTATTGCGCTGCAGACCCATGCAGTTATTGCGCTGCAGACCCATGCAGTTATTGCGCTGTAGAGCCATGCAGTTATTGCGCTGTAGAGCCATGCAGTTATTGCGCTGTAGAGCCATGCAGTTATTGCGCTGTAGACCCATGCAGTCATTGCGCTGTAGAGCCATGCAGTTATTGCGCTGTAGACCCATGCAGTTATTGCGCTGTAGACCCATGCAGTTATTGCGCTGTAGACCCATGCAGTTATTGCGCTGTAGACCCATGCAGTTATTGCACTGTAGAGCCATGCAGTTATTGCGCTGTAGACCCATGCAGTTATTGCGCTGTAGACCCATGCAGTTATTGCGCTGTAGACCCATGCAGTTATTACGCTGCAGACCCGTGCAGTTATTGCGCTGTAGACCCATGCAGTTATTGCGCTGCAGACCCATGCAGTTATTGCGCTGTAGACCCATGCAGTTATTGCGCTGCAGACCCATGCAGTTATTGCGCTGCAGACCCATGCAGTTATTGCATCAGAAAACTACACTTCATGTCACTTATTAGATCAGAGGAATTGCTCTTGTATGATGAGGCAGGTGGTGCCCTTCCTCTCAAGGCTACACTATGGTCATGCATCACACATCATTATGTGGCATCATGTAGCATCATGTAGCATTATGTAATGTAGCATCATGTAGCATTACGTAGCATGTCATTGATTTGTCTTTTTTTATTGGCTTGATATTCCACCCAGGAGGACATATTGCTGTTCATGACATGAATTATACTGTGTGTGTCCTGCAATTATGGCAGTTTAAGTTTCTCTGGATAGGAACATCGGCCAAATAAATACTTCTGTAGATGTATTAATCAAAACTCTGTTTAATGAAAACTTAAGTTTAGTGACCTTTTTGAATCATGTGGTTTGCATGATTCAAAAATATGATGTAGATACGCCCCCTCCCCATGGCATGATGTTGGTAAGAAGCTTTACCTTGTGGGGGGGGATTACTGGCGTCTGTTTCCTGCTGATCTGTGTTAGCCCTCTGGGGGGGTACAGATGTGGGCTGTGGGGAGATGGGGGTGGGCGGGCACTCCTTCACCACCTGGGGGGCGGGTTTACTGTCCTTACTGACACTGTCCTGGACCAATCGGGCGGCCTGGGTGTGAACAAGAGAACAGAGACAGAAATGAGACAGGAACCCTGAATGAAACACTCAAAGGTTTATATTATATTTCAGAAGTTGTATTGGTAAGATATTTGATATTGCATATAATTTTTAATCTAAAAATGCACCCAAAGTGGGGCAGTGTGTAGCCATTTCTCACCCCAAATTTGAATGTCAAATCACAGCTGCATTCATGCTGCAAACCCCACTGCTGTAGTGGCGGCAGGGCGGGGGGGGGGGGGTGTTTACTGTAGTGGGGGGGAGGGTTAGCGGGGTGCTTACTGCCGTGGGGGTGGGCTGGATCTGCAGGTTGATGGCGGTGAGCTGGACCGGCTGAACTTTGTTCTGGCTCAGGGTGGGAGGGGCCTGGGCGTGGTGCCCTAGCGCCAGGGGGCTGACGGTGGAGTGGAAGATGGTGGCCTGCTGAGAGGGAGCTGGTTTGGGGAGCACCGGAATGGGTGGCGGAATGGTGGTATGCAGGAGCTGGGTCTGGGTCCGGGGGGGGTTGTGCTGCTGGATCACAAAGCCCTGCTGCTTGTTTTGGTGGAGCTGGATCTGAGCATATGCTGAAACACACACACACGCACTGGATCTGAGCATAGGCTGAAACACACACACACGCACTGGATCTGAGCATATGCTGAAACACACACACACGCACTGGATCTGAGCGTACACTGAAACACACACGCACACGCTGGATCTGAGCATAGGCTGAAACACACACACACGCACTGGATCTGAGCATAGGCTGAAACACACACACACGCACTGGATCTGAGCGTACACTGAAACACACACGCACACGCTGGATCTGAGCATATGCTGAAACACACACACACGCACTGGATCTGAGCATATGCTGAAACACACACGCACACGCTGGATCTGAGCGTACACTGAGACAAACACACACGCTGGATCTGAGCATAGGCTGAAACACACACACGCACTGGATCTGAGCGTACACTGAGACACACACACACGCACTGGATCTGAGCATATGCTGAAACACACACGCACACGCTGGATCTGAGCGTACACTGAGACAAACACACACGCTGGATCTGAGCATAGGCTGAAACACACACGCACTGGATCTGAGCATAGGCTGAAACACACACACACGCACTGGATCTGAGCATAGGCTGAAACACACACACACGCACTGGATCTGAGCGTACACTGAGACAAACACACACGCTGGATCTGAGCGTACACTGAAACACACACACACGCTGGATCTGAGCGTACACTGAAACACACACACACGCTGGATCTGAGCGTACGCTGAAACACACACACACACGCTCACAGATCAGAACCACGCGGCGGACAGGACACGGGTTCGAACAGCTTACTGTCTCACACAGTACCTGTGTGCACAGAGTGGCCCATGCCATCCACAGAAAGGTCCAATCCTCGCCTGAAAATACACAGCCTGTTCTGTTAGGGGACCCAGCCTGTTCTGTTATGGGACCCAGCCTGTTCTGTTATGGGACCCAGCCTGTTCTGTTAGGGGACCCAGCCTGTTCTGTTAAGGGACCCAGCCTGTTCTGTTAGGGGACCCAGCCTGTTCTGTTAGGGGACCCCACCTGTTCTGTTAGGGGACCCAGCCTGTTCCGCTCTGGAGCATGTGGGTCTGCAGTTTCAGTCTGCTCAGAAAAAGTCACATATTTGCTGTGCCTGCTTTCGCCCATCTCACTGCTGTACAGCTATGGCCTCCATTAACATGCGTAGGGATGGCTATCCTTTAGATTTAGCCGATGGGTATCCTTTAGCTTTAGCTGATGGGTATCCTTTATATTTATCTGATACCAGTGCTAAAATGATACTTCTAATAAGATACGGGTGCCTGAACGGATACCTTGTTTAAAATAAAGAGCAAAAAACAATAAAATTAACGCTGCGATTTGGCCCAGTGTGTACTGGTCTTATGGGAACTGGTGCCATAGTGGTACCAGGCTTCAGTACCCAACCATAAATATGCTTCTCTATAAAGAAGGGATAAATGTAAACTTCTCTCAAAATGATATGCGTTCATAAAAAGCAAATGTCTTCAATGATCTTTGAAACTATTCCAGTGTTCTCTGATTTCAGTGCCAGTGGGAGCAGGTGCAGGTCAGCACTCAAAGGGAGGTGTTGGGTCATGTGAAAACTGCAGATAAATAGCACTGAGCACTGAGCACAAAAGCAGATCCTAGCTGGGAGACGGAGATATTGGAAAAAGAGCACGGATTTAAAAATTCCCAGTGCTGAGACAGTCTTGCGTAAGATGACTCCCACGCCCTCGTCTCCCCGCCAACGCATGGCCAGCAGGGGGAGTCACTGAGCCCTGGAAAGCCCCGAAACTTCCCAAACACCCAGGAGCTGGCTACATGTAGAGAACTCTGTCTCCATTTCCTGTCCCTCAGGTGAACACAACGCTGCCGTGTGTCCCGCATTTATAAGTTGGGCAAATTAATTAATGACCAGAGGCCCGAGATGAAGGATGTAAAAGCAGGGAACTGTTCCCCTCAGCTCAGGTGATGCCAGATCACCTCCTCTTAAAATCCAGCGGTTTAAAGAGGTTCACAGTGTGTAGAAGTGGTCAGCATTAAATCTGGTTCTATTCCAAAACTGGCAGCCGTGCAGGGTAGTTAGAGAGCTTGGGTCGGTCAGGGACCGGGACCCCGGAAGCAGGCGATGAAAAGTCTAGAACCACAATGACTTCAAACCTTAAACAGCTGCTCTGAGCTCTTAGGCCTGCTGATCCGAATGAAATTCAATCCCTACTCTCTCTCTCTCCTGCTCTCAATCTCTATTTCTCTTTCCTGCTCTCTGTCTGTCCCCCCCTTTCTTTCTCTCTCTCTCTCTCATGCTGTATGTTCTGAAATGTGAGTGTGGTTATATAATAGATTTCAGAGGCGTTTGTGCGTTCCCACACTGCAGAGCTGATGGAATGGTGTGGGAGGAAGCTTCTGCAGTACAGGATGAATGAAACCATATTTCTATCTAAAGATGCTCCACTCAAACTGCAGCAAAGAAGTGCCTTTAGTCAATTTCTGAATGTTTCTGAAGCACAGACCAGCACATTCTGCCAGATCATACCTCATTCTGAGATGTGGGTGTGGCTCATGCTGAGATGTGGGTGTGGCTCATGCTGAGATGTGGGTGTGGCTCATGCTGAGATGTGGGTGTGGCTCATTCTGAGATGAGAGAGTCAGAGGTCAACCTTCCCCCTAACCCTGGACCCTTTCATTAGAAACCTAAACAAAACAAAGCTGTGTGTGAGCAGGTACACACACGCACACACACACACACATGTACACACACACACACACACACACACACACACACACACACGAACAATTGCACAAACACTCATAATCACTCTCAGAACCGTATGCAGATGGTCACACAGATGCTGCTGCGTGTCTGAGTTGATGTGTGTGACTCACCCACAGGAAACACTGCCCCCCCACCCCCAGGGAGCTCACCCCCCAGGCAAATTCCCATTCGGTGTGGGGCTTATGTGAGGGTGCAGGAGGAGGGGCTTATGTGAGTGTGTAGGTGGCGGGGCTTAGGTGAGGGTGCAGGTGGAGCTGAAAGCGCTTGCCTGGAGCAATGAGTGGGTACAGGAGGTGGGGCTTATGTGAGTGTGCAGGAGGCGGGGCTTATGTGAGCGTGCAGAAGGCGGGGCTTATGTGAGCGTGCAGGAGGCGGGGCTTATGTGAGCATGCAGGAGGCGGGGCTTATGTGAGCGTGCAGAAGGCGGGGCTTATGTGAGTGTGCAGGTGGACGGGCTTATGTGAGGGTGTTGGGGGTGCAGGTGGAGGGGCTTATGTGAGGGTGTTGGGGGTGCAGGTAGAGGGGCTTATGTGAGGGTGTTGGGGGTGCAGGTAGAGGGGCTTATGTGAGGGTGTTGGGGGTGCAGGTGGAGGGGCTTATGTGAGGGTGTTGGGGGTGCAGGTGGAGGGGCTTATGTGAGGGTGTTGGGGTGCAGGTGGAGGGGCTTATGTGAGGGTGTTGGGGGTGCAGGTGGAGGGGCTTATGTGAGGGTGTTGGGGTGCAGGTGGAGGGGCTTATGTGAGGGTGTTGGAGGTGCAGGTGGAGGGGCTTATGTGAGGGTGTTGGGGTGCAGGTGAAGGGGCTTATGTGAGGGTGTTGGGGGTGCAGGTGGAGGGGCTTATGTGAGGGTGTTGGGGTGCAGGTGAAGGGGCTTATGTGAGGGTGTTGGAGGTGCAGGTGGAGGGGCTTATGTGAGGGTGTTGGGGTGCAGGTGAAGGGGCTTATGTGAGGGTGTTGGGGGTGCAGGTGGAGGGGCTTATGTGAGGGTGTTGGAGGTGCAGGTGGAGGGGCTTATGTGAGGGTGTTGGGGTGCAGGTGAAGGGGCTTATGTGAGGGTGTTGGGGGCGTGGGGCTTATGTGAGGGTGTTGGGGGTGCAGGTGGAGGGGCTTATGTGAGGGTGTTGGAGGTGCAGGTGGAGGGGCTTATGTGAGGGTGTTGGGGTGCAGGTGAAGGGGCTTATGTGAGGGTGTTGGGGGCGTGGGGCTTATGTGAGGGTGTTGGGGGTGCAGGTAGAGGGGCTTATGTGAGGGTGTTGGGGTGCAGGTGAAGGGGCTTATGTGAGGGTGTTGGGGGTGCAGGTGGAGGGGCTTATGTGAGGGTGTTGGGGTGCAGGTGAAGGGGCTTATGTGAGGGTGTTGGGGGTGCAGGTGGAGGGGCTTATGTGAGGGTGTTGGAGGTGCAGGTGGAGGGGCTTATGTGAGGGTGTTGGGGTGCAGGTGAAGGGGCTTATGTGAGGGTGTTGGGGGCGTGGGGCTTATGTGAGGGTGTTGGGGGTGCAGGTGGAGGGGCTTATGTGAGGGTGTTGGAGGTGCAGGTGGAGGGGCTTATGTGAGGGTGTTGGGGTGCAGGTGAAGGGGCTTATGTGAGGGTGTTGGGGGCGTGGGGCTTATGTGAGGGTGTTGGGGGTGCAGGTAGAGGGGCTTATGTGAGGGTGTTGGGGGTGCAGGTGGAGGGGCTTATGTGAGGGTGTTGGGGGTGCAGGTGGAGGGGCTTATGTGAGGGTGTTGGGGGTGCAGGTGGAGGGGCTTATGTGAGGGTGTTGGGGGTGCAGGTGGAGGGGCTTATGTGAGGGTGTTGGGGGTGCAGGTGGAGGGGCTTATGTGAGGGTGTTGGGGGTGCAGGTGGAGGGGCTTATGTGAGGGTGTTGGGGGTGCAGGTGAAGGGGCTTATGTGAGGGTGTTGGGGGTGCAGGTGGAGGGGCTTATGTGAGGGTGTTGGGGGTGCAGGTGGAGGGGCTTATGTGAGGGTGTTGGGGGTCCAGGTGGAGGGGCTTATGTGAGGGTGTTGGAGGTGCAGGTGGAGGGGCTTATGTGAGGGTGTTGGGGGTGCAGGTGGAGATGAAAGCGCTTACCTGGAGCAATGAGTGGGTGGCTGCTGATGGTGGTGCTGCGGCTCATGTTAACCACACGAGGCTCCGCTCCAGCAGCTCCTTCCCCCTTCTTCCCCCCCTCTGGGGTGATCTCGGGCGGGACCCCCTTCGACACGGGCCCCTGGACCCCCTGAGCCGCACCCTTTAGCAAGGAAGTGGGCTGTTTGAGGCTCAGGCCCTGCAGCTGGGCTTGGGACGGGGAGGCTGGCAGTGTTGCCCCCTGCTGGCCTCGAATGGCCAAGTTCTGCACCTGCAGGGATGCAGAAGTGAGTGCTTTCCGGATTCACTCAATAAAGCCACTTTAATTTATATTAAAGCTAAACATGTAAAATGGGAATGTTCAACATTTAAAGTGTCAAAGGTGAAGGGTGTGCGTGTTTGTGTTTGTGAATGAGACTGTGTGTGTGTGTGTGTATGTGTTTGAGTGCGTGTGTGCCTTACCTGTGCAGTGGCAGGCTGTTGTCCAGCAGGTGGGGCTGTGGGCTCGGGTGGCACGGTGGTGACAGTGGCAGTAGGGGTAAAGATGAGCTGGGGGGATAAAGGAACAGCACGCCCTAGGCTCCTAGCTACTTGCACAAGGTTACTTTGCTGTGCCTGGAAAACCACACATTAAAAACACCAGCGTTCAGTCTGCACATGTGCAACACAATCCAGCACAATTAACACAGCCACTTAATCTACATTCCTCCACACCTGTGTGGAATAGCCTGCCAGGTCACACAGTACAGGCAGAAACTCTGGGGGTTTTCAGGATCAGGCTTGATATGGTGTTAGATATTATCTAGTGTGTAGGTAATCAGAGCACTAGGTACACTTTAGTGGTAGGAAAATGGAATTGAGCATTGTTGGGCTGAATGGTCTGTTATGTTATGTTATGATAGGGTACGCTAAAGCGGTCTGCTGATGCGGTGTTGACACGTACTGTAGTGCAGTGATAATTTGTTGTGAATCCCAGCCCCCCCACATTCTTAAAGCCCCTCCCTGTTCTTAAAGTCCCTCCCTGTTCCTAAAGCCCCTCCCTGTTCCTAAAGCCCCTCCCTGTTCCTAAAACCCCTCCCTGTTCCTAAAGCCCCTCCTTGTTCTTAAAGCCCCTCCCTGTTCCTAAAACCCCTCCCTGTTCCTAAAACCCCTCCCTGTTCCTAAAGCCCCTCCCTGTTCCTAAAACCCCTCCCTGTTCCTAAAGCCCCTCCCTGTTCTTAAAGCCCCTCCCTGTTCCTAAGGCCCCTCCGGTCTCTACATGGGTCTGATCCCCAGTGACCCACCAGAGATCTGCTTGCAACATGCAATGTGAGCTGAGCTGTTGGCTCCATCAGTAAAACAAAGTCAATGGATTTTGCAATATAACAATATAGAACTATAGCAACATAGCAATGCAGTATTATAGCAATATTACAATATAGCAATAAAGAAACAATAAACAAACTAGGATTGATAGATAGATAGAACGATAGATAGAAAGATAGATAGATAGATAGATAGATAGATAGATAGATAGATAGATAGATAGATAAAAATCTTAGCTAGATAGTATTACACTGTATTCTGTATCTGCACACATTGGCACACATAAATGCAGACATTTACTCTGAATTTCAGTGTGATGATACAAAACCATAGAATCTAACAGGTGTAAATGGGTTAGTGTAAGTCGTTCTGGATAAGTGCATCTGCTAAATGCCTGGAACGTTTAAACCATTTAATCTAACAGATATAAACGCACGGAAGTGAAATGCAGTAAGACATTGCTCTCGTGATCCTGTAGAGCAGGGTATAAAAGATCTGTCAGCCTACAGCGTCACTGATGACAGAAATGCAAATTAAGGATTCATGACCTCATTTATCAAACCTGAATATGGGTTTATACTTTCTGTCAGAGTTTCTAATTGCTTAAGAATTGTGAAGGGAAGACCTTTCTTTATGCATTCAGAGAGCATTTAATTCATAACTGCAGACATATTAAACTGCAGTTACAGCCCTGCTAGCTGCCAACTAACATGAATACTGCCTGTATTACAGTACAGTAAGAGACACGGACTACACAACACAAACCACACCTTTTGAAGACGAATATGCTTGTTGTGTGTCTGTGTGAGGGAGAGACAGATCTAATGATGACTGATGTGCACACAGACATGCTAATGCTTACAATCTGAGCTCTAAAGAGTGATGTGTGCACACAGACATGCTAATGCATACAATGTGAGCTCTAAAGAGTGATGTGTGCACACAGACATGCTAATGCTTACAATGTGAGCTCTAAAGAGTGATATGTGCACACAGACTTGCTAATGCTTACAATGTGAGCTCTAAAGAGTGATGTGTGCACATAGACATGCTAATGCTTACAATCTGAGCTCTAAAGAGTGATATGTGCACACAGACTTGCTTTTGCTTACCATCTGAGCTCGGAGGTACATCTGTGCCTGGCTGGCAGTGAGGGTGGGGCTAGAGGGGTTGCCTAGCAACACAGCTGGCTGCGAGATCCCGGTGGGGGCGGAGCTGACACTCTGTGCCCTGCTGATTAGCTGAGCTGCTGCTGGGGGTGTGGCCAGGTTTATCTGGGGAGAAGTCCAAGAGAGGAGAGGGATATCACCTTGTTCTGCAATAAAAAATCCACCCTTGGGCTGCAATGGCCTTCAAGAAAACCAGTAAAACCTCACAAGACCCACAAGAGCTTAGCAAACATAACAAAATAGCAAACTAAAAAAACAAGAAAAATCAACCTCAGAATGGTGTGAAACAGGCGTTTAATTCATCTATGTGCTTATAACAGAGAGGAAGTGGCATAGTGCTGGGTCTCGAGTACCTACCCTTTTGACATTTCACTCAAAAAGTTCCCTCCTGGAGGTTGTTTTTTATACATATGACATAATCATCATCATCATCACTAAGCAGAGGACACTCACATTAAAAATGGCTTCCCCCTCACACATATATAATTCCAAATGGCCTCTCCTCAGTGGTCACAGAGAAAGCAGCTTGTGGTGCGTTACATGGCGGCAGGAGTTTCTTTTAACGCCATAATTAGGGCCTCTGGTCAGACCAGGTCAGCTGGTAGAACCGGCAGGGAGTTATACAACCGGGCCATGTATGCAACTCGTTCTCACCGTGGTTTGGGAAGATCCTGTCTGCGGGGAAGATGTTCCATTTTGATTTGATCCTTGTCTCCCAGCAGCAATGCTGGCCTGTGAAACAAAGGTCATGGTAATTGGGGGGGGGGGCTTAAAATCAGAGAAATTCTAACAGATAATCCAATGAATCAATCATAAAACACATGAAGACATTCCATGACATTATATTAGTATTGCACACCTATAATGTGCATGGATTTAACCCCTGAACAAAAAACCTGATGTGGAACTGGGCTCCTGCTCAGTGAAGGAGGGAATGGGAAGAGCAAGGTGTGGAATGGGTGAAAAAATGGAAAGGTGCCCTGGGAACATAACCAGTGGATGTTATATGATTGTGTCCCAGAATGCATTGACACGAATGTTGAATTCTGCTGATGTGCTGTATTGAGAGCTCTGTGCTAATTTTGTAGGGTCTCCGTGTGTGTGCGTGTGTCTGTATGCATCTGTGCGTGCGTCTGTATGTGTCTGTGTGTCTGCGTGCGTCTGTGTGCATCTGCACGTGTCTGCTTGTGTCTGTGTGCATCTGCGTGCATCTGCGCGTGTCTGCACTCACCTGCTGCACGGCAGCCAGGCTCTGTAGCTGCGCGCTGTTGAGCTGCTGCTGCTGCAGGGCTGCGGTATGCAGCATGAGGTGCTGCTGCTGCGCTGCGTACATCTGCTGCAGATACTGCGCAGCCGTGCTGGGCTGCCTGTGCAGGGCCTGCTGGATCACCTGTGAGAGGGGAGAGGGGGAGGGGGTGGGGAGTGGCGGGGGAGGGGGGAGTGGAGGGGAGAGGGGAGGGGAGGAGGGGGGGAGGGGGAGGGAGAGTATCTATTAAGAAAAAGTGTCATTTGCTAAGTGGTCACTGTCTGGATTTATTTGTGTGTTCCCTCTTTCCTAGTGGATCAGCAGAATTGAAGTCTGATTGGACAGGATGTGCTACCAAGGGAACGCCTCAGGTCCAATCACAGCCAAACACCAGAAAATACATCTTTGGAAAAAAAGCCTAAATAAGCTGGCAGGAAAAGGAGGGACCAGTAGCCCCTCCCTGGTCTGGTTCCACAAGAGTCCTGCTGAGCAGGACAGAATCTGACTAGCCCAGCGGGCTAAGAGTCAGCTAGGCTAGGGTGCCATGGCAATCTCAATTTGCAGTCATCAGTGACTCTCAGAACACAGGTTCCCACTGAGTGCAGACACCCCCCCCCCACTCCCCCCTGAGCACAGACACCACCCCACTCCACCCTGGGGCGGGCACACTGAGGTTCAGCCAGCACCAGCATGCGCCTTACTGGCTATTGCATACTGGTTCGTTATTGGGAGGAATTCTTTTGATTGCATTAAGGTGGCTACGAAATGATAAGATGGAGGACAGTGGTCCATCCTCGGACTCCTGGCTATGCTGGTTGTCGTTCCAACCACAACTGCAATCCGTGAATTTTAACAAGCTGATCATTTTCCTTAATTAGGTGCTTTTCATGTTTTGAAGGATTATTAATCCTCTTAAGCCACCTTGTGTAACACATAGCTGTGCATGCCATGGAGAGTGACAGAGCTTGAGAACTGCATTGGGTCACTGCCAGCGCAATTGCACTTCTGCGGTCTGCCACAGGGTGTCAGTAGTACAAAACCTAAGACTTTTTCCACATAGAATTCATATATATCTTGTTAATTTCAGATTTTGTATTGCACAACTGTAACACACAGTGGTTTTCTAAGCCACTAGACAAAGATGGTTCTAAAATATTTGCAACCCAAGCCAGAAACATGAACTGAATTGTTTGACCAATTAAACGGTTTTTAGCTCCATTGCCTGTCAATGTTACTTCAGTTAAAATAATCTGACTGGTACAGCTCTGCGCTGGTTCTGTTAACAGGCTGGTCTGGGCTGTGCACTAGGTCAGTGCTGTGCGCTGGGCTGTGCGCTGGGTCAGTGCTGTGCGCTGGGCTGTGCGCTGGGTCAGTGCTGTGTGCTGGGCTGTGCGCTGGGTCAGTGCTGTGCGCTGGGCTGTGCGCTGGGTCAGTGCTGTGCGCTGGACTGTGCGCTGGGTCAGTGCTGTGCGCTGGGCTGTGTGCTGGGTCAGTGCTGTGCGCTGGGTCTGGGCTGTGCGCTGGGCTGTGTGCTGGGTCAGTACTGTGCGCTGGACTGTGCGCTGGGTCAGTGCTGTGTGCTGGGCTGTGCGCTGGGTCGGGGCTGTGTGCTGGGCTGTGCGCTGGGTCAGTGCTGTGCGCTGGGCTGTGCACTGGGTCAGTGCTGTGCGCTGGACTGTGCGCTGGGTCAGTGCTGTGCGCTGGGCTGTGTGCTGGGTCAGTGCTGTGCGCTGGACTGTGCGCTGGGTCAGTGCTGTGCACTGGGCTGTGCGCTGGGTCAGTGCTGTGCGCTGGGCTGTGTGCTGGGTCAGTGCTGTGCGCTGGGCTGTGCGCTGGGTCAGTGCTGTGCGCTGGGTCTGGGCTGTGCGCTGGGCTGTGCGCTGGGTTAGTGCTGTGTGCTGGGCTGTGCGCTGGGTCAGTGCTGTGCGCTGGGCTGTGCGTTGGGTCAGTGCTGTGTGCTGGGCTGTGCACTGGGTCAGTGCTGTGCGCTGGGTCTGGGCTGTGCGCTGGGCTGTGCACTGGGTCAGTGCTGTGCGCTGGGTCTGGGCTGTGCACTGGGCTGTGCGCTGGGTTAGTGCTGTGCGCTGGGCTGTGCGCTGGGTCAGTGCTGTGTGCTGGGCTGTGTGCTGGGTCTGTGCTGTGCGCTGGGCTGTGCGCTGGGTCTGGGCTGTGCGCTGGGCTGTCTGCTAGGTCAGTGCTGTGCGCTGGTTCTGTTAAGAGGCTGGTCTGGGCTATGCGCTGGACCTGTTATCAAAACTGAGTAATTACAAAGCTGTGTATCCTTTAGTTATACAGTAGTCAGAAATGAAACAGTAATATAGTTTTTATTATGTTATCATTACTAATGGTAAAGACAGATGGTACAGAGTAGGCTAGTACCATAGACAAATGCAGAATATGCAAAAAAAAGGGAAGGTTTATTATGTTCCATATTCTCATATTGTGGACTGCTCAATGATTGGCCAAGAGCTGTCACATGTGGTATTTACACCAATCAGATGATAATCTTAAGTGAGATCAAACCAATGTAGCCATGTTGTGCAATCTTATAGATGTGCAATGTCAAATATGGCCAGCAGGTGGAACCAGTACTCCTCAGATCAGCACTGAACTATGCCGGTCTATTACATCAGTGCACAATACTAGCGTGTGCCATGATCCACAGATTTTATTCATTACTTTTGAGAATACTCTGTTCCACACCGTTTTAGAAAAACCAGCATGATATTTATGTGTGTTTGGGTCTGTATACTACAGTGTTTGGCAGTTAGGAAGATGTATTGTGTATTGTGTAATATGTGTATTTTAGAGAGCGTGTCTGTTTGTGTGTGCAGTACCTGGACGGTCTGTCTGTCGGGGATCCCACTGTAGACGGAAATCTGGGGTACAGACGGCCTTGCAGAGCTGCTAGTGTTGCTGGTGCTGGTGCTGGTGCTGCTGGTGGTGCTGTTGTTCGAGGTACTGCTGCTGCTGATGGGGGTGGTGGTGGAGCTGGAGGCCAGGGTGCCCTGTTCACTGTCCATAGTGCCTCTCAACAGGGGGGCCCTGTCTGCTCAGCTGCCACAGCCTCAAAGTCTCTTTACCTGTCTGAGATCGCATCAAGTACAGCCTGTCAGTGCTTCAGCAGAGTTATGCCTTTACCACACTCAGCTTCAGCAGAGTTATGCGTTTATCACACTCAGCTTCAGCAGGGACAATGCGTTTATCGCACTCAGCTTCAGCAGGAGCACTGCGTTTATCACACTCAGCTTCAGCAGAATTATGCGTTAACCACACTCAGCTTCAGCAGGAAAAATGCGTTTATTACACTCAGCTTCAGCAGAGCCATGCGTTTACCACACTCAGCTTCAGCAGGAGCACGGCGTTTATCACACTTAGCTTCAGCAGAGTTATGCGTTCATCACATTCGGCTTCAGCAGAATTATGCGTTTATCACACTCAGCTTCAGCAGGAGCCATGTGTTTATTACACTCAGCTTCAGCAGAGTTATGCATTTATCACACTCAGCTTCAGCAGAGTTATGCATTTATCACACTCAGCTTCAGCAGAGTTATGCGTTTATCACACTCAGCTTCAGCAGGGACAATGCGTTTATCACACTCAGCTTCAGAAGGAACAATACGTTTACCACACTCAGCTTCAGCAGGGACAATGCGTTTATCACACTCAGCTTCAGCAGAGTTATGCGTTTACCACACTCAGCTTCAGCAGGAACAATACGTTTACCACACTCAGCTTCAGCACTCTCTGTATTTAAGTTCCCTTGCCATACTGGCTCCATGTTTTAGTAGTAATTGGTACAATATGGGCTTCACTCTGGAGAAAATAATCTGTTCTTGAGGATAAGTGCTGGTTATGATTGTTTTGTATTGTTTTGTGCTTTGATTTTGGCAGAATATTAGTGGTGACATCTGCTTTTAGTAAGCATCATTAAGGGAGCTGAGGGTTCTTAATTATTCATGATGGCTGCTGTACATACTGGGCACATAGTCCTCACAAAAACTGACATAAAAGACTGTGCTGATATTATATGAATAATTATAAGGGCTATGTTTATTTAAAATATTAGGCATATGAAAAAGGAATCCAATTCCATTTACCATTTACCATTTACCATTTTGACTGAAGTCATTTAGATGTATACCATGTGTTCAGGATTTGAAATAATTGTACATTTTTTGTTGTTAATTTTCTAATACTTCAATTGCTGGTACATATTCTTTACATTGCTTCTCATAAAGGGGGGGGGGGGGCATCCCGGGAGCTCTGGGGGGGGGGCATCTCGGTAGCTCGGGGAGGTACGGCTCGTCTCATATTTCTTATTGAACCCACTGAGAGATGCTGTGGTTTTGGGTGAAGGAGCCAGTGTGGATTATGGGAAAGGCCATCACACCACAGGGGCGACCTCTCAGTTCTATTATGTCATTCTACCCTGTGTGTTTTCCTAATGTGACTCAGATCATACGGGAGAAATTCAACTCAAGAGTCTGGTTTAAATAAGCAGCTCCCACACCATCTCATGTCTCCCTTTCCAGAAGGACTCAACCAATATTTTGACCACACTTCACCCGTTCAGTAGGGAACACAACATGTGAGGACATCTAGTAAATAAATTCAGATGATCATGGAAACAAGGCTGACCTATAAACACTCTACCAACCGCCACCCCCCTGACTGAACAAGGGCATAAACATACACTGCACAGACTTTTTCCACTTGTTTTTTATTTTTATATGTGTCTTCTCTATGATCAATGCTGTGATTTTCTCATTGGTAATATCTGGTAGCCTCTAAAAGCCCAATCAAAGTCTTACGGTGGAATATCTGAAATATCCTAATATTGACTGCAGCAAAGATGCTGCTGCAGGACTGAGGCCCTGTGGGATAGTATGCAAAGGGTCCCTTTAGTGTGATATCAGTGCTTTTAATACTGTATTATATCATTACAGGCATTTGGCAGACGCTCTTATCATATCGCTCTTTACCTGGCTATATCCACACAGTTATCACTGTCCTTCAGTTGCTGTTGCATAGCAATCCAAGTCCTATCAGTCAATCCATGAAGCACCCACACAAGACCTGTCAAACAATCCCTGACCCACCAACAAGCCCAATGAATGATTACCGAAACATTTACACACAGCTCCCCCATTGAAAACAACAGAAATCTCACAATAGGCTCATCAATCAATTATTGGACTACCCATTCCAGGCTCATGAAACAAACACAGATTCACAAACACTAGGCTGATGAAACAGTTACTGAACTATCCTCACCAGGGGGGATATTTAACAATTCAGTTATCCAGCTAACTCAGTGTTCCTCACCAGGGGGATATTTAACAATGCAGTTATCCAGCTAACTCAGTGGTCCTCACCAGGGGGATATTTAACAATGCAGTTATCCAGCTAACTCAGTGTTCCTCACCAGGGGGATATTTAACAATGCAGTTATCCAGCTAACTCAGTGTTCCTCACCAGGGGGGATATTTAACAATGCAGTTATCCAGCTAACTCAGTGGTCCTCACCAGGGGGATATTTAACAATGCAGTTATCCAGCTAACTCAGTGTTCCTCACCAGGGGGATATTTAACAATGCAGTTATCCAGCTAACTCAGTGGTCCTGCTTCATGAATCAGGGCCCTGAATGTTGTTAAACTCTCCACATTAGAGCTGTGGACTGATCACAGCAATGTCCACATCAAACATTGAGAGTTAGTTTTTGTCTTCACGCAGAGCATCAACACACACACACACATGCATATATACACGCACACACATTCACACACAACACACACACTCAGGTCATCAGCTGTACTGTAACGTAGTGAACCAAATTTCAACACTTACTGACTTACATGTACTGGCCTCTGTCAGAGGAGGGGTTTATACAAGCATATGGACCAGAGTGATCTCCTTCTTTAAGAGCCTAATGAAGGAGCACACCTCCTCCTACACACCTCCACCCCACATCAGCTGCTCTCTTTCTCTCCTTCTCTCTCCCCCCCTCTCTCTCTTTCTCTCCTTCTCTCTCTCTCTCTCTCTCTCTCTCTCTTAAATTAAAGTTTTTCTATGAATGTGGTACTTTTATATTTTAAATTTTTAATATTTAATATTGTGTACTGTGATTGTTTTTAATGCATGGCAATGGGAACCAAATTAACTTCCCTAAATGTGATAGTGAAGTATCGCCTGACTGTGAGCCAATCAGAAAGCAGGAAACGGACCCAGTGGTAAATTTGGAGGGGAAGGGGGGTGGGGTCACGAACATGAACTAGAAGAGTGCACTCAGTAGAGTGCAGATCTCCGCCAGGCATTCCAAACGGAAGCAGTTGTTCATCACTTGCGGCCCCTAGCGGCCGGTTAGGAGTTAGCACTCAATCTATTTCAATGGACAACAATGATGGAAATTAATTGAAATGAAATACTTGTCATTGACCGATTTGCAAAATATTCGAGAATTCAGATCCTTGGCCTGCTGCCAGCATGCACAACAAATATTAGGCTGATCGGCCCAGTAGTATGCGAGATTAGCTGCAAACAGAGACACAAACACACGCACGCACAAACACACACACACACACACACAAACACACACACACACACACATGCACAAACACACACACACACGCACAAACACACACATGCACAAACATACACACACACGCACAAACACACACACACACACACACAAACACACACATACACATGCACAAACACATACAACCAAACGCATAATCCCCTCCAGGCTTCACCTGGCAGAGATAACAAACTGCAATACCTCACCCCAACACCAGCCAAGCAGTATAGGGAAGCAGGCTCAAATCAGACTGTCTGTTTGTTTTGGTCGCCTTCCTTTTTTAGGACTGAAACCCTAACCTCTCTCCCAGGCACATAGTGCGCGCAAACACCGAGCCTCCAACTGACAGCTCAATCTGACAGGCCTCCTGCTTCTGCCCGTGTCAATCACACCGCCATCCACTAATGGGGCCTGCCTGTCACACCACCATCCACTCCTGGGGCCTGCCTGTCACACCGCCATCCACTCCTGGGGCCTGCCTGTCACACCGCCATCCACTCCTAGGGCCTGCCTCTCACACCGCCATCCACTCCTGGGGCCTGCCTATCACACCGCCATCCACTCCTGGGGCCTGCCTGTCACTCCACCATCCACTCCTGGGGCCTGCCTGTCACACCGCCATCCACTCTTGGGGCCTTCCTATCACACCGCCATCCACTCCTGGGGCCTGCCTGTCACACCACCATCCACTCCTGGGGCCTGCCTGTCACACCACCATCCACTCCTAGGGCCTGCCTGTCACACCGCCATCCACTCCTGGGGCCTGCCTATCACACCGCCATCCACTCCTGGGGCCTGCCTGTCACACCGCCATCCACTCTTGGGGCCTTCCTATCACACCGCCATCCACTCCTGGGGCCTGCCTATCACACCACCATCCACTCCTGGGGCCTGCCTATCACACCACCATCCACTCCTGGGGCCTGCCTGTCACACCGCCATCCACTCCTGGGGCCTGCCTGTCACACCGCCATCCACTCTTGGGGCCTTCCTATCACACCGCCATCCACTCCTGGGGCCTGCCTATCACACCGCCATCCACTCCTGGAGCCTGCCTGTCACACCGCCATCCACTCCTGGGGCCTGCCTATCACACCGCCATCCACTCCTGGGGCCTGCCTGTCACACCGCCATCCACTCCTGGGGCCTGCCTGTCACACCGCCATCCACTCCTGGGGCCTGCCTGTCACACCGCCATCCACTCCTGGGGCCTGCCTGTCACACCGCCATCCACTCCTGGGGCCTGCCTATCACACGGCCTGCCTGTCACTGCGCCCAGCTGTAATGAAAGTAGTAGACTTACATTCCATTAAGTTCATATCATCTTCCCATGCCCCAATATCAGCAGAAAGCATCTTGCGGTCACAGACCGAATCATAGACCTATGCTACGCTACTCTGGGGTGCTAACAGATACGTCATGTGCCAAAAATGTCCTATTTTTCTGCAATGCTGCTATTAAAGCTTCTTTTCATTTCAGAAAATTAACCCTATGCTGATGTCCTAACGGGTATCTATGGCCTAATTACAGGAATACAGGAACTCCAGCGGTCTTCTCTGTAGTCATAAACTAATTTAGACGAGGTGTCAGACAACCACGGTCCCTTACAGCACTTGAGGGCAGAGCACCACAGTGGAAACCTCCATTAGAAACTCCACATCATTCTGGATATGAGCATCTGTGTGTGACTGTAACGAGAAAAGTCCTGTGTGAAATTACAGGTATGCTTCATCATGGACTGCATTTTATATAGCACTTTTCAATTGATGCCTTTTAATCACCCATTCACACACACTCACAAACACTCACACACCAACGGTGAAAGGCTGCCATGCAAGGTACCAATCAGCTCGTTGGGAGCAATTAGGGGTTAGGTGTCTTGCTCAGGGACACTTCAACACGCCCAGGGCGGAGGATCGAACCGGCAACCCTCCGACTGCCAGACAACCGCTCTTACCTCCTGAACTATGTTGCTCATCCTGGGGGAGATACAGAGCACTGGGGGACCTTAAACAGGTAGACTCTATATCATCATCATCCTCATCATCAACAACAACAACACTATGAACCATATTTAAGTTAGGAGAAAAATACTGTATCAAATTTATTTTGTGCTTATTAGTAATGGATAATGACTATATGGTTTTGAAAGCACATTTATATTTGGAGGACTTTTATTTTTGTTGGAACTTTAATTTTGAAAGATCAATTAGGCACCTGCTGTTTTCTCAAGATGGCACCTTACTGAGCACCACAGTCAGAAAAAGTAGTTTGGCAGACGCTAGCGCCAACAGGTTTTCATCAGCTTCATGCTCCATTTTGCTTTGCTTTACCTTAAGTTTGCCTTCATTCTTAAGTATAATTGGATTATGTTCTCCCTTACAACTGGAGGATCCTCCATTGATGGCTTCTCTCTCAAGCACAAAGGTATGGCTTGCTTTACTAAATCAGCTGTTCTGGTGTCTATCTGTGGCTGTGGAAAAATGAGCTGAACCAGACCAGCTGTTGCAATTGTACAGGGAATAATTGTGAATTGTTTGGAACTGAGATTATTGTTTGTTTGTTGGAAGGAGTTTGGAAATTGTATTTGTTTTGAATTGTCTGGAGCAGAGGTTGTGTCAGACGCTCACTGAACAGGAGTACTGGTTTGTGAGTCTCCATACAAACACTTTCTCTACTATTTTATTTCACAGTTTGTCCACTTAATAAAATTAAACATGAGCCCATGTTCAAAGCACTGCATTGTTGACTCGTGTGATTGGCCACATCAGGACAAAGCGCAGCAGTGTTGGCCTGTGTGATTGGTCACATCAGGGCAAAGCGCAGCAGTGTTGGCCTGTGTGATTGGTCACATCAGGGCAAAGCTTTATCGCTCTGTATTGAACCGTGTGATGGTCACAATAGGAACTGTCGGTGAGAGTGTAGATTTATTCATTATGAGCGGTAAGGTAAATAATTTTTGTCAACCCTCGTCCCTGGCTTTGTTAGCAGCTATGGTGTTACATTTTACCATTATGAGTGTTTTGCATTCTTCATATCCGTCCATTATATCCATCCATACCAGCCTTCTTTCCTCAGGTGAGAAATGTGCTGCTCAAGTGTGGTTCATGCTCTGCTGCTATAGGCTCACTTTTTCAGACACGGCCACTTTTATGGGAACGCGTGCAGAGTTTGATTAACAAAGCCCATGTTCACTTAGCAAGTTGATAACCACCTTTGTGATTCCGCTTAAGCCTGTTTGCGGTTATTGGGTTTTGGGAAGCCAGCTAGCAGAAAGAAACCCTGGGTATATTGAGTTTCCTTTGTAGTACACCCCTCTGGGCATAGGGCAGCAGTGTTACTCTGATTGGGGGCTGGCCTGGATGTAGTACACCCCTCTGGGCATAGGGCAGCAGTGTTACTCTGATTGGGGGCTGGTGTGGATGTAGTACACCCCTCTGGGCATAGGGCAGCAGTGTTACTCTGATTGGGGGCTGGTGTGGATGTAGTACACCCCTCTGGGGCATAGGGCAGCAGTGTTACTCTGTTTGGGGGCTGGTGTGGATGTAGTACACCCCTCTGGGCATAGGGCAGCAGTGTTACTCTGTTTGGGGGCTGGTGTGGATGTAGTACACCCCTCTGGGCATAGGGCAGCAGTGTTACCCTGTTTGGGGGCTGGCGTGGATGTAGTACACCCCTCTGGGGCATAGGGCAGCAGTGTTACTCTGGGGGCTGGTGTGGATGTAGTACACCCCTCTGGGCATAGGGCAGCAGTGTTACTCTGGGGGCTGGTGTGGATGTAGTACACCCCTCTGGGCGTAGGGCAGCAGTGTTACTCTGATTGGGGGCTGGTGTGGATGTAGTACACCCCTCTGGGTATTGCCTTAACATTAGCTCTTTTTTTTTGGTATATTTTACAATTCAAATCTGCGTCCTCATTTCTCATTGGCTGGCTAAGCCATAATGTCACAGTCATTCTGCTCTAACAGTGTTGATGTAAGGAGGTGAGCAATGGAGATGTGCTTTAGAGGCGTGTGATGTAAGACTATCCTTCCCCATACTGCCTCACAGACGGGCCCACTGGAGACAGGCTGTACAGGATGAGCCCACTTATACAGCACATACTAGAGTGTGATTAAGAGTTAAAGGGCATATCATTCCTCATACAATAAAATACAATAAGGGGGGGGGTCTCACTGCCAGCAGAATGTGTACCCCCCACCTAAACCAGTCCACTGTACCCTGCCCCCATCCCACAGACAGCACTGCCTGCCTGCCAGCCTAGTGATTATGTGGTATCTTAGCAACAGCCAATGAGGTTCCCGGGGCGTCCCCCTTGGGTGCGTCTCATGCAGATCAGGCAGACAGAATGCTTAGAATGAAGGCGGGGGGTGGGGGGGGGGGGGGGGGGGGGAGGGGGGGTGAGGGTTAAGCGAGGAGACGTGTTTTTATTCCCTGCAGAACACCACTCTTCCCACCCCACTCCAGCAAATAGAGCAACCACCACACTATTATACAGACATACACATATGTACAAATCAAAAAGCAATAAATCCAAAAACATACTAAAAAATAATAATACATCACAATACCAACTGGAGCGATGGAGAGGGAAGGGAGGCTTGATTCAGCAGATCCATTAAACTTTAAATGATCAGATGGGTCATCCTGATCCCACAGACCACCGCTCCAGCCACTCCCAGCAGTCTGTCTGCAGCTCGGGGGGCTGAGGAAAGCACCGTTAGCTTTACCTGACGGTGAAAATTCTCTGCATATTTTTCCAGTGAAGCAATATAGTGAACGTGGAGGTCCCAGCTGCACTTCCTGTCGCGGCTGAAGGAATGAAACGTGGAGCTTTGGAATTTTACATTCCATGTAAGGTAGGCCTGCGTAATGTACAACCATCCATCCATCCATTATCTATACCCACTTATCCTGGGCAGGGTCAGGGGGTGCTGCAGCCTATCCCAGCATGCATTGGGCGAGAGGCCTCCGTAATGTACAACCGATGTAAATAAATAAAGAAATAAATAAATAAATCTGAGCTGACAAACAAAGGCACTTATCTGCTCCATCTGCACATTAAAAATCCATCCATTTCATCTGTCTGAGTGGCCCTGTGTAATGAACGTATCTCACTCGTCTGTAATATTGTATTGATTGGGCCCAGGCAAGCATGCAGTTCATTGATTGCAATCCGCTCATTAGCATATAGATTAGCTACTTTCAGAGGTGGAGTGGAGCCACGAGTCTCAGGAAGAAACAGGAGATCAATTATGATGGGCGAGGCTGTCTGCCCATGTGGGTCTGCGAGGCTGCACTGCTGAGGAGAGCACCTGAGTTTCCATGGGGAGGGAACGAGGGGGGGGGGGGGGCACTGGGAATGTGAGTCTGAGGGAGCTGGCACTGGGGACCATGGGGAGGGAACGGGGGGGGGGGGGCACTGGGAATGTGAGTCTGAGGGAGCTGGCGCTGGGGACCATGGGGAGGGAACGGTGGGGGGGAGCACTGGGAATGTGAGTCTGAGGGAGCTGGCGCTGGGGACCATGGGGAGGGAACGGTGGGTGGGGGGGTGCACTGGGAATGTGAGTCTGAGGGAGCTGGCGCTGGGGACCATGGGGAGGGAACGGGGGGGGGGGGGGCCCGGGGAATGTGAGTCTGAGGGAGCTGGCGCTGGGGACCATGGGGAGGGAATGGTGGGGGGGAGCACTGGAATGTGAGTCTGAGGGAGCTGGCACTGGGGACCATGGGGAGGGAACGGGGGGGGGGGGGGGGGGCACTGGGAATGTGAGTCTGAGGGAGCTGGCGCTGGGGACCATGGGGAGGGAACGGTGGGGGGGAGCACTGGGAATGTGAGTCTGAGGGAGCTGGCGCTGGGGACCGCTCCTCACAGTTAACCTCGTCTGTTCAGCTCTGGGGAGAACGCATTCCAACCACTATTCAGATACCCAGAGAAAATAGACTTTATGATGAGAGTGTGTGTTAATAACCCGGACGTGCAGTGGAATATTATTAGGATTCCCCTGTGAGAGAATTGGTCACGTGTTCTAAAGCAGTTAAACAGCCTCTTTTTGAAAAATATCTGAAATTCTGTCAGTTTAAATATAGTGTCAGATAACTTAATATGATTTATCATCTGTTCATAATCATATGCTAATGTTTGAGTTTTGCTCCTGCATTGCTGAGTATAAAGATATGAAAACATGGAGCTTCACATATAGGGTTGCCAGATTTAGAATTTGTGAAAACTGGACAACATGTGGAGCTGGAGGCTTATGAGATGAGGAGCTGTGCGGAGCACTGGGGAGCTGTAGAGGGCTGTGGGGTGCAGTAGGGAGCTGTGGAGAGCAGTGGGAAACAGTGTGGGGCAGTGGGGAGCTGAGCTGTGGGGAGCAGTAGGGAGCTGTGGGGAGCAGTGGGAGCTGTGGGGAAATGTGGGCAGTTGTGGGGAGCTGAGCTGTGAGGAGATGTGGGGAGCAGTGGGAAGCTGTGGGAGCTGTGGGAAGATGTGGGGAGCTGAGATGTGAGGAGCAGTGGGGAGCAGTGGGAGCTGTGGGGAGATGTGGGGAGCAGTGGGAAGCTGTGGGAGCTGTGGGCAGATGTGGGGAGCTGAGATGTGAGGAGCAGTGGGGAGCAGTGGGAGTTGTGGGAGCTGTGGGCAGATGTGGGGAGCTGAGATGTGAGGAGCAGTGGGGAGCAGTGGGAGCTGTGGGGAGATGTGGGAAGCTGTGGGGAGCAGTGGGAGCTGTGGGGAGATGTGGGGAGCAGTGGGAAGCTGTGGGGAGCTGAGCTGTAGGGTGCAGTGGGGAGCTGTGGGGAGCTGAGATGTGAGGAGCAGTGGGGTGCAGTAGGGAGCTGTGGGGAGCAGTGGGGAGCTGAGCTGTGGGGAGCAGTAGGGAGCTGTGGGGAGCTGTGGGGAGCAGTAGGGAGCTGTGGGGAGCTGTAGTGAGCTGTGGGGAGCAGTAGGGAGCTGTGGGGAGCTGTAGTGAGCTGTGGGGAGCAGTGGGGAGCTGAGCTGTGGGGAGCAGTAGGGAGCTGTGGGGAGCAGTGGGGAACAGTGTGGAGCTGTGGGGAGCAGTAGGGAGCTGTGAGGAGCTGTGGGGAGCAGTAGGGAGCTGTGGGGAGCTGTAGTGAGCTGTGGGGAGCAGTGGGGAGCTGAGCTGTGGGGAGCAGTAGGGAGCTGTGGGGAGCAGTGGGGAACAGTGTGGAGCTGTGGGGAGCAGTAGGGAGCTGTGAGGTGCAGTGGGGAGCTGTGGGGAGCTGAGCCCCCAGCAGTGTCAGCCCCCAGCACAGTGAGCCCCCAGCAGAGTCTTCCCCAAGCAGTTAGCCCCCAGCACAGTCAGTCCCCAGCACACTGACCCCCAGCACAGTCAGTCCCCAGCACAGTGAGCCCCAGCACACTGACCCCCAGCACAGTGAGCCCCCAGGACAGTGAGCCCCAGCACAGTCGGCCCCAGTACAGTGATCCCCCCAGCACAGTCAGCCCCAAGCAGTGAGCCCCCAGCACAGTCATCCCCAGCAGAGTGAGTCCCCAGCACAGTGAGCCCCCAGCAGAGTCTTCCCCAAGCAGTTAGCCCCCAGCACAGTCAGTCCCCAGCACACTGACCCCCAGCACAGTCAGTCCCCAGCACAGTCAGTCCCCAGCACACTGACCCCCAGCACAGTCAGTCCCCAGCACAGTGAGCCCCAGCACAGTGAGCCCCCAGGACAGTGAGCCCCAGCACAGTCAGTCCCCAGCACAGTGAGCCCCAGCACAGTGAGCCCCCAGGACAGTGAGCCCCCAGCACAGTCAGCCCCCAACAGAGTCAGCCCCAAGCAGTGAGCCCCCAGCACAGTCATCCCCCAGCAGAGTGAGTCCCCAGCACACAGTGAACCCCCAGCACAGTGAGCCCCCAGCAGAGTCAGCTCCCTAGCACACAGTGAGCCCCCAGCAGAGTCACCCCCCCAGCACAGTCACCCCCAGCAGAGTCAGCCCCCAGCACACAGTGAGCCCCCTGCTGAGTCAGCCCCCAGCACACTGAGCCCCCAGCACAGTGAGCCCCCAGCTGAGTCATCCCCCAGCACAGTCATCCCCAGTACAGTGAGCCCCTCACAGGGTCAGACCCCAGCACACTGAGCCCCCAGTACAGTGAGCCCCTCACAGGGTCAGACCCCAGCACACTCAGCCCCCAGCACAGTGAGCCCCCAGCAGAGACATCCCCCAGCACAGTGAGCCCCCAGCAGAGTCAGCCCCAGCACAGTCACCCCCCCAGCACAGTGAGCCCCCAGCAGAGTCATCCCCCAGCAGAGTCAGCCCCCCCAGCAGAGTCATCCCCCAGCACACAGTGAGCCCCCAGCAGAGACATCCCCCAGCAGAGTCATCCCCCAGCACAGTCACCCCCCCAGCACAGTGAGCCCCCAGCAGAGTCACCCCCCCAGCAGAGTCACCCCCCTAGCACAGTCAGCCCCCAGCAGAGTCAGCCTCCAGTACACTGAGCCTCCAGCAGGGTGAGCCTCGGGTTCCACTTAACCCCACCTTCTTGCCCGGGGAGGACGCCTGGAAGGAGGAGCCTGCTGAAGCCCCCGGGGGTGATAATGAGGGCTCTGAGCCGCTGCCCCCCCCTTCCCACGGAGAGCAGTAATGAAGACCGGTCTCCCGAGGGAGGGGTCCGTGCACGGGGGGGGGGGGGGGGGTGCGGGATTAACCCACAATGAGAGAATAAATGAATATAGTCTTTTGATGATGTGGTATGGGGGGTGGGGGAGGGCGGTGAGGGGGGGAGCTTTCCCCCTCATAAGAAACAGCACATTTACCCCTTCACCCCACCCCCTCGCAGCAGGAATTGCCTGCATTGTATTCCTTTAGTTTGCATATCAGGATGGCTCTGTGACCCCCGCCCCCCCACCCCCCCCCCCCCCCCCCTCCCCCCGCTGCAGACCCTGTAACTGAGAGACACTGAGGGGTAATATCCATATATCTGCATATCCATATATCAGCACCATTACTCCCAGAAGTGGCAGGATGGGAATGAACTCTAGGCCCGTCGTGTAGAGCTGGCCCCGGGTACGAGGGCTTGCCTCTCCTCTCTGTGACTGATTTTCAGCTCGTACTCCTTTCTCTGAGTTCAGCCCCAGGGGCTCAGTATGTTTTACTCAGAAGCTTCTAATCGCTGCTTTTCATTCACATCGTTACGGAACTATTTGGTTAAAAAAAAAAAAAAAAAGCAATAGCCCATCTGTTATTGTTTTCACAGGGTGATGGATTTGACTCCTGAACCTGCACACCTCAAAGAGGGCTGACAGAGAGCACCTCAGTGTGCACTCCATCAGTGTGCACTCCATCACTGTGTGCACTCCATCAGTGTGCACTCCATCACAGCAGGAGTTACTACACTAAGACACTGGGAACTGTGTACTGGCTGTCTGTTACCTCAACAATAGTGTGTGTGTGTGCGTGTGTCTACGGTGTGTGTGCGTGTCTATGGTGTGTGGGCGTGTGTGTGTGTGTGTGTGTGTGTGTCTACGAGTGTGTGTGTGTGTATGTGTGTATGGTGTGTATGCGTGTGGACGTGTGTGCGCGTGTGTGTGTCTATTAGTGTGTGTGAGTATGGTGTGTGGGCGTGTGTGTATGTGTTTGTGTCTATGCTGTGTGTGCGTGTGGGCGTGTCTGTGGTGTGTGGGCATGTGTGTGTATGGTGTGTATGCGTGTGGGCGTGTGTGTGCGTGTGTGTGTGTCTGAGTGTGTGTGTGTGTATGAGTGTGTGTGTGTGTGCGCATATGTGTGTGCGTGTGTGTGTGTATGGTGTGTGGGCGTGTGTGTGTGTGTGTGTGTCTGTGTGTATGAGTGTGTGTGTGTGCGCGTATATGTGTGTGCGCGTGTGTGTGTGTGTGTGTCTTAGTGTGTGTGTGTGGGCGAGTGTGTGTATGAGTGTGTGTGCGCATATATGTGTGTGTGTGTGTATGGTATGTGGGCGTGTGTGTGCGTGTGTGTGTGTCTATGAGTGTGTGTGTGTGTGTGTGTGTGTATGGTGTGTGTGTGTGTGGGCGAGTGTGTGTGTGTGTATGAGTGTGTGTGTGTGCGCGTATATGTGTGTGCGCCTGTGTGTGTATGGTGTGTGTGTGTGGGCATGTGTGTGTGTCTATGAGTGTGTGTGTGTATGAGTGTGTTTGCGTGTGGGCGTGTGTGTGTATGTATATGAGTGACTGTGCGTGTGCGTGTGTGTGTGTGTGTGTGTGTCTATGACTGTGTCTGTGAGTGTGTGTGTGTCTAACGCGTGTCAGGCTGGGGTTTCCTGCTCTGGCTCCATCACTCACACAGTGAGCAGACTGCAGGTCCTCAGACTTGAGTGTGACGTTTCCTGAAAGGTCAGAGGTCACTGACGACTCTTTGTATCTGCACACGTTCGGGATCACCCTCCTCCTCCTCCCCAAGGGCTTTGTGCCTCTGCGTTGCCACTGCGCTTCAGTTAGGGGACCCTGGGGAAATATCCTGTTTGGCTGAACCCGGCTATAAACCTGATGTGCAGCGAGGCTAGCAGTGACTCCTGCACTCATCACCATTTCCCCACACTGAGGACGATATGAGAGAGAGCATGTGCAGAGTGAGGGGCTCTTCATTTGTGTCCTGTGTAAGTGCACTGCAGCCTATTGACACAGCCTTACACAGAGCAAGTATGCCAGCTGTGGTGCATTGTGGGTATGGTGGAATTAAGGGGGTTTGTGTCTGTGGTACTTGGTGTGAAGAGAATAGGGGAAGTCAGGCAATTGCAAAGAGTTAGAAAATAATAATAATAATAATAATAATATGGTGGCATGGTGGTGCAGTGGGTAGCACTGTTGCCTCACAGCAAGAAGGTTGTGAGTGCAAATCTCGGCTTGGGACCTTTCTGTGTGGAGATTGCATACTCTCCCCGTGTCCGCGTGGGTTTCCTCTGGGTACTTTGGTTTCCTCCCACAGTCCAAAAACAAGCAGGTAGGCAGATTGGAGACCCTAAATTGCCCATAGGTATGAGTGTGTGAGTGAATGGTATGTGTGATAGATTGATGGCCTGTCCAGGGTCTATTCCTGCACACTGGGATAGGCTCCAGCACCCCCCACAACCCTGCCCAGGATAAGCGGGTGGAGATAATGGATGGATGGATTGATAATAACAATAATAATAATAATAGATGTGCTCCAACCAAAGCCTCCAATGGTCTTATTCTGTGCAGCTAAACAGCTTGATATGGAAGGACCTTTTCCTCAAGGTTACAATATAATTACACTATAATTTCGCTTTTTGGGTTCAAAGCTGCGGCCCTCTGTGTGCCAGCCCAGTTCCCAAACCACCGCGCAGCACCGGCCTGGCCAATGGGCAGGAGGTCAGAGGTGGGGATTCACACCTCTGGATGTGCACAGCAGGACGCCAGCATTGCTCCGAAACACCACGCAACACCACACAACAGCACCACACCACCCTGTACAGCACCACACCACCCTATACAGCACCACACCACCCTATACAGCACCACACCACCCCATACAGCACCACACCACCCTATACAGCACCACACCACCCCATACAGCACCATACCACCCCATACAGCACCACACCACCCCATACAGCACCACACCACCCCATACAGCACCACACCACCCTATACAGCACCACACCACCCCATACAGCACCACACCACCCAATACAGCACCACACCACCCCATACAGCACCACACCACCCCATACAGCACCACACCACCCCATACAGCACCACACCACCCTATACAGCACCACACCACCCTGTACAGCACCACACCACCCTATACAGCACCACACCACCCTGTACAGCACCACACCACCCTATACAGCACCACACCACCCCATACAGCACCACACCACCCTATACAGCACCACACCACCCCATACAGCACCACACCACCCAATACAGCACCACACCACCCTATACAGCACCACACCACCCCATACAGCACCACACCACCCTATACAGCACCACACCACCCCATACAGCACCACACCACCCCATACAGCACCACACCACCCAATACAGCACCACACCACCCTATACAGCACCGCACCACCCCATACAGCACCATACAACACCACACCACCCTATACAACACCACACAACACCACTCCACCCCATACAGCACCACACCACCCTGTACAGCACCACACCACCCTATACAGCACCACACCACCCTGTACAGCACCACACCACCCTATACAGCACCACACCACCCCATACAGCACCACACCACCCCATACAGCACCACACCACCCTATACAGCACCGCACCACCCCATACAGCACCATACAACACCACACCACCCTATACAACACCACACAACACCACACCACCCCATACAGCACCACACCACCCTGTACAGCACCACACCACCCCATACAGCACCACACCACCCTATACAGCACCACACCACCCTATACAGCACCACACCACCCCATACAGCACCACACCACCCCATACAGCACCACACCACCCTATACAGCACCACACCACCCTATACAACACCACACCACCCCATACAACACCACACCACCCCATACAGCACCACACCACCCCATACAGCACCACACCACCCTATACAGCACCACATCACCCTATACAACACCACACCACCCCATACAGCACCACACTACCCTATACAGCACCACACCACCCCATACAGCACCACACCACCCCATACAACACCACACCACCCTATACAGCACCACACCACCCCATACAACACCATACAACACCACACCACCCTATACAACACCACACCACCCCATACAGCACCACACCACCCTATACAACACCACACCACCCCATACAACACCACACAACACCACACCACCCCATACAGCACCACACCACCCCAAACAACACCACACAACACCACACCACCCCATACAGCACCACACCACCCCATACAACACCACACAACACCACACCACCCCATACAGCACCACACCACCCCATACAACACCACACAACACCACACCACCCCGTACAACACCACACCACCCCAAACAACACCACACAACACCACACCACCCCATACAGCACCACACCACCCCTTACAACACCACACCACCCCAAACAACACCACACAACACCACACCACCCCATACAGCACCACACCACCCCATACAAACCACACCACCCTATACAACACCATACAACACCACACCACCCTATACAACACTACACCACCCCATACAGCACCACACCACCCTATACAGCACCACACCACCCCATACAGCACCACACTACCCTATACAGCACCACACTACCCCATACAGCACCACACCACCCCATACAGCACCACACCACCCTATACAACACCACACCACCCCATACTACACCACACCATCTCATACAACACCACACCACCCCATACTACACCACACCACCCCATACAGCACCACACCACCCTATACAGCACCACACCACCCCATACAGCACCACACTACCCTATACAGCACCACACTACCCCATACAGCACCACACCACCCCATACAGCACCACACCACCCTATACAACACCACACCACCCCATACTACACCACACCATCTCATACAGCACCACACCATCTCATACAGCACCACACCGTCTCATACAGCACCACACCACCCTATACAGCACCGCACCACCCCATACAGCACCATACAACACCACACCACCCTATACAACACCACACTGCCTCATACAACCCCGCACTGCCTCATACAACCCCGCACTGCCCCATGCTATGCCATTGCCACACCGCGAAGCCGGATGCTGTGTTTTCATTTGGGTCACCAGGCGGGGGGGGTGGGGGGGGGGTGTGGGTGGGGGTGGGGGTGGGGGGGAGCGTGGGTAGATTCCTGCCTGTCCTTACAACACACAATAACAATGTGCTACACTTGTCACCATTCATCCAGCCTGGAGGGGCTGACCCTGGGGATGTAGCCCCCCCTCGTCGGGGGTGGGGGGGGGTGGGTGGATAAGCCACGCGTGTCGCTGAGCACACCATAAACACACTCCACCTGTGCAGGCAAAACCACACAAAACCTGATAATCATCCCCTCCCACAGTCTGGGGAAATGCCTTTGTTCAGGAATTTATGCCATAAATTAGTGTGTGTGTGTGTGTGTGTGCGTGCGTGCGTGTGCATGTGTGTGCGTGTGTGTGTGTACGTGTTTGTGTGTTTGTGTGTCAGTGTGCGTGTGTTTGTGTGTTAGTGTGTGTGTTTGTGTATGCGTGTTTGTGCGTGTGTGTTTGTGTGCTGGTGTGTAGCTGCATTTTGGGATCTGTATTCTGAGAGACAGACAGTATAGTGACCCTCCTTACAAATATCTCGCATGCATGCTGACTATTTCTCTCTCTCTCTCTCTCTCTCTCTCTCTCACTCCCACACACACACACACACACACACAGACGCACACACAGACACTCAGAAAGCCACATCAGGAAGGCTACAGGAACTGGGAGTACATGTGCCCCCCCCCCCCCCTCCCCCCAATAAGAAAAGCCCTCTCCTCCATACCTTTCTCCCAGGCCTGGACTCCCTCCTTGCCTGCAGGTTCTGCTTTCTGCTCTGATATCCTACACCATATCTGGGTCTCCTTCAGCCCGACAGCTCGAAACAGCCCAGGAGGAGCAGAGCGAGCGAGCGAGAGAGAGAGGGAAAAAAATCCTGCATTAGCATTCCAAAAGCATACCATGTGACCTATCTGACCAATGAGCAGCAAGTGTGTTTCTTCGGCCCTCCCCCTCTAGCTCCAGACTGCTGTCAGGTCACTGGCACAGAGGGCCTGTCATAGTCTCCATGGCAACACGGAGAGATTTAACCCTTGCTGGGATTTTTACCGGAGCTGCCTTCAAACTGGAATATTGCGTTCCAGAAAACAGAGAAAGAGAGGCAGGGAGAGACAGAGCCAGAGCAGGCAAGGTGGAGGAATCACCGGAGCTTAAATTAAAATATCACTAAAACGATAAATAGAACATGTCAGAAAAGACATACTGAAATAACTTTAGTGATCACTATAAACTGTATATTATTTATAAAGTCATACCACAATACTGAAAGCTATTTCAGTGTGATAAATTATTAGAGGGAGGAGTTAGTGTTATATGTAAAAAAATAAAATAAAACGTACAGTGAAATAAAACTGTAACGCAATTTACAGTCAAATAAAATCACACTTTTACCAACCAAGATTTATCCCCTCCTGTGGTTTTTTTCATTGTTTAAGGCATAGAAATTGAGTTCAAGATAAATATGTTGACAGTCTATTTTACAAGAATAAATACTGTGTCATATTTAGTATCTTGGAAAATCAAGCTTTTTGCTTGATTTTAGCTTCTGGATGACAGCAGCAGATAAAAATATTCCCTTGTGCAGGATGTGAATGTCCACGGCAGGTCAGCTCAAGATGGGCCTGGGAGAGTTAGTCACGCAATATGCTTTAGTTTCTGTGTGAGTGCTGCTGTGCGGCTGGCTGAGGTTTGTTGGCGGGGCAGGGTTCACCTGTCCAATGAATTTAAAGCACAGCAATGAGGCAGGCCTAAGGCCATGTTCTTTTATTAACCTGAAATTGCTCAAGATAATCAGCTATGCCACTATATCATTAATGAAAGGTAAACACTGTGGACATCAGTAGATTACAGTCATTTAATAGTAGCATCTTAATAAAAATGATTCAATGACATTTCATTCATTGTTGTGACATGCAAATGGGTCGTTCTATGAGAGTTTCAGCTGAACCCTGTACCAATATGAGCTGCACAGCAGAAAAAAGGGTCCCAGGTTTTATTAGGGTTCAGTGTCCCATACAGGTAAAGGGTCCCAGGTTTTATTAGGGTTCAATACCCCATACAGGTAAAGGGTCCCAGGTTTTATTATGGTTCTGTGTCCCATACAGGTAAAGGGTCCCAGGTTTTATTTTGGTTCTGTGTCCCATACAGGTAAAGGGTCCCAGGGTTTATTAGAGTTTGGAGCTCCAGACAGGTAAAGGGTTCAGGGTTTATTAGGGTTCGGAGCTCCAGACAGGTAAAGGGTTCAGGGTTTATTAGGGTTCGGAGCTCCAGACAGGTAAAGGGTTCAGGGTTTATTAGGGTTCGGAGCTCCAGACAGGTAAAGGGTTCAGGTTTTATTAGGGTTCGGAGCTCCAGACAGGTAAAGGGTTCAGGGTTTATTAGGCTTTAGTTCACCATACAGGTAATGAGCCCTGATGTAACTGGAAGCTCTCTTCATGGATGTTGCAGTGATGATGTCATTTCATACAAACCTACTGCTATTGTTGCCAATGACAACTAATTAAAATGAAATTTCTTGTCTGTAGGAACACATATCCTTATTAATACAAGCCATTTTCCAGTTGCTAGGTGACCGTCATTTGTGTGACAAATTAAAGATGTCACCGAGACACCCATTTGTGGGAAGGGGGTGGGGGAGGGGCATCAGCAATACATGCAAATGTATTCAAATGAGAGGAGTGGGTCTTCTCCAGCACACAGAACGTAACTGCAGTGGTTTGAGGGCACTTCTTCAGCCTGGGTCTACTGGGGTCTGCTTCAACCTGGCCCTACTGGGGTCTGCTTCAACCTGGCCCTACTAGGGTCTGCTTCAACCTGGCCCTACTGGGGTCTGCTTCAACCTGGGCCTACTGGGGTCTGCTTCAACCTGGCCCTACTAGGGTCTGCTTCACCCTGGCCCTACTGGGGTCTGCTTCACCCTGGCCCTACTGGGGTCTGCTTCACCCTGGCCCTACTAGGGTCTGCTTCAACCTGGCCCTACTGGGGTCTGCTTCAACCTGAGCCTACTGGGGTCTGCTTCAACCTGGCCCTACTGGGGTCTGCTTCAACCTGAGCCTACTGGGGTCTGCTTCAACCTGGACCTACTGGGGTCTGCTTCAACCTGAGCCTACTGGGGTCTGCTTCAACCTGGCCCTACTGGGGTCTGCTTCAACCTGGCCCTACTGGGGTCTGCTTCAACCTGGCCCTACTGGGGTCTGCTTCAACCTGGCCCTACTGGGGTCTGCTTCAACCTGAGCCTACTGGGGTCTGCTTCAACCTGGCCCTACTGGGGTCTGCTTCAACCTGAGCCTACTGGGGTCTGCTTCAACCTGGCCCTACTGGGGTCTGCTTCAACCTGGCCCTACTGGGGTCTGCTTCACCCTGGCCCTACTGGGTTCTGCTTCAATCTGGGCCTACTGGGATCTGCCTCAGCCTGGGCCTGCTGGGTTCTGCTTTCCTGTGGGCTGGTGCTGAGGTCCTGGGGGGCATGGGGAGCTGGTGCAGGGCCGCTCATTTAGATGGGCAGCCAGGTTTTCAGTATAACCCCCCAACACCCCCCCAACCCAGTCGGCCAGCATATGCCCCAAATGCAACGGCACTGTCTCTCTGTCTTTAAGGAGCATCTGTCACCCTGACCTGCAGCACAATCTAAGCTGTAATCTGAATAGACAAAACTGCTAAACAAGCTCAGAAAGGGTTGGGTTACTTTGCTTCAAACACAGTTGAATGAATTGCATTTAATGACGGTTGAATCTTTATTGCTCAATGCAGTGTGTGATTTTGCATAATTTATGAAAGCCTTGGTGATTTGTGAATATGCTTCCCTGAAATGATATACTGTGTTCGCTGTGCTGGGCTGATGCAGTCATGTAATGGAGTCTGAGTCTGTGCAGCGGAATGACTGCAGTAGCAGCAGTGTAGTCATTGACATGCACATGATGTATTATTTATAAGAAAATGAATTATTTGGATACATCCCAGGGGCAATTACTGTCTCAGAGAATGGCCCTGCTACCCCCAGCTATAATGGCCATTATAAAAGAAAACTGAGCATGTCTCTTTATCTGCAGAGTCTACAGGCCAGTGTCTGTAAGGAGCAGTCTACAGGCTGGTATGAGTGAGGAGCAGTCTATAGGCTTGTGTGTGAGGAGCAGTCTGCAGGCTGGTGTGTGTGAGGAGCAGTCTCCTTGCTGGTGTGTGTGAGGAGCAGTCTCCATGCTGGTGTGTTTGAGGAGCAGTCTACAGACTGGTGTGTGGTGAGAAGTCTACAGGCTGGTGTCTGTGAGGAGTAGTCTACAGGCTGGTGTGTGTGAGGAGCAGTCTCTATGCTGGTGTGTGTGAGGAGCAGTCTGCAGGCTGGTGTGTGTGAGGAGTAGTCTACAGACTGGTGTGTGGTGAGCAGTCTACAGGCTGGTGTGTGTGAGGAACAGTCTCCATGCTGGTGTGTGTGAGGAGCAGTCTACGGCCTGGTGTGTGGTGAGAAGTCTACAGGCTGGTGTTTGTCAGGAGCAGTTTACAGACTGTGTGTGAGGAGCAGTCTACAGGCTGTGTGTAGTGGGCAGTCTACAGACTAGTGTGTGGTGAGCAGTCTACAGGCTGGTGTTTGTCAGGAGCAGTCTACAGGCTGTGTGTGTGTGAGGAGCAGTCTACAGGCTTGTGTGTGTGGTGAGAAGTCTACAGGCTGGTGTGTGTGGTGAGCAGTCTACAGGCTGGTGTGTGTGAGGAACAGTCTACGGGCTAGTGTGTGCAAGGAGCAGTCTACAGGCTGGTGTATGTGAGAAGTCTACAGGTTGGTGTGTGTGAGGAGCAGTCTCCATGCTGGTGTGTGTGAGGAGCAGTCTACAGACTGGTGTATGTGAGGAGATGTCTACAGGCTGGTGTGTGAGGAACAGTCTACAGGCTGGTGTGTGGTGAGCAGTCTACAGGCTGGTGTGTGTGAGGAGCAGTCTATAGACTTGTGTGTGTGAGGAGCAGTCTACAGGCTGGTGTGTGTGAGGAACAGTCTACAGGCTGGTGTGTGTGGTGAGCAGTCTACGGGCTGGTGTGTCTGGTGAGCAGTCTACAGGCTGGTGTATGTGATGAGCAGTCTACAGGCTGGTGTTTGTGAGGAGAAGTCTACAGGCTGGTGTGTGTGAGGAGCAGTCTACAGGCTGGTGTGTGTGAGGAACAGTCTACAGGCTGGTGTGTGTGGTGAGCAGTCTACCGGCTAGTGTGTGTGAGGAGTAGTCTACGGGCTGGTGTGTGTGAGGAGCAGGCTTCGGGCTGGTGTGTGTGAGGAGCAGTCTACGGGCTGGTGTGTGTGGTGAGCAGTCTACAGGCTGGTGTATGTGATTAGCAGTCTACAGGCTGGTGTGTGTGAGGAGCAGTCTACAGGCTGGTGTGTGTGAGGAACAGTCTACGGGCTGGTGTGTGTGAGGAGCAGTCTACAGGCTGGTGTGTGTGAGGAGCAGTCTACAGGCTAGTGTGTAGTGAGCAGTACAGAAGCCTAGTTGTGAACTCTAATGTGAGGATTTCTAATGTACTGTATTTATGCATGTTTTGTACCTGCCTGGTTGCCAAGTGTCAGGCTCCCCAGCTGATTTTTTCTCTATGTTCTGAGCAAATATACAAGCACATGCAGTATTAATGCTGGAGCTTCTGAAATATTAATATTGAATCTCCTCTGTTTTTGTTTTCGTCTTCCTGTCTGATTGTGTAATGTGGAGGTATTCTGTTTGGTACCTGTAAGTGGTCTAGAAGCATTTACAGCAGGTAATCTACCAGCTCTTTCCAAATGACCTCCCATACTACACAGCCCACTTAGGCAGTATTAAATGCCCTGTGGTTTAGGGTTGAGAAGCTGTGTTGGGTTACATTGAATATGATGTAGTTTAGTTTTAGTTCAGTTAAATGCAATGTGGTTTGGTGGTGTGAAGCTCTATTGGGTTATGTTGAATGCAATGCAGTTTATGGTTGTGAATCTATGTTGTGTTAAATTAAATGTGATGTGGTTTAGTGGTGTGAAGCTGTGTTGGGTTATATTAAACGCTGTGTGTGTTTGTGATGTGTATGACTCACTGTGTGTGGATGTGCTGTGTGTGATGTGCTGTTTGTGATGCATTGTGTGTGATGTGCTGTGTGTGACACACTGTGTGTGTTGTGCTGTGTGTGGATGTGCTGTATGTGACACACTGTGTGATGTTCTGTTTGTGATGTGCTGTGTGTGACACGCTGTGTGTGACACTGTGTGTGATGTGCTGTGTGTGACACACTGTGTGATGTGCTGTTTGTGATGTGCTGTGTGTGATGTGCTGTTTGTGATGTGCTGTGTGTGATGTGCTGTTTGTGATGTACTGTGTGTGATGTGCTGTGTGTGATGTGCTGTTTGTGATGTACTGTGTGTGATGTGCTGTGTGTGATGTACTGTGTGTGATGTGCTGTGTGAAACGCTGTGTGTGATGTGTTGTTTGTGATGCATTGTGTGTGACACGCTGTGTGATGTGCCGTTTGTGATGTGCTGTTTGTGATGCATTGTGTGTGGTACGCTGTGTGTGATGTGCTGTTTGTGATGCATTGTGTGGTGATGTGGCTGACTTGGTATTGATGGCACTTTGGTCCTTCCAGTCCAGTGCTGATAGGACATAGTGTACACTAGCAGGGCTTAAACATAGATCAGCATGAATTTGTACAGTCTGCCCCAAACAATTAATCCAGCACATTCAAAACAAAATCCGGTTTAACCCACATCCTGTGTCAAAATTATGTGAAGTTTATCTTGGTTTAATGCTCGGTGGCAGACCCCACCTGTACACAAAGACTATAATGGATGAGAACCTGGCGCAGGAACCAGAATGTCCTGTTCTGGACAGTGCCCTCTGCTGGTAGGAAAGCAAAAGTGCTTCAAATGAAGGTTGGTGCTCTGCAGAACCACTTAGTGCACAGTAATTACCTCTCACCGTACGAGTACTGAATGGGATTATAAGAGCAATGAAGTTAAGTGCTTATATCCATGATAAAAGCCAAGCAACCCTCCTCCTCCTTTATAACATTTCCTTCCCTCAAAATGCCTATTTAACTCATACTTCAGTCTAACAATTTATGCGATTACAGCTATTATAATGCCACCATTATTGGATTTATTTTTATCAAGCCTGAAATAATAATTCCTGGGTTTCAGTTTTCTGCCTCTCAGGGTCAGTTTGTATTTTATGTTCAGAGGAATAAAGTGAGCACATGAACGGGACTCACTGAGCGCTGATCCTATTCCTAATCCCAACCCTGATGCTAACCCTAATCCTTACTCTGATCCTAATCCTAGGTATAAATTTATAATTCAGGTAGAAATTGCTTTGTTTAAATATTGCTTTTGTTATACTGAGATCTCAAGCCATGATGACGAGAAAGCAACTTTTGTTGAGATAAGTAACTCGTGATTTTGAGATAACTGGATGGGAAAATATGCCAAAAGTAGCCTCTATTGTTGCGGGTGTGGCTCTACTATTTTGCTGGTAAACACAGTGTTCCTCTGCTAGTTTGCTGGTTAGCACAGTGAGGTTTGGCTAGTTTGCTGGTAAACAGTGTTCCTCTGCTAGTTTGCTGGTTAGCACAGTGGGGTTTGGCTAGTTTGCTGGTTAGCACAGTGGGGTTTGGCTAGTTTGCTGGTTAGCTCAGTGAGGTTTGGCTAGTTTGCTGGTTAGCACAGTGAGGTTTGGCTAGTTTGCTGGTAAACAGTGTTCCTCTGCTAGTTTGCTGGTAAGCACGGCGGGGTTTGGCTAGTTTGCTTGTAAGCACAGTGAGGTTTGGCTAGTTTGCTGGTAAGCTCAGTGGGGTTTGGCTAGTTTGCTGGTTAGCTCAGTGAGGTTTGGCTAGTTTGCTGGTTAGCTCAGTGAGGTTTGGCTAGTTTGCTGGTAAGCACAGTGAGGTTTGGCTAGTTTGCTGGTAAGCTCAGTGGGGTTTGGCTAGTTTGCTGGTTAGCACAGTGAGGTTTGGCTAGTTTGCTGGTTAGCTCAGTGAGGTTTGGCTAGTTTGCTGGTTAGCTCAGTGAGGTTTGGCTAGTTTGCTGGTAAGCACAGTGAGGTTTGGCTAGTTTGCTGGTTAGCACAGTGGGGTTTGGCTAGTTTGCTGGTTAGCTCAGTGAGGTTTGGCTAGTTTGCTGGTTAGCTCAGTGAGGTTTGGCTAGTTTGCTGGTAAGCTCAGTGGGGTTTGGCTAGTTTGCTGGTTAGCTCAGTGAGGTGCTGTAAAGCGAAGGCCTTGTAGCAGGTTAGTGTGAGGCGGTTCACCCGTCAAATCCATAAAGAACTGACCGTGTGTGTCTGCATATTTAATATTTATGTTAGAAATACAGTTTACCCATCAGCGCCTTCTGTAGGTTGCATTTATAAAATTCAGACAAAATGATCAAACATGCCCTGTCACAGGTGACTTACAGTATTTCTTTGTTTAGTTATCCACCAGGGGGCGCCAGAACCCTGTCTGTGCCTCACTCAGCTCTGGTCACGTAGCAGGAGTACGCCATCTGGTTTAGTCAAAGCGAGACAGCGTCATACAGACAGCTTTTCCCTGAACAGACCAACAGATATTCTGAGAATGTACGCATCAGTAATACCCAAATAAGGCATCAGTTACAGTAAGACCATCTGGCTCACATCCTGAAAGTGTGTTTGAACTAACATGCTGCCTTAAAAATCATAGTTGATTCTTATGTTTAAAAAAATGTAAATCATACGTTTGAAAAGAAGAATAAACAAGTTTTTTCAGCTGGAATTGAACTTTTTCATGTGGAAATCCAAATCAAATACAGTAAAGTCTTGTGTTGAACTCTTAGTAAACTATTAATACATACAAACATGTCCCTAAAGAGAAAGGCCTGTGGCTCCATGGAGCCTGTCCCGTGCTGGGCTGGCTTGTTTTCCTGCCCAGGCTCAGGGTGCCCCTGCTGTCAGATCTGAGGGGACCCAAATCTGAGAGGAACCAGGCGGGGGTGACAGGGCTTCCTGTGCTCTCTCTGACGCAGAGAGCCTTTTCCCCGGGGCCCGGAGGAGAATAGGGCTTTATAATCACTGCGCTTTTTATTTGTTTATGCGCTGGGAAGACGCCCCCGCTCAGGGTGTCTTACAGAGAGCCGTTTCTTTAAAACAATGCGGATGACTGAAGTCATACGCTCCTCCTTACTTCCTGTTCAGACGTTACTTCCTGGTTTGTTCACAAGTGTTATTCTCGTGCTTCAAAAGCATTTTTTAATGCTTTGTTGTGTTTCTCTATGAAACAGTTAGAAATTTGGGGTGTGTGTTTATGTTTAAGTTCAGCTTTACTGTGGCTGTTTGTTTGCTCAGAGAGATTCCAGTGCTGTACGATGGTTCACCAGGATATTTAGTCTATAGTGGACATGGTCTCCCCTCCTATGAAGAATATAGAAGCCATTTACTTTTAGAAGAAGCCTGCGAACTTCCCATTCTGTACACTGGAGAAATGTACACAATCCAATAAATATCTGCAAATGTCCTCAACTCAGATTCTCCACCTGAACAGGTAACCATTTGCGCTCTGTTAAAGGAGCAGGAGCCACACACCATTTCATTACTGAAATTACTGAATCTAAATTTATCAAAAAAACAGAAGCTGATGGAGTGGTTCTGGGGCCTGCAGGACGGTTAAACTTGTGGCCTGCTGGACTGTTATCCTTGTGGCCTGCTGAACGGTTAGCCTTGTGGCCTGCTGGATGGTTAGCCTTGTGGCCTGTTGGAGGGTTAGCCTTGTGGCCTGCTGGATGGTTAGCCTTGTGGCCTGCTGGACAGTTAGCCTTGGGGCCTGCTGGACGGTTAACCTTGGGGCCTGCTGGAGGGTTAGCCTTGTGGCCTGCAGGGCGGTTAGCCTTGTGGCCTGTTGGATGGTTAGCCTTGTGGCCTGCTGGAGGGTTAGTGTCGGGGCCTGCTGGACAGTTACCCTTGAGGCCTGCTGGACTGTTATCCTTGTGGCCTGCTGAACGGTTAGCCTTGTGGCCTGCTGGATGGTTAGCCTTGTGGCCTGTTGGAGGGTTAGCCTTGTGGCCTGCTGGATGGTTAGCCTTGTGGCCTGCTGGACAGTTAGCCTTGGGGCCTGCTGGACGGTTAACCTTGGGGCCTGCTGGAGGGTTAGCCTTGTGGCCTGTTGGAGGGTTAGCCTTGTGGCCTGCTGGATGGTTAGCCTTGTGGCCTGCTGGAGGGTTAGTGTCAGGGCCTGCTGGACAGTTAGCCTTGGGGCCTGCAGGGCGGTTAGCCTTGGGGCCTGCTGGACGGTTAGCCTTGGGGCCTGCTGGACGGTTAACCTTGGGGCCTGCTGGAGGGTTAGCCTTGTGGCCTGTTGGAGGGTTAGCCTTGTGGCCTGCTGGATGGTTAGCCTTGTGGCCTGCTGGAGGGTTAGTGTCGGGGCCTGCTGGACAGTTAGCCTTGGGGCCTGCAGGGCGGTTAGCCTTGGGGCCTGCTGGATGGTTAGCCTTGTGGCCTGCTGGAGGGTTAGTGTCGGGGCCTGCTGGACAGTTAGCCTTGGGGCCTGCAGGGCGGTTAGCCTTGGGGCCTGCTGGACGGTTATCCTTATGGCCTGCTGGACGGTTAGCCTTGGGGCCTGCGGGAGGGTTAGCCTTGTGGCCCGCTGGATGATTTGCCTTGTGGCCTGCTGGACGGTTATCCTTGTGGGTTGCTGGACAGTTATCCTTGTGGCCTGCTGGACGGTTAACCTTGTGGCCTGCTGGACGGTTAGCCTTGGGGCCTGCTTGGAAAGAGCCAACACTGTCCATCCATATGCAACAGCAGCACAGCACAGCATCATAGCACAGCATTGCAACACAGCACATCACAGCACAGCATTGCAGCACAGCATCACACACAGCACAGAAGAAAATGCATTACACAAGCACACAGCTTTTTTGATCCAGAAGAGAATGGATTACACAAGTGCACAATCGTCTGACCAAGAAGAGAATGGATTACAGTATACCAGACCCCAGTATCCAAGACCACTCTACTTCACACACTGTGTGTGTTTACTGCCATGTCTTATATTGGAGGCAGAATAAAAGTAGATCTTTCTCATTTATTTTATATCTAAATTTTAGTTTCATGTCATAATCACCCTTTTGCTGAATAAGAGTTTGTTTTCTGGGTAAGTTCCGTGTCATAATCCGCTTTTGCTGAATAAGAGTTGTTGGAAATGGATTTTATTGTGAGAGGCAGGAGAGTCTGAGCAGCTGCCCTGTTCTGCAGTCCAGTGAGTGACAGCTTAGCCTTTCCTACGCTGCCTTCAGGTAAATACCTGTCCAGCAAACTAAGCACCTTAAGCCCCGGACTGGTTTGGCCTTCCTGGTGGAAGGTGATTATTGTTCATCTTGGACCGCTCTGAGAAAAGGAGGATAAAAATCATAACATGCTGCCATTGGCAGGAGACATGCAGCTGACTCTGTGATTGGTCCACTGTGATTGGTGGAAGGCAAAAGACTGATGCAATGATTGGACCCCAGTAGCTGGTATAGCCCGTGGGTAAAAGTTAATTCTGAGAACAACCTGCTTGATCCCCACCAGTCTGGCTTCAGGCCTGGCCACTCGACTGAGACTGCACTCCTCTCGGTCAGTGAGTCACTCCATGCCGCACGAGCAGCCTCCCTCTCCTCTGTCCTGATTCTCCTAGACCTCTCCGCTGCATTTGACACTGTGGACCACTCTACCCTCCTGTCCTCCCTGGCAGCATCAGGGATCCGCGGCACAGTCCTTGACTGGATTGAGTCCTACCTCTCTGACCGCTCCTTCCAGGTTGCCTGGGCGGGTAAGGTATCACCACCCCGTCCCCTCACTACCGGAGTTCCCCAGGGCTCAGTCCTTGGTCCCCTTCTCTTCTCCATGTACACCAGATCCCTTGGCCCTGTAATATCTGCCCATGGCCTGTCCTATCATTCCTATGCCGACGACACGCAACTCTTTCTCTCCTTCTCCCCATCGGACACACAGGTCCCTGCCCGCATCTCCGCTTGCCTGAGGGACATACAGAGCTGGATGGACAATCACCACCTGAAGCTCAACCCGGGAAAGACGGAGCTAATCTTTATTCCTGCTCTATCCTCTCCCCTCCTCGACTTTTCCATTTCCTTAGGGGACACCGTAGTGACATCATCACCCTGCGCCAAGAATCTCGGAGTGATGATGGACAACAGGCTGTCCCTCTCCAACAACATTGCAGCAGTAACCCGGGCATGCAGATTTTTCCTATATAACATCCGCAGAATCCGCCCCTTTCTCACCACCTACTCAACCCAGCTCCTGGTCCAAGCAATGGTTCTATCCCGCCTGGACTACTGCAACTCTCTTCTGGCTGGACTACCGGCATCTGCCACCAGACCCCTGCAGCTCATCCAGAATGCTGCGGCTCGTCTGGTCTTCAACCTCCCCAGACACTCCCACGTAACTCCCCTGCTCACTACCCTCCACTGGCTGCCTGTTATAGCTCGCATCAAATTCAAAACATTGGTTCTAGCATACCAGGCAGTCAAGGGATCAGCCCCAGCATACCTTCACAAGATTTTCAAACCCTACATGCCAGCCAGATCCCTCCGTTCTGCTACCTCAGGACGCCTAGCACCTCCCCCTCTTCGCACCTGCACTTCCAGAACACGTCTCCTGTCTGTTCTGGCCCCACGATGGTGGAATGACCTCCCTGTGGAGGTCAGAACAGCTGAGACTGTGAACAATTTCAAACGACGACTGAAGACCCACCTCTTCAGGCTGCACCTCTCCCCATCCCTCCCTTCCCCCCCTGTAAATGAGTAAACTTAGGGGTGTAACTAGGCAGCTGTTTAATAGGTGACTTAGTTGATGCGCCAGTCTTAACGACTACTTGTATTTTTATTTATTTTTATTTTTCCATAGATTGCGTTGTTGCCGTTCTCGTTGTTAGTGTTAATCAGTTTAACCACCAGGGTCCAAGTTGAACTATGCGGTTGTTCCCTGTACTTGGACCGGTACTTCTCTCTAGGGGTTTCGTCATACTTGTTCCTGGTTATGGTTATACACTTTGTTGTACGTCGCTCTGGATAAGAGCGTCTGCCAAATGCCTGTAATGTAATGTAATGTAATGTAATGCTGGACGGTTAGCCTTGGGGCCTGCGGGAGGGTTAGCCTTGTGGCCCGCTGGATGATTTGCCTTGTGGCCTGCTGGACGGTTATCCTTGTGGGTTGCTGGACAGTTATCCTTGTGGCCTGCTGGACGGTTAACCTTGTGGCCTGCTGGACGGTTAGCCTTGGGGCCTGCTTGGAAAGAGCCAACACTGTCCATCCATATGCAACAGCAGCACAGCACAGCATCATAGCACAGCATTGCAACACAGCACATCACAGCACAGCATTGCAGCACAGCATCACACACAGCACAGAAGAAAATGCATTACACAAGCACACAGCTTTTTTGATCCAGAAGAGAATGGATTACACAAGTGCACAATCGTCTGACCAAGAAGAGAATGGATTACAGTATACCAGACCCCAGTATCCAAGACCACTCTACTTCACACACTGTGTGTGTTTACTGCCATGTCTTATATTGGAGGCAGAATAAAAGTAGATCTTTCTCATTTATTTTATATCTAAATTTTAGTTTCATGTCATAATCACCCTTTTGCTGAATAAGAGTTTGTTTTCTGGGTAAGTTCCGTGTCATAATCCGCTTTTGCTGAATAAGAGTTGTTGGAAATGGATTTTATTGTGAGAGGCAGGAGAGTCTGAGCAGCTGCCCTGTTCTGCAGTCCAGTGAGTGACAGCTTAGCCTTTCCTACGCTGCCTTCAGGTAAATACCTGTCCAGCAAACTAAGCACCTTAAGCCCCGGACTGGTTTGGCCTTCCTGGTGGAAGGTGATTATTGTTCATCTTGGACCGCTCTGAGAAAAGGAGGATAAAAATCATAACATGCTGCCATTGGCAGGAGACATGCAGCTGACTCTGTGATTGGTCCACTGTGATTGGTGGAAGGCAAAAGACTGATGCAATGATTGGACCCCAGTAGCTGGTATAGCCCGTGGGTAAAAGTTAATTCTGTAAGGATCAAATGTACACTATGCCAATGAGTGGTCATGTTCATTAGAATTGCACCTGTACAGCACAGGCTATGTTAACCATCAGGTGTAAGATGGGATCTGGAATGCTACTTTGTTTAATGATGGAGCTGTTCTTCCACCTTTCCTTATCGCTGTCTGCCAGGGTGGAGACTTGTGGCAGAATGTGGCTCGGCAGTACACTGTGGCAGACGCTGCTTTATTGAGGAAGGGTGGTACACTGTGGCAGACGCTGCTTTATTGAGGAAGGGTGGGACAGTATCAGCTCTGACACACCGTAGTGTCAGCCCAGCGGTGATGCCACTTTGGCCGTGTAGGACTGGGCTGTTCGGCCGAAAGTCTGAGTTACTGCAGGCAGGGCTGAACTAAACATGACTACCAGTACACAGCATGTTTCTGAATATGAGGACTAAACCTCCTCGTCTCATGGATTTACGGTTTTCTTTCTTACAGGCAAAATGTGCCCCTTCAGGATAAAATGGCGGCTCTGTCTGTGCAGACCCTTCCATGGTTAAAATGGTTGACTTAGTCATTTAGCAGGCCCGTGCTTGGTGTCTGTAGTGGTTTCTGGCTTTATTTGGGTAGAAGTAGAATCTATGTAACCTATGAAATCTATGTTGCTGAATTATGTATGTGCCTTTTTTATTTGAGAAGTCAATCTTTGCTGAGATTCAGGCCTGGCCTGCTAAGTTCAAATCTTTCCTGCCCGTTGTTGGTCTAGTCCTCAGACTGCACTGAAGATGCTCGGTCTGATTCTCAAATTGCAGTCTAGATTATTATCAGTAAGCTGTTGCTGGTAAACTTGGCTTTATTCGTAAGCATGCGGAACCGCAGCACAGGGTAGATCCCCTACATCCCACAAACTGCTCTGCCGGGGAAAGGGGGGGGGTGCAAGCAGTACTCATGTCGCCTGTGGAACGTCACGTGTAACAACAACATGAGCGTTTAAAACAGGGAGCGAGAAGGGGAGGCTGTGGCACGCCGGTGCATGGCTGCGTCTGTAAGGAGGTCATGTGCGGTGAGCAAACCCAAACGACCCGGAGGGAGCAGCGCTGGTGTGAGGGTTTGGCACATCTGCAAACAAAGCCACAGGCTCGTCACATGACACCCTCAGGCCCCGCCTCCGTGATGGTTCACAAGCTCTTCGCCACAAAAAAAAAAGTGTCACTTTTTCCATCTCGCTGACGAACCAGAATCGGCCAGATAATTTCGGCTTCTGTGCTTTTTTGCATTTCTTCCTGCGATGATATTACCTGCTGCTTTTCTGTAAAAGGCTCTATGGCATTTTCCCTTTAGTATAGCTGGTGATGTGTAGCATTTGAGTTAGTGTTTGGTGTGCGGGAAGCGAGCTGAGAGGAAATAGCTGAGAGAATGCTGTTCTGACTTCCCCCTGTCTGACTGATCTACGCTCATAGTGCTCGCAGGTTAGCTAGCGCTAACTTGTGAGGAAATGAAGCAGTACGGAATACGGGCTAATTGTTTGTGCGTTTGATAGTTATGTAATTAGTTTAATAATGTTCCGTAAAAGGTATGACTTTAGTTCCTTTAAAAAAGTAGCAGAGAGTGGGAGCACATATGGCACCAATTATGTGTGTGTGTATGAGTGTGTGTCTGTGTGTGTGAGTGTGTGTGTGTGTGTGTGTGTGTGAGTGTGTCTGTGTGTGTGTCTTTGTGTGTGAGTGTGTGACGTGTGTGTGTGTGTCTGTGTGTGTGTGTGATTGTGTCTGTGTGTGAGTGTGTGCTTGTCTGTGTGTGTGTGTGACGTGTGTGTCTGTGTGTGTGAGTGTGTGCGTGTCTGTCTATGTGTGTGAGATGTGTGTGTCACCAAACCAGTTGCAGCCTGAATGTGCCAGTGTCACACCAGACCAGACCACACCCACATTAAGAATGCCTCCCCCCCCCCCCCGCCCCACCCCCTGGCCCCACCTCTGCTGTTTTGCCTGCCACCTGCCCTGTATCTGCAGAAGGAAGGGTGTGTTCTGCCTGAGCATGTCCGATGCATAATTTACAGATCCTGACTGACTGTGAATTTAGACACACACTTAACAGGAAAATAGCTTCTGATGACAGTGGGTGATTAAACTGAATTCCATTCAGAATGTTTAAGTCACATTTATTAGAATGCTAAAAATAGCTCAGAGCTGGAACTGACCTCTGTGACTGGGCTCAGATGAGTAGTGTACTTTGGTAGTTCTCATGCTTTCTCATCTCATTATTAGTCTCTGAATAAATACTCCAGGCCTCCCTGACTGAGAGAACTCTGGCCATGGGGGGTCCTGTGTTCATACCCTGTGCTGTTTCAGACTGGCCTGTGTTCATACCCTGTGCTGCTTCAGAGGAGCCTGTGTTCATACCCTGTGCTGTTTCAGACCAGCTTGTGTTCATACCCTGTGTTATGTCAGACTGGCCTGTGTTCATACCCTGTGCTGTTTCAGAGGAGCCTGTGTTCATATCCTGTGCTGTTTCAGCCCAGCTTGTGTTCATACTCTGTGCCCCTAAAACAGCACATGAGAATATCCCTGTGCCCCTAAACAGACCATCAGGCTTTTCTTTAAAAGGGCATTAGAATGTCAGAGCAGGATGTTGGCGTCCTCATTCATGACCTGCTTTCTTCACTGCAACCTCACATGAGCTGCTGAGCTTTGGGCCGAAGACGCAGGCTAGCTGTCTTTGTTTCCATGCCAACATTGCTCTGCACGTAGTTTCCCTGTAAGACTCTGGCTTTGCCTGTGTCCCCCCCCCCCCCGACCCCCTCCCATCTGAGTCACGCAGCTGGCCTGAATGGAGCTCCAACATTGTCAGGTCCTGTGAACATGGCTCCCGCTATAAATAAAAAAACCTCCCCACAATGCACCTGGCGTGAGGGTAGTGGAATCATGGCAAGGGCCAAAATCGTGTGCTGTTGTGTGGTAAACTTGGATAACTCAGATTGACTGAAATTGTACTGTAACTAATTTAGTCCTGGCTGTGCACCACAACAGAGAAGCCAAAGCAGTCAAAAGGTATGATAACTATCAGGTCTCTGCTGAATCTGTTTGCTCTGTGTCAAAGTCTGAAAGTCTTACTGGAAGCAGAAACAGGCCTGAGGGTTCAGCTGCCTCAGTGTAAAGGTGCTCCACCATCCTGGGGGGATTCTGGAGAGTTCTGTCAGAACCTGCTGACCCAGAAGCGTGAATGAGAGTCATTGCTGAGCCCTTTTTCGGTCCAGCTCTGGTGCTGCTATGTTGAGTCTCTTTCTCCAGCTCTGAATGGGAGCTTCACAGGGTCATTGAGTGTAGCTGGCATAGGTTTGCTGTCCAATTAGAGGGGGATTGACATGCGACTGGACCTGAACTGAGTATTCAGTAGAACTCGCTGCAGGGATCCAGTTTCAACTGGCCTTCTCTGGTTTCCTGCTGCACAATCCACACTGGACGCCTACATCCAGCATTTCACAGACACCCCCATGCCTTGTGTATTTGCTGGTATAATACAGGTGAACAGCCTGCTGGTGTAATACTGGTGAACAGCCTGCAGGTGTGATACAGGTGAACAGCCTGCTGGTGTGATACAGGTGAACAGCCTGCAGGTGTGATACAGGTGAACAGCCTGTAAGTGTAATACAAGTGAACAACCTGCTGGTGTGATGCAGGTGAACAGCCTGCTGGTGTGATACAGGTGAACAGCCTGTAAGTGTAATACAAGTGAACAACCTGCTGGTGTGATGCAGGTGAACAGCCTGCTGGTGTGATACAGGTGAACAGCCTGCAGGTGTGATACAGGTGAACAGCCTGTAAGTGTAATACAAGTGAACAACCTGCTGGTGTGATGCAGGTGAACAGCCTGCTGGTGCATTACAGGTGAACAGCCTGCAGGTGTGATACAGGTGAACAACTTGCTGGTGTAATTCAGGTGAACCAGTCTGCAGGTGTAATACAGGTGAACAGTCTGCAGGTGTAATTCAGGTGAACAGCTTGCAGGTGTGATACAGGTGAACAGCCAGCAGGTGTAATACAGGTGAACAGCCTGCAGGTGTGATACAGGTGAACAGCCTGCTGGTGCAATACAGGTGAACAGCCTGCAGGTGTGATACAGGTGAACAGCCTGCTGGTGTAATACAGCTGAACAGTCTGCAGGTGTAATACAGGTGAACAGTCTATGTTATATGCTTTGCAGATGCTTACATTACATTATATTACAGGCATTTGGCAGACGCTCTTATCCAGAGCGACGTACAACAAAGTGTATAACCATAACCAGGAACAAGTATGATGAAACCCCTAGAGAGAAGTAACGGTCCAAGTGCAGGGAACAACCGCATAGTTCAACTTGGACCCTGAAGGTTAAACTGATTAACACTAACAACGAGAACGGCTTACAGTCATTTACAGGGGGGTAGGGAGGGATGGGGAGAGGTGCAGCCTGAAGAGGTGAGTCTTCAGTCGTCGTTTGAAATGGGTCAGTGTCTCAGCTGTTCTGACCTCCACAGGGAGGTCATTCCACCACTGTGGGACCAGAACAGACAAGTGACGTGTTCTGGAAGTGCAGGTGCGAAGAGGGGGAGGTGCTAGGCGTCCTGAGGTAGCGGATGGAGGGATCTGGCTGGCATGTAGGGTTTGAATATCTTGTGGAGGTATGCTGGGGCTGATCCCTTGACTGCCTGGTATGCTAGGACCAATGTTTTAAATTTGATGCGAGCTATAACAGGCAGCCAGTGGAGGGTAGTGAGCAGGGGAGTGACGTGGGAGTGTCTGGGGAGGTTGAAGACCAGACGAGCCGCAGCATTCTGAATGCTCTTAATTTAGAGCCAGTTGTATCACTTACAGTGATCTCTCTCTCTCTCTCTCTCTGTCTTCATACTTTCCGCGTCCGTGTGTCCGCGAGGGTCCGCTTTGGTCCGCGTGACGTAAATGTCGTCATCCGCCCATGTCCGCGAGGGTTCGCGCGCAGCCCAAAATTTGTAACCGCGCAGACTGTACGCATAGCAGGCGCGCCGACTGCGCATGCTCCAGATAACAAAACGGATGCTTGTATTGAAGAGAGGTTGTGCGAGGAGATCCGCCGTTACCCACATTTATATTGTCTATATGGGTATTCATAAAAATATTTTTTCACCACTCAAAAATCGTATTCCTTCATAGCAACAAGATAAACCCGTCAATAGCCCTAAGATATGCCAATACGGCAGTGAAAACGCTGCTCACTGAAAAACAAAATGAACGAGACAAAGTTTTTTAAAATGATACTATGTCATTCTACAGTCAATATCTGGGACTAAATATTGAATAAATATACAACCTTCCCATTGGTTTTACGCGTAGAGATGTCCCTTTTGAGACTGAGTGGTCATATATTGTCTTGGACAATCCGGTTGTGACATACACGCGCATTTGTGATGACTGGGTACCTTCCAAAATAGGTGTGCGTAGTACACCTGTTGTTTACGGCATTGTCACCCTTTTTAGTACAGTCTGTCTTGATTGACAATTCATTTATTCAGTAGGTGAGAGTATAAGCTTTCTAACGATGTATAGCATGTCTAATTTTGCTTTTGGAATAGCGTTTTATAGGTCATCATTGCATTCACTTACGCATTCACTCTGTGGTAATGGAACTGGAATGGAGTGTGGCTCGAGAAATGCGCATGCGTGGTACACCAGACCGACGTGGACCCTCAGTTGTAGTATGAATGCAACCGCGTCCGCGCGACCTGTACAAGTCCGCAGCTGTACGCGGAACGCGGAAAGTATGTACGAGCCTTTAGTTGCTGCATGGTCAGGTTCTTTTCTAGTTAATAAAAACAGGTAATAGGTGCAATGCTTTGTCTCAGAATTACAGCAGTTGTAAAATACCGCAGTTCTTTGGACTTATAACAAGTGGTCTGGTTTGTGTGTAACATTAAATACATAACTCTCGCTCTTCCAGTTACATTTCCAGTTTCATGCTTTTGTTAATATTAACATTCCTGCCATCAGGATTTATGTGTCCTCATCGTGTTGTTGTTGGGTAAACCAATTCAGGCTTTTGAGCCTGAAATGGGCATATTTTGCATTCTTGATCAGAGCCATTATAAAATCCCTGTTTCTCTGTACTTCCTGAACCTCACACCTTGTTCTCTGACACACCTTTCCCTGCAGGTGCCACAGTTGCCATGACAGCAGCTTATCTCCAGCCAAGCATGAGTCACACTCAGGAGGAGGTGATTCAGCTTTTGTTTATAAGGTCACATGACTAACTGGATTACAGCACCTGTTCTCACAAACATATAGTAACCCTAATAAGGAAATAAATGTCTTCTTGACTTGCCAGGAAAAAACAAAGATTGAACGTGGCAGCATTACAACAGGTAAAATAATATCTGAAGACTAAATTGTAATCCCACAACTTTGTATGAAAACAATAATGTTCATTCATTTATTATACTTTAGTGCTTTAATTGACTAAAAGGGTTTTCACATGCAGTCTCTGAAAACTTCAAGCTCCAATTATGCATAAAAAGAAATAAAAGAGCAGGGTTCACTTTTGACCATAAACAAACCTAAGTGAGACAGAGGGCTGCTTTCAGTGGAAGATTATTTGCATTTGAAACAGAGGCTTCACTGTTTCCTCACACTGGCTGCTGCTGAGGTGAGCCTATCAGGGAGGCTGTCTCCCACAGCCAGTAACAGCATGAAGCTCGGCACTGGCCTGGGTGCACATTGATGACCTCATACACAGTGCGCTGTGTAAAGACAAAGCGGTAGTCTGGCTGACAGACCTCACGCTTCTGCACCCAAACAAAAGCCCTTAGACCCCACAGCCCCTAGGCCCCACAACCCTTAGGCCTCACAGCCCCTAGGCCCCACAGCTCTTAGGCCTCACAGCTCTTAGACACACAGCCCCTAGGCCCCACAGCTCTTAGGCCCCACAGCCCCTAGGCCCCACAGCTCTTAGGCCCCACAGCTCTTAGACCCCACAGCCTCTAGGCCCAACAGCCCCTAGTCCCCATGGCCCTTAGGCCCCACGGCCCTTAGGCCCCACTTTAGGCCCCACAGCCCTTAGACCCACAGCCCCTAGGCCCCAAAGCCCTTAGACCCCACCGCTCTTAGGCCTCACAGCCCTTAGACCCCACCGCTCTTAGGCCCCACAGCCCTTAGGCCCCACAGTCCCTAGGCCCCAAAGCCCTTAGACCCCACAGCCCTTAGGCCCCACAGCTCTTAGACACACAGCTTGAGCTGGGCCAGCTGCCCTGAGGATCACAGGTAACCCAGCACAGCGTCAGGCAGGGAGGGAGTTCGAGCGATTTGGACTCTGCTCTATTTATCCCAAAAGAGTAGCTCCTGAGTGAGCAGGTGATGGCAGTCCACCTGTAGTACAGATCTACCTGCAATTTAAATGAAATGCATTCTTTAGAACAGGGCTGCCAAACCCTGTTCCTGGAAATCTACCATCCTGTAGAGTTTCACTCCCACCCTAACAGAGTACTCCTCATTCAATAGCTAGAGATCTCATTGAGTGGCTAATTAGTAGAGGTGTGCCAAATTAGGGTTGGGCAGCCCTGGTTTAGAGAATTAATTGCTTAGTAGTGATGAGACTGATGAGTCTGATACTACAGTTTGGTATTTCAAATTTTTAGAAAAAGAAGAACTGTGAAAATTTTGTGTGTGTGATTTGTACTGCGATAGTACAAGTGTTGGTAGAAAAATTAATATTTCAAAGCCACCTGATAAATTACTGTGTCTTGTAAAATAAAGAAGCTTTATGCCTCACATTCTTTATCATTGGAATTCCACAGTGAGGGTTGAGTGGCTTTAAGGACTTTAATCCCTCCAGATATGAACTGGAATCTGTTCAGATTAATGTTCCCGCTGTACAGCCTTCACACCTCATTCACACCTGACCCAGAAATCCCTTCTCATGTTCCCATGAACTCAGTCAGTCCCATTTCAGGAAGTGCCGCAGTGTCTGCAGGTGAAACCGGTTGTGGCACATTCAACTTTTAAGGAAATGACATTCTTTAAAAATATACAAGTTTATAGCTACAGAAGTGCAAGTTACTAGTTTAAGGTTGTACACTGGTTATGCAGAAACTCTTCCTGAAATCCAGTGATAAATGTTGCGCAGTCATATGGTAGAATGAGGTGTGCTTTCACCTGGTCACAACGGTGAGATAATGGCAGGTCTTGTGAAAATGCCTGAGTTCTCCTCAGTGTTCACACAGTGCCTTAAAGTCAGCCACCAGTAAATACTGCAGCCATGGTCTCTGATCCAGATGGGGAATGTGGTACGGTCTGCTTAATGAGCGCAAAATGTGCCAGGCAGCTGCAGCAGTCACTGAGTAAATATATGCACTCATACACCCGCACGCACGCACGCACACCCGCACGCACACACACACACACACACACTCATGCACACGCACACATGCACGCGCGCACACGCACACATGCACGCGCACACACGCACGCACGCACACCCGCACGCACACACACACACACACACACTCATGCACACGCACACATGCACGCGCGCACACGCACGCACACACACACACACACTCATGCACACGCACACATGCACGCGCGCACACGCACACATGAACGCGCACACACGCACGCACGCACACATGCACGCATGCACGCACACGCACACATGCGCACGCACGCACGCACGCGCTCGCTCGCTCGCTCGCTCACTCACTCACTCACTCACTCACACGTTAGGTACTGCTATACTTGTGTGGACTTCCGACTGATTTCCATTGACTACATTCATTCCGTAACCGCTAACCCTAACCACTACATGCCTAACCTTAACCCTAACCTTAACCTAATTCTAACCCTAACCCTAAGTCCTAACCCTAAAACCTCTTGAAATTGTGAGGACCAGAAAAAGGTCCTCACAAAGGGTAATTTTCCTCTTCTTTCTATCCTTGTGAGGACATTTGGTTCTCACAAAGATAGTATTACATGTCCACGCACACACATACGCGCACGCACACACAGACACGCACGCACGCACACACATATGCACTCACACGCAAACACACATGCACACACGCACACACACATACACACGTGCGCATACACGCACACACACGCACATATATATATATGTATATATACATACAATCAAAAGTTTGGACACACCTGCTTAAACCAGTTTTTTCATGATTAAAAATGCTTTAAGCTGTATAAACTTGTCTATAAACACTTAATATTTAATTATATGGTATCTATACTTATATAAGCAGATAACCATAAGTGAATTGCATTCAAAAGTTTAATTTTTAAATGGAAATGGAAATCTTGTAAGCTCATTGGGGGGGTGCATTGTTTTGTTATCTAAATATCTTGTTACGTACTGGTGTTCATGATGACATCTATCTTAATTTTTCATATTAAAAAAAAATAAAGACCACCCGCCATATTTCAAAATGCATGGGGTATATTCCTACATCTGTATCACCCTTCTACCCTTCACTGGAAATATATGGCACTGCATGTGGTGAAAATGATGTAGGAATATACCCCATGCATTTTGAAATATGGCGGGTGGTCTTTATTTTTTTTAAATATGAAAAATTCTACAGGTCCTGGAGCACCTGTTACGATAGATGTCATCATGAACACCAGTACGTAACAAGATATTTAGATAACAAAACAATGCACCCCCCCAATGAGCTTACAAGATTTCCATTTCCATTTAAAAATTAAACTTTTGAATGCAATCCACTTAAGATTATCTGCTTATATAAGTACATATATCATATAATGAAATATTAAGTGTTCATAAACAAGTTCATACATGTTTCGTTTTGATAGAATCTTTCAGCGATGTCGGATGGTGGTGGGGTACCGACTGACTCACACAGTGACAGCTCATCAGAATCACTGCCGAGTTGATCACACCAGTGCACGGAAATCAGAGAACGCACTGGGCACATTTTTAACTTTTGAAATTGGACCAGAGTGAACGTATCACAGAAACTGATGACGGGCGCATGGCACACACACATATACACAAGCGGCTCTGTGGAAGTGAAAGTCAAGGATGGTTAAACTGCGGTCTGCAATGCGAGTCACGCGCGCACAAGTAAATATATATGCACGTTCAATCACACAATGCATTGGACACAAGTAAATATATATGCACGTTCAATCACACAATGCATTGGACACAAGTAAATATATATGCACGTTCAATCACACAATGCATTGGACACAAGTAAATATATATGCACGTTCAATCACACAACGCGTCGGACACAAGGAAATATATTCCTACATTAATTTACATCTAATGTGACACAGGGTCCGGTCCGGATTGATTTTCAGTTCGGTCCGGAGTTTGAGAATCCCTGTTTTATGCTTTCATATGTTTTTCTCCACTGTTTCCAGATCAGTTCTGCAGAGATGAGTCATGTCAGTCTCCCTTCACCCAGGCTGTGATGCACTAGACCTGCTTCTCTGTGTGTTGCCACTGGCATTATGGGATTACTCCTGCTGGGTAGAGGGGAGTGAGCTGGCTGGTGACCAGCCCAAATGCCTGCAGCGTGATGGGGGGGTGTAGCAGAGGTAGGGCTGGGGAGGGGGTGGGACAGAAAGGCCAGGTGGCCCAGTGCTGCCGAACGGAAGCAGGTCACACTGGGGCACTCACAGCCACATTAGGGCTCCTGCCCCCGGGCCTGTGCAGCTACAGAAGCATTCTCTCCATCTTAACGGCATTCCTCAGATACGTGAACTTGGACCCCCCCCCCCCCCCAAAATGAACAGGCCCCCCACCCATGGTTCTGTAAAGGTTAATAGCATTTTCCACTGTACCAGGTGTTGCCCTCCAGTCTGCTGACAGCAGAGAATAGGCTTTAGAAAGAGCAGAAATGGGTGGAACTTTAAATGACACTATTTTTCTGTACAGGAATAGCTCTCAAGCGTGTAAAATTAGTCTTGTGAAAGGGGCCTTTGCTTTGGTGAATGTCTGCTATATACTGTACAACTGATTTAAAAGTGAGGGGAATGATCATGAGTCTGTTTTAAATCAATTCAAAGCCTGATCAGTTCTCAAGGAATTTCAGCATTCCTAAATCTCCCCTGAAACTCCCCTGGACCTCTGCTCATCATTTTCTCTTCTTTCTCTCCTTCTTTCACCCCTTCATTCTCTCAGTGAGGCCACCATGGCTGAGAAGTCAGATGAGGATCAGCCAATTCCAGTCAAATGCCTGCCATGGGTGCAATCAGCTCCATCCCCTGGATGAAGAACTGCTATCCAGGGATGACTGGCCTTTTGTTTGGGCTTGTTTGTTTTATTTGAAATGCAGCCCACAATGATGAGAATGTGTGGATTTGATGTTCATGACCAGAAAGGCCAGTGATGTCATCATTCTGGCTCTTTCAACAAGTAAGAACCCTTTTGAAGTGTTTGAAGTGCAGTTGGGAATACCTGGGGAGGTCACCCTCCCCCGCCCCAGTATGAGGAAGACTCCCAGCAGGACATCTGAGCGATGACTCGTCCATCTTTCGTAATGTGGCGTAAGGGGGACACCTAACCATTGTTCGATTTCCGTCTTTACAATTCCCTCAAGTCATTTCATGGAGGTCAATGAAGAAAGTTTAGGTCACTGAGCGAGCAGCTCTAGTCCCTGAGGCTGAGCGAGCAGCTCTAGTCCCTGAGGCTGAGCGAGCAGCTTTAGTCCCTGAGGCTGAGCGAGCAGCTCTAGTCCCTGAGGCTGAGCGAGCAGCTCTAGTCCCTGAGGCTGAGCGAGCAGCTTTAGTCCCTGAGGCTGAGCGAGCAGCTCTAGCCCCTGAGGCTGAGCGAGCAGCTTTAGTCCCTGAGGCTGAGCGAGCAGCTCTAGCCCCTGAGGCTGAGCGAGCAGCTCTAGCCCCTGAGGCTGAGCGAGCAGCTTTAGTCCCTGAGGCTGAGCGAGCAGCTTTAGTCCCTGAGGCTGAGCGAGCAGCTCTAGCCCCTGAGGCTGAGCGAGCAGCTTTAGTCCCTGAGGCTGAGCGAGCAGCACTAGTCCCTGAGGCTGAGCGAGCAGCTCTAGTCCCTGAGGTTGAGCGAGCAGCTCTAGTCCCTGAGGCTGAGCGAGCAGCACTAGCCTCTGAGGCTGAGCGAGCAGCTCTAGTCCCTGAGGCTGAGCGAGCAGCTCTAGTCCCTGAGGCTGAGCGAGCAGCTCTAGCCCCTGAGGCTGAGCGAGCAGCTCTAGTCCCTGAGGCTGAGCGAGCAGCTCTAGCCCCTGAGGCTGAGCGAGCAGCTCTAGCCCCTGAGGTTGACCGAGCAGCACTAGCCCCTGAGGCTGAGCGAGCAGCACTAGTCCCTGAGGCTGAGCGAGCAGCTCTAGCCCCTGAGGCTGAGCGAGCAGCTTTAGTCCCTGAGGCTGAGCGAGCAGCTTTAGCCCCTGAGGCTGAGCGAGCAGCACTAGCCCCTGAGGCTGAGCGAGCAGCACTAGCCCCTGAGGCTGAGCGAGCAGCTCTAGTCCCTGAGGCTGAGCGAGCAGCTCTAGTCCCTGAGGCTGAGCGAGCAGCACTAGCCCCTGAGGTTGACCGAGCAGCACTAGCCCCTGAGGCTGAGCGAGCAGCACTAGTCCCTGAGGCTGAGCGAGCAGCACTAGCCCCTGAGGTTGAGCGAGCAGCACTAGCTCCTGAGGCTGAGCGAGCAGCTCTAGTCCCTGAGGCTGAGCGAGCAGCTCTAGCCCCTGAGGCTGAGCGAGCAGCTCTAGTCCCTGAGGCTGAGCGAGCAGCTCTAGTCCCTGAGGCTGAGCGAGCAGCACTAGTCCCTGAGGCTGAGCGAGCAGCACTAGCCCCTGAGGTTGAGCGAGCAGCACTAGCCCCTGAAGCTGAGCGAGCAGCTCTAGCCCCTGAAACCACCTGCTTGCTGTGATCAGAAGATCAGTGAAGAGCAAAACTGGTACAGAAGAAGCATCAGTTTCCCGCTGCAGCTTGGTGTTCATGCTTACTGTGGATAGATTTTCTGTGAAAACTGCCACAAATTCCACTCACATTTTGTGGTTCCTTTGTAAAACACAGAAATGATACTACTTATCATTACACAGAGGCACAATTTCACAATGAATCTATTCAGCATTAATCTCAGAGGACCGTAAACCTTTCAATAGAAATATGAAGACTTGCCTGAACAGAAAAGAAAAGATGACCTGTTCTTTTGACGAGACTTTAAGAATGCTGGGCCTTTAAACAAGGGAGCTTGTCTGCGGCCACATCTTTGAACAGTTTGAACAGTCAGACAAATGAAGCACATTGTAAGAACATTACTGGGCAAACACATATCCAGTTCTATCCAGTTTTATTACACATTGAAGTGTAAGTTAAAGAACAACCTGTAATGCACAAGCAGATGTTTACATACTATGAGTGAACTTACATGTGATACACTATATGACCAAAAGTATCTGGACACCCTTTGGTTTGGGGTTGCTTTTCATGATTTTGAACCAGGCCCCTTAGTTCCAGTGAAACCATCTTAATGCTACAACATACAATCACGGTCTAGACAATGTGTGCGTGTGCTTGTGTGTGTGCATGTGCGTGTCAGTGATTCTGTGTGTGCGTGTGTGTGCGTGTGTGTGCGTGCGTGTGCGTGCGTGTGTGTGTGCGCACCATTGGTTCCACATGGTCTGAAGTGGCAAGACTATCCAGGCTTAATATGTTATGGTAGTGATTCCATAATACATTTGCATTATTATCTCATATTCAGAACACATTTTTTCTGGGCACCATCAGAATGAAAAAGCCCCGCAAAATGATGATAATTACTAATGTGACCAAGGCTGTTTCACAAATTAATTATTTTCATTATCGGCTCTTTCTAAATGTCATGCAGCTACAGGTGGGAAACATTTTAATTGTGGATATTTCAGATCTTCAGGACAATCCATGTACCTTTGCATGGAATATACACACCTGACTCAAAGGAACCTCCCTTTGTGTAATTAGCTGCAGTACAGTCACAATACTGAGGTCAGGGTTTGATACTGAGAGAGGGGTTTGATGGTGAGGTCAAGGTTTGATACTGAGGGAGAGGTTTGATGGTGAGGTCATAATTTGATACTGAGAGAGGAGTTTGATGGTGAGGTCAGGGTTTGATACTGATGGAGAGGTTTGGTGGTGAGGTCAGGGTTTGATACTGAGAGAAGGGTATGGTGGTGAGGTCAGGGTTTGATACTGAGAGAGGGGTTTGATGGTGATGTCAGGGTTTGATACTGAGGGAGGTGTTTGATGGTGAGGTCAGGGTTTGACACTGAGAGAAGGGTATGGTGGTGAGGTCAGGGTTTGACACTGAGAGAAGGGTATGGTGGTGGGGGCGACATGGCTCAGGACGTAAGAACGGTTATCTGGCAGTCGGAGGGTTGCCGGTTCGATCCCCGCCCTGGGCGTGTCGAAGTGTCCCTGAGCAAGACACCTCACCCCTAACTGCTCTGGTGAGTGAGAGGCATCAATTGTAAAGCGCTTTGGATAAAAGCGCTATATAAATGCAGTCCATTTACCATTTACCAGGTCAGGGTTTGATACTGAGAGAGGAGTTTGATGGTGAGGTCAGGGTTTGACACTGAGGGAGGGGTTTGGTGGTGAGGTCAGCGTTTGATACTGAGGGAGGGGTTTGATGGTGAGGTCAGGGTTTGACACTGAGGGAGGGGTTTGGTGGTGAGGTCAGCGTTTGATACTGAGTGAGGGGTTTGATGGTGAGGTCAGGGTTTGACACTGAGGGAGGGGTTTGATGGTGAGGTCAGGGTTTGACACTGAGGGAGGGGTTTGGTGGTGAGGTCAGGGTTTGATACTGGGTACTGGTATGCATCACAGTACTCATCAATTCAGTTTGCTCAGTTTGTAAATTTATAAGGGCGAGAGCGACTGTGTGATTTACAGTTCTGATATTTGAGTTTGTAAATTTGTAAGGGCGAGAGCAACTGTGTGATTTACAGCTCTGATATTTGTCAAGTTCCCTGAAAAGAAAAGACCCAAGAGGGTTGCGACACTCTTATGTCACTAAATGGATTGATTTTTGGCTGCCTATTTGTGGGCAAGGACCATTCTTCAGTGCAAGCAGAGGAAGGCAGCTTCACGTGTATGATATGATTAAGAATGCCAATGTCCCTGCTCTACTGTAAACACTAAATGCACGACTCCGTTATCTTCACTTGCTTGCCATTCATAATAGCTGCACCTGTTTCTTGCAACAAACTTATACTTTCTTTCGCAATCCAGTGATAAGAATTGCAAGGAGCTTGCAGTCGGAGCTGAGCCCTTGAAATGGCTGGTCCTTTTTCACCAGATCAATCGCAGCACTATGGCGGCGTTCTGCTTGAATTGGGTTAGGGGCCCAAATAAGGGGAAGTCCTCGCTGTCCCAAAGGCCAAAGGTTTCCTGAACGTCAGTGGTGCGGGCCGAACACCCACAGACGGGCATACAGGCGTTTGATACGCCACACAATGCTGGCGCTCTCAAAGGCCCGCTCTTTGTCTTGCGTTTGTCTGTTATTGTTTTTATTGCTTTTCAAAGGGATTTCATGAAGAGGAACCGTGTTCTACAGCCTGTCAGTCTGTCCTGCCCTCCTGTCTGTCTGTCCGCCCTGATCTCCCGTCTGTCCGGCTGTCCTGCTCCCCCATCCGGTTTGTTCCCTTTGTCCCCGTGCTCAGCTTCGGCGTCCACGCCATCCGTTATTTACCTTTCTTTTCTGCGTCGTCTCTGACCGGACGTTTCCCCGCCATGAGAAACAAAAGGCCAGGAGGCGGGACCGGAGCTGGACCCCTTATTCACTCCAGCACCCCCCTGTAGGGAAGAGTACCAAGTCGTAAAGGACAGCAGGACATCTGCATTTGTTCCTGAAACCCGCATTCTGATGTGTGTGTTTATTACGTTTTAAATGGCCTTCAGGGCCTCTAAGCCTTTCTATTGCCTTGCGCTGGGGTGTTCTCCCAGAATGCATAGCGTGGCTGGAGATCCGCTCGCTCACCTTCCTTTGTGGTCATGTGGTACACCCTCTCCTGCTCTTTGTTGCTTTGATTCTCTGTTATTGTTTTCTTTGGCTTTCAAAGGGATTTCATCAAAAACAAAATATCACAAAGGAACGGAATTCCAGCATATCTGCCGGTTCTTTTTGGAACGTATCGTACAGATGGAAGGCCTTCCCATTCCTTACTGGTGATTATTTGTACAGAATTGCTGGATGCTTCCTCACCAACTCCAACAAAAGCCATGAACACAACAGTGTTTGTCTAAGCTCAAAAATATTTATTTTTACAGCCTTAGCACAATAAATGTTCACAACTTTACACGACTTTTCAATGAAGGGCACATATTTATACAATGGTCTGCCATTCCAATATAACATTTTAACACTTCTATTGCCTTAAATTCTTAAATATAGCAAATTTGATTCAAAATATAATTCAAATAAAACTTTTACTCAGTATTTACAGTTATTAGGAAATCTGGAAGGCCAAGGAACATAATTCATGTGAAAATGGAATCTTTATGTTGACACGACATGGTCTTATCAAAGGAGATTCCTGATCACAGTACTTCTGCAGCTCATTTCTGACACCTCAGTTTTATAGGTTCATTTTCTCAGTTATGGGTTTGTGCTGTTCTTAACAGTCACAGCTATATTAATGTTATATTAATGACGCACTGGATTTCCTCATTGGTCCTTTTCACAAGCAAGCTGAAACTGGGAAGTGGGGATTTACATTGCTGTATTGAGCTGATGCTTTTATTCAGAGTGTCTTGCACGCCTTACTTGTGGAATCCGCTGCTTTCCTGAGTGGACTTCATTAAATTACCTCCTGTAATAAAACCCCAAGGTGAATAACAGAAAATGCCAGAGTTTACTTCCTGAAGCAGTTAATTGCTGTTGAATGATACGCTCTCTGAAAAGTACTGTGTTCAGTAGACTGAAATATAAAACATTCTCTTGTAGTCTTTCCTAGTATTTCTTATGAAATGCACATTGGAAAATGTACTGTAGAAGGGGCCACAGGTCCCAGAAAACACCTGGAACAACAGGTGACCTGATCTCTGATCCAGTCAATAACTGCAGTTCTACTGATGAAGATCCTGTGGAATGCACTGCCTAAGACACTTGGCTATTACATTTCAGAATGAGTCTGAAATTTAAGTTAAACAAAGTTTTATTATTATTATTATGATTAGTAGTAGTAGTAGTAGTAGTGGTAGTAGTGGTAGTAGAGGTAACAGCAGCAGCAGCAGCAGCAGTAGTAGTAGCAGTAGTCATAGTAGTAGTAGTAGTTGTAGTAGTAGTAGCAGCAACAGCAGTAGTATAATCCAATTTCTGAACACCTCAAAATAAAAAATAAATCAATATAGCAATTTCTGAAAGGTTGAAAGGATCCACACTACCCTTATTTAATGTAATTCCACGTGCTTCTCACTCTGCTCGTTATAACAGATGTATCAGTCGCATTTGGGGGAATTTTAATGTCAGTAGTTAGGTGCAGTGTCTCGGCGCCTCCTTGCTGAACCCATCGTTTGCAGCAGCAGCAGCAGCACTCGAGTGGTGGCAAGATGCTTGTCCTTTAATGTCAGTTCATTTTTGCGCAATTTTGTCTTGTCTCGCAGAAAATTCTAACCACCCTAAATACTGAGTGTAAACTGCTACTATGGATGGGGTGTTCTGGATGATGTATTTTTCTGTTTGTAATTCACGTCCATTTCAGTAATAATTTACAAAGGTAATTGTTGCGTCATTCTGCTGTGGAGCGAGGGTGAAGTGCCGGAACCAATCATTGCGCTTGGATGGAAGCAGACCCCCCCACACACCTCCGCGTAGGTGGCGCCAAAGTTTCTTCCAGCCAATCACAGCTGACTGATCGAACAAAATATATATGCGCCGGTTTATTTCCCCCTAGAACAATCTTTGAGAATCCAGATGTAACAGTGAACAGAAATAGTTGAAACGGAAAAAGTAAATTCTACTTTCGACTGACAACCGGCGAGGATTCTACAGTAACGAGAGCAAAGTTATGAAATACGCGGCGAACTGTGGACTTTACTTTTAAAGACATCGTAGCCACCTATAATCTAAACGTATTGCTTCGGTGAAGAAGAAAAAGGGGGTCCTTCTTTTCGTTTTACACACGCTGAGGCCAAACCCTGGCCAATATGGATTCAGACAGCAAGGTAACATTACATATTTTTTGCGAAGCAGGTCAATGATTTGCGTATGTGACTATTGTGACGCATGGTGTCAGACCCACGGCTAGTTCTTGAAATGTGGTTAGACTGGTTTAATAACAACAACTGAAGTGGGCTATTCAGTTATGGAAACTGGCCAACTACCCGGTAACCATAACTGTTTCAACATTGACGCCAGATGAAAACTTAAAACAGCCATTTTGCAGTAGCCTACTATTGATCGTTTTCGTCATCTTCGGTACTGACCGGACTCGCTCTGGGATTTCCGCTGTCTGCTAAGAATAAATATGCTGTACGCACTCCAGTCGAGTCAGAGCCTCATGAATCCTGGTGTACGTGCTTCCGATGGCGTGACTTAGGCAGCCGATTAGCCTAAAAGTAAAAATAATAATAATTAAAAAAGGTTAAGAATAGTACAATGAGAGAATACTAACGCTCTAGTACATACAGTGACTTGACAGGACTATACTAACATTATTTTCTTGGAAAATATTAATTGAATTAGGCTATGTTTTATTATACATGTACCTATGTTTTAAAGTGTTTACGTGTTTACAGTAGCTGACTGCTATTTAGCAAACATTCCGGACTTACACAAATTGATTTAAAAAACATAAAAAGATCCATACACACACGTATACACGTGCAGTAGCCTATATATGTGTACACACGCACGCACACAATCCAGTTTACAATGTTAGTGTCTTGGGATTTAGGTTTCATGACCGCCTCCCTCTGTACTGGATCATTGTTAAATGCGAAAGTTAAAACCTTAATAACAAAATAAATATTTAAGGTTCCGTCTATAGCTATTAATATTACTGTTTGAATGGTTTTGGTTGTTGTGCTGGGTGTGATAAAAAGTTCTATAACCTGTAGAAAAAGTACTACAGAAGTAGCTGTGGTGTATGGCAATGGCTTTCTTCAGTAAGATGATAAGACTGCTGCAGGTATAACACAAAGAACTGAGAGATTCTAACTTGAAGACCAGTCAAATTAAGTCTTAAATATAAGCCTCAAGGGAAATCACTGTTGGTATAATGTGTCGGTATGATATTTCTGACGGTATGCAGGTGAAAGCTTTTGGTTTCCTGGTTTGTCTGGCTCATTTTTCTGTGTCTGCCAGTTTGTATCAGGTTCTCAAACTGGTTTCCATAGTATCCGAAGAACCGGTCTGCGTACTTCAGAAAAGTCTGTCTCAGAAATTCCCAAAATGTCCTATATATATATATATATATATATATATATATATATATATATATATATATATATATATATATATATATATATATATATATATATATATATATATACATATATATACAGAGAGAGAGAGAGAGAGAGAGAGAGAGAGAGAGAGATGCTGTGGAGGCCCTTGCAGACGTGACTTTGTTGCTGTTTAGCATGGCTGGCGTTTCCACTGATTCTCTCATTACACACGGCTCCTTCCTCTGAATTGTGACTCACGTTATCCTCGTGCTATCGAGCTAGCCTCTTACATGCTCCCTCCCTCCAGCATCCAACACCGTTGCCCAGCAAAGCCCCCTGGCCGGTATGAAACAATGAATATGAGCTTAAAGTGCAGACTGTCAGCTTTAATTTGGGCATTTACATCCATATCAAGTGAACCATGTAGGAATTACAGCCCGTTTTACATAGTTTCCTCATTTTAGGGGACCAAACGTATTTGGACAGTTGCCTGTTCAGCTATGTCTTGGCCAGCTGCATGTGTCTATGTCAAAAGAGTGGAGTTGATTCTATGTGCCATTTGCATTTGGAACCCGTTGTTGTCTCTCAACATGAGGACCAACCAAGTATCACTGCCAGTAAAGCAGGCCATCATGAAGCTTAAAAATCTGAATACGTTGATCAGAGACACAGTCAAAACCTTGGGTCTGTCAAAATCGACTGTTTGATTATAAAAAAAAATAATGCACTGGTGAGCTCACCAGTAGCGAATGTCCTGGTAGACCTTGGAAGTAGTAGTAGTAGATTACTGAAGAATACTTTTAGTTGCAAAGAAAACACCTTTTCAACTATTGAACAGATCATGAATAATCCAAGATGTAGTAGTGGTGAGTCAAAGATTAAAATAAAGATAGGACTACACCAGCATTAGCTTAGAGGGTTCACTGCAAGATGCAAACCTTTGGTAAGACTCAATAACTTAGCAGCCAGGTTAGAGTTTGCATAGTAGTTCAATAAAAAGAAATATGGCTTGGACAGCGGGTTAGCTGCTTCTTATGTTTGCAAATTAATGGATTGTTCCAGTTTCAGTGTGTTTGTATGTCTGAGTGAATGTGTCTGTGTGTGTGCATGTGTGTGCGTGCGTGTGTGTGTATGTGGGTGCATGTCTGTGTGTGTGTGTGTGTGCGTGTGTGTGTTTAGTAGGTGTGTGATGGTGTGTGATTATGTGGGTGAGGCAAGAGCACTGATAGTCATTGCGGTACATATTGATTGTTGGGTACTGGCTGAATATGTGTCATGAGCTTTTCATTTCTTTAAAAAAGAAGGAAGACACTTCCTTATGTAAATTTGCTCATGTGATTTAAAGCTCAAACTAAGCAGCAGTTTGTGTTCTTGTCTTATGCCACTGCTTTAACTGTATTGGCTGAATGCCCTGCCCCATCGTCTCCCCTCCTCTGCTCAAATGCACCCTTCCTTCTCCAGCGCCATTGGCCCAAACCTGCCGTATGCTTAACCGGCCAGCAGGGTGAGGGGGCCTCAGGTCCTGCTCTGAGATGTGTATGTTTGTGTGCGTGTGTATGTTTGTGTGTGTGTGTGTGTGTGCATGGTTCTAACTTTGTTTCCCTTTGAGATTCTGTGTACTTGTATTTCGTGCAATGAGCGGACAGCCTGGGTGGCCATAGTTGCCTGGAAACAACTATAATTGCTCCAGGTGAGGTTGGCAGGTAGTAGTTATTATACATGCAGAAGGGATCCGCTCCAGACCACTTTTAATTCAGTTATAGCTGTGCCCCAGAATAACTGTTCCCTACTCGCTTTACTCTTTCCTGAAATCTGTTTTTAAATAATGAATTAGTTAAATAAAGCAACATTTATACATCTATACATTTTATTATATTCATATTTCAATACCATAAATTAGTCTTAGCCAAATAAATTTGTAGTTCTGTTAGAACATGAGTGTGATGGTTGGGGAACAGGGCTTGAAACTGCAGCTGCAGTTATACTCCAGAGCAAGGCGCTGCAGTTATACTCCAGAGCAAGGCGCTGCAGTTATACTCCAGAGCAAGGCACTGCAGTTATACTCTAGAGCAAGGCGCTGCAGTTATACTCCAGAGCAAGGCGCTGCAGTTATACTCCAGAGCAAGGTGCTGCAGTTATACTCCAGAGCAAGGCGCTGCAGTTATACTCTAGAGCAAGGCGCTGCAGTTACATTACAATTACATTACATTACAGGCTTTTGGCAGACGCTCTTATCCAGAGTGACGTACAACAAAGTGTATAACCGTAACCAGGAACAAGTGCGCTGGAAACCCTAGAGGGAAGTACAGTTCCAAGTGCAGCAAACGACCGCGTAGTTTAGCTTGAACCCTGCAGGTTAGTCTGATTAACACAAATAAAAGCAGCAACAAAGCAGTCTAAGCAAATAATACAAGCTACTAAGTCTAAGCAAATAATACAATCAATAATACAAGCAACTAAGCAACCTAAGATAAACAGCTTACCTAGCTACAACCCTAAGCTAACAGACAATTATAGACTACAGGGAAGTAGGGAGGGATGGGAAGAGGTGCAGCCTGAAGAGGTGAGTCTTCAGTCGTCGTTTGAAGGTGGTCAGGGTCTCAGCTGTTCTGACCTCCACGGGAAGGTCATTCCACCATCGTGGAGCCAGAACAGACAGGAGACGTGACCGGGAAGCGCAAGTGTGGAGAGGGGGGAGGTGCCAGGCGCCCTGAGGTAGCGGAACGGAGGGGTCTAGCTGGCGTGTAGGGTTTGAAAATCTTGTGGAGGTATGCTGGGGCTGAACCCTTGACTGCCTGGTATGCTAGGACCAATGTTTTGAATTTGATGCAAGCCATAACAGGCAGCCAGTGGAGGGTAGTGAACAGGGGAGTGACGTGGGAGTGTCTGGGAAGGTTGAAGACCAGACGAGCTGCAACATTCTGGATGAGTTGCAGGGGTCTGATGGCAGATGCCGGTAGACCAGCCAGAAGAGAGTTGCAGTAGTCCAGGTGGGATAGTACCATTGCTTGGACCAGGAGTTGGGTTGAGTAGGTGGTGAGAAAGGGGCGGATTCTCCGGATGTTGTACAGGAAGAATCTGCACGCCCGGCTTATACTCTATAGTTATACTCTTGAGCAAGGCGCTGCAGTTATACTCTAGAGCAAGGCGGTGCAGTTATACTCTAGACCAAGGCTCTGCAGTTATACTCTAGACCAAGGCGCTGCGGTTATACTCTAGAGCAAGGCGCTGCAGTTATACTCTAGAGCAAGGCACTGCAGTTATACTCTAGAGCAAGGTGCTTCACCTGAACTGCTTCCATAAACACCCAGCTGCAGAAAGGGCATAAATCTAAAGAGTGTAAGTCTCTCTGTGGACGTCCGGAATCTGCTGAATGTGTAAATGTCCTGTAAATGTAATGTAGGGAAACTTGTGTAAATGTAATGTAGGGAAACTTGTGTAAATGTAATGTAGGGAAACTTGTGTAAATGTAATGTAGGGAAACTTGTGTAGATGTAATGTAGGGAAACTTGTGTAGATGTAATGTGTAGAAAGGTTTGATAGGAGGTCTATGGGAGCCATTTGAGGGGTCAGATTGCATCATGCGTCTCATTCTGCCTGAACTGCTTCAGTGAGCGTTTGTGGCCGATGACATCACATCCTCAGGCCTCTTTCAGTGGAAGTGTGTTCATCACTGATTCCCAGGCATCTGCCCAAAGTAGGCTCTTCTTATGGGCCCTGTGAATTGATTGTGACTAATGAATCATTTAAAGTAGTTAGGAGGTTTAATTTATCGGTGTCATCCCCAGTGCGCAGAGTTGGCTTTATTCCCTCTAATACTGCACAGTCATTATGACTTGCAGCGGTGCGCTGCAGTGTGTGAAAGTGCTTTCTCATTCCCCATGATCCATTCCACTGGTCTGCATCATGAGCGCATCAAACCCTGTCCTCACTTCCCACTGTCCTTACTTCCTGCTGTCCTCACTTCCCACTTCCTGCGGTCCTCACTTCCGGCTTCCTGCCGTCCTCACTTCCTGCTTCCTGCTGTCTCAGAAGGAGATGAGCACTCAGGACTGTGTCCTGATCCTGAATGATGTGCAGCAGGTCACTGACGATTTACAGCACAGTCATTTACTAGCTGCTTTCAGCCAAAACATAAAAGCGTGTTAAATAGAGTGTGTCCGTGTCCGTGTGCGTGTCCGTGTCCGAGTGTGTCCGTGTGCGTGTCCGTGTGTGTCCGTGTGCGTGTCCGTGTCCGAGTGTGTCCGTGTGCGTGTCCGTGTGTGCGTGCGTGTCCGTGTGTGCGTGTGTGTGTGTACGTTTGCGTTTGTGTGCGTGCGTGTGTGTGTACGTTTGCGTCTGTGTGTGTGTGTGCGCGTGTGTGTCCGTGTACGTGTGTGTGTGTCTGTCTGTGTGCGTGCGTGTGTGTGTGTGTACGTTTGCGTCTGTGTGTGCGTGTGTGTATCTGTTTGCGTCTGTGTGTGTGTGTGTGTCTGTGTGTGCGTGTGTGTCCGTGTACGTGTGTGCATGTGTGTGTGTACGTTTGCGTCTGTGTGTGTGTGTGTGCGTGTGTGTCCGTGTACGTGTGTGTGTCTGTGTGCGTGCGTGTGTGTGTACATTTGCGTCTGTGTGTGTGTGTGTGCGCGCGTGTGTGTGTGTGCGTGCGTGTGTGTGTGCATGCGTGCGTGTGTGTATCTGTGTGTGTGTACGTTTGCGTCTGTGTGTGTGTGCGTGTGTGTCCGTGTACGTGTGTGTGTGTGTCTGTGTGCGTGTGTGTGTGTGTGTGCATGTGTGTGTGTACGTTTGCGTCTGTGTGCGTGTGTGTGTGTGTGTCTGTGTGCGTGTGTGTGTGTACGTTTGCGTCTGTGTGTGTGTGTGTATGTGTGCGTGTGCGTCCGTGTACGCGCGTGTGTGTGTGTGTGTGTGCGCGTGTGTGTGTGTACGTTTGCGTCTGTGTGTGTGTGTGTGTGTGTGTGTGTGTGTGTGCGTGTGTGTCCGTGTATGTGTGTGTGTGTGTGTCTGTGTGCTTGCGTGTGTGTGTGTGTACGTTTGCGTCTGTGTGTGTGTGTGTGCGTGCGTGTGTGTGTGTATGTGTGTGTGTGTCCGTGTACGCGCGTGTGTGTGTGTGTCTGTGTGCGTGCGTGTGTGTGTGTACGTTTGCGTCTGTGTGTGTGTGTGCGTGCACATTGTGTCCGTGTGTGTGTGTGTGTGTCTGTGTGCTTGCGTGTGTGTGTGCGTGCGTGTGTGTGTACGTGTGTGTGTGCGTGCGCACGTTTGCGTCTGTGTGTGTGTGTGTATGTGTGTGTGCGTGCGTGCGTGTGTGTGTGTCTGTGTGCTTGCGTGTGTGTGTGCGTGTGTGTGTGTATGTGTGTGTGCGTGCGTGCGTGCGTGTGTGTGTGTCTGTGTGCTTGCGTGTGTGTGTGCGTGTGTGTGTGTGTGTGTACGTTTGCGTCTGTGTGCGTGCGTGTGTGTGTGTGCGTGCGTGTGTGTGTGTACGTTTGCGTCTGTGTGTGTGTGTGTGTGTGTGTGTGTGTGTGTGTGTGTGTGTGTGCGTGCGTGTGTGTGTGCATGTGTGCGTGTGTGTATCTGTGTGTGTATTTAGGTTAAAGGTAAAGGTGTCACAGAGCAGTCTTTCAGTGCTGTACACATGTTGCAGTCATTCCTCAGGCGTGTGGCCTCTTGGCTCGTGTGATCTACCCCCCAGAGCACACAGTTTGTGTTTACAGTTCACCCTGCGCTTCTCCGACAAGGCAGGCTTTACATGATACATTTTAAACACTGTTCTGTCTCACTCTGCTTTTCAGTTTTTAGCATGTTACAGTTAATAGGATGGGTTGTCATTTTTTCCTGAAATTGTAATAATTTTGTCATCATCAATTTGACCATTTTTAGAGGAATAGGTTTATCCTGATGAAAGTATAATTGGCATATACACGTTTTTTGTTTCCATGTATGTATAGTGTAGACTGTCGGGCTGTGTAGGTTTATAGTGCAGATTGTCGGGTTATTGAGTTTTTATAGTGCAGACTGTAGGGGCGTGAGGTGCCTTTAAGAGCACCACCCACAGCACTCACATCCTGTTATGGATCTGGTTAAACAGCCCAGTGTGAACCCAACGACCTCACATTGCCTGACCCTGATTGGCTGCTCTGTGGCATGGAAGAGAACAGGGGTGGAGCTTTCAGTGAGCTTTCATGAACCTCGCAGTACCACCCAGATGGAGATCTTGAACAGCCATATTTGTGCGCCGAAATGGACTTCTTCCCGAAACACTCCAGACTCCCCCTTACACCCACGGGGCTGTTAGAATCCCACGCCCTCCTCATGGAACATATCCCTGAGCAGCACAGCATGTCACACCAGGATTTACGTTATTGTCCTCACTAGTACAACATGCCCTGACTTTATACGGTGGCTTTTAAAAGGATTTTGATTAGAGGTCAGGAATGTTGCACAGGAAATGTTTTTCAGGTTTGGTCCTAAATAAACATCAAACCGAAGACACAAACCATTGATGATGATATCACTACATCTCAATCTTGTGCAGTTAGCTCACTGCACATGTGTGTTCTGTTTTTACCTCATCTTGGGTAATTCTACTACAACTGAGATTAAAAGGCAGATGTGAGTTTACTGTATAGTAAGGTGTGTGTGCTTGCGTGTGTGTGTGTGTGTATATGTGTGTGCTTGCGTGCGTGTGTGCATGTGTATGCTTGCAAGTAATCCATCAACAGTTTGTTGTAGAAATTCTTGAAGCCACATTTCCTGAGAGACCCAGATACGTCAGCACGTGCCCCCCCCCCCACACAGGCGGGAGGGAACAGAGTGAATCACTGCTGATCTCTTTTTTAAGGAGAGCCGCTTTTATACAAATGTTCTCAAGAAGAGATTTTGGAATGTGAAACGCATTTCTAGGTAAACTCAGTTTGAGTTCCAGATATAGTCTCACACACACACACACTCTCTCTCTCTCTCACACACACTCACACACGCACAGACACACACACTCTCTCTCTCTCACACACACACACACACACACACAGACACATAAACATACACTCTCTCTCACACACACGCACAAACCCCTCATTCCCTCGTCCGTGTGTGTGCTTTATGGCTTCAGCCCCTGGTCTCTGCATGTAGTGTCCTGTCTCTGCATGTAGTGTCCTGGTCTCTGTGTGTAGTGTCCTGTCTCTGTGTGTAGTGTCCTGGTCTCTGAGTGTAGTGTCCTGTCTCTGCATGTAGTGTCCTGGTCTCTGTGTGTAGTGTCCTGTCTCTGTGTGTAGTGTCCTGGTCTCTGTGTGTAATGTCCTGGTCTCTGTGTGTAATGTCCTGGTCTCTGTGTGTAGTGTCCTGTCTCTGTGTGTAGTGTCCTGGTCTCTGCGTGTAGTGTCCTGGTTTCTGCGTGTAGTGTCCTGGTCTCTGTGTGTAATGTCCTGTCTCTGTGTGTTGTCTCCTGTCTCTGTGTGTCGTCTCCTGTCTCTGCGTGTAATGTCCTGGTCTCTGTGTGTAGTGTCCTGTCTGTCTGCTTCATACAGTATGGCAATACAAAGAAAATGTTTCCTTTACGTAAATCCATCCTGCTCTTCAGTGATAATCCTTTATTCTAGAACTGCTGCACTGCTCAAGGTTTGGAGATAAACATGCTAAACCCCTCGTTTGGAACCGGGATTTTGTTAAGCGGAGAACTTTCCTGCCCTAGTTTTTCTCTCTGTTGTCAAAGGTGTCTTCTCCACCCTCACAAATGGTGCTAAACCAGCCTGTTTGTGCAGAAGGGGGAGGAGTCTGCTCCAGAGATCAGATCAGAACAGAAAGGGTGACCTGAGGTCAGGGAGTAACCTGCCAGGTTTAAACCTTCCTTTAAACCGCGACGCACTGAGGAAGAGACCCTCATTTGCAATGCCGCTGAGACACAGCAGAACAGCATCGGATAAGACGAGTACAAAGAGATGCACTTAAACTTAGAATCAAGTTGTGGAATTGTTTTTATGGCAGCGATGAGTCCACCTTTAGTGTATTCTGTACGATACTCCGTGTGTGGGGCACTGAAGTGGAAAGCAGATCAATCTGGATTGGAGTTAACAGGGGGAACTCTGGGAAATCAGCCAGTCCTGGGGACCTGTGCAATATGAAGCTGCTCCAGACCAGTGAGGATGAATAAGGAAGTATCAGTCTGAGCATATGTTTATGGCTGTATAAAAGATGATAATGTCCAAAGGAGAGATAAAATGCCCAGCGCATCCATGATAAAATCGCAGTTTGTGTGTAATGGCGAGTTTTGTAATACTGGATGTGCTTTTGGTAACACCACTGACAGTCCCTGAAAATGTTTCTCTTTCCCTTTTCAGAAAGTGACGGGTCCCCTGGTGATGGCGGTGGGTGTGGCTGTGATTGGGTCCCTGCAGTTTGGATACAACACAGGAGTTATCAACGCACCCCAATCGGTGAGCAAGTAAAGATTTGAGGGGTCTCTCACACCCCGATCAGTCACACACTGATCCTCTCTCACACCCTGATCAGTCACACACACTGATCCTCTCTCAAACACTGATCAATCACACACACTGATCCTCTCTCACACCCTGATCAGTCACACACTGATTCTCACTCACACCCTGATCAGTCTCACACCCTGATCAGTCACACACACTGATCCTCTCTCACACACTGATCCTCTCTTATACCCTGATCAGTCACACACTGATTCTCTCTCACACCCTGATCAGTCTCACACCCTGATCAGTCACACACACTGACCCTCTCTCACACCCTGATCAGTCTCACACCCTGATCAGTCACACACACTGATCCTCTCTCACACACTGATCCTCTCTTACACCCTGATCAGTCACACACTGATTCTCTCTCACACCCTGATCAGTCTCACACCCTGATCAGTCACACACACTGATCCTCTCTTACACCCTGATCAGTCACACTGATTCTCTCTCACACCCTGATCAGTCTCACACCCTGATCAGTCACACACACTGACCCTCTCTCACACCCTGATCAGTCACACACACTGATCCTCTCTCACACCCTGATGCAGGGTCCAGGGGGTTGATAAGAGTGAGGGAGACCCTGCTGTATACAGCAACACGCTGATTAGATTAGTGCTCTCTCATGGGCTCGGAAACACCAGCGCTCCATCTGCACCTGGAACGGCCCGAGACTGGATACTCTGTACCCAGCAGGGGCCCGCCTGCCAGCACCAAGGTCCAGCATTATCACACGGCCTCAGCTTCATTCCACACACAGTCCCTCAGCTTCATTCCACACACAGTCCCTCAGCTTCATTCCACACACAGTCCCTCAGCTTCATTCCACACACAGTCCCTCAGCTCCATTCCACACACAGTCCCTCAGCTCCATTCCACACACAGTCCCTCAGCTCCATTCCACACACAGTCCCTCAGCTCCATTCCACACACAGTCCCTCAGCTCCATTCCACACACAGTCCCTCAGCTTCATTCCACACACAGTCCCTCAGCTTCATTCCACACACAGTCTCTCAGCTTCATTTCACACACAGTCCCTTGGCTCTGTTCATTAGCGTTTCACAAGCTTATTTGTTGCTTGATGTTTGGATGTTAATGCACAGGAACACTTTCATTCTTTGTGGTTGTGCAGAAGTTGGGTCTTTGTATTGAGTGCAGTGTTGTATGCAGTATAAACATCCTTCAGAAATAGACGGGGGTGATTACCCCAAGTGCCACCCAGGCTGTTTGGAGCTGGTAAATGAGCTGCAGGGTGAGGTACCACTGAGAGGGTCCGGCAGGTGTCTGGCTGCAGCCATCGCTGCTGTTTCCCTGGATGACTGGAAGGGATTGGCTCTGTCACCTGCCTGGGCAGAGAGATAAGAGACATAACCCTGGCTTGAGACAAGGGTAGAGATAGCACATTCCTCAGTGAGCGTTGGGGGGCAGGGCTAATTTGTGTCCATAGCAGCGATGAGCATTTGTTGACACTGCTGAGTCATGGGGGCGGGGCCTCCTCCAATGCCTGCTTCCTCCTCTCCAAAACTCCTAAGTGACCTCTGCTGCCATCTGGTGGCCAAGCAAGAGATGCTTCCAATTTACCACTTCCTGCTTCAGAGACATGGTGGATGTTTCCCCCTGCTGGAATAATCTGAGAAGTGTAATAAAGCGAGAGATGTGTTGAGACTCCTGAGTCTCCTGAGTGAGTATTTACTCTCTCTGTTCCCCTCGGTAGATTATTGAAGAATTCATGAATGAGACCTGGTTCGACCGCTACAATGAAAAGATCTCCGAAAACTCCCTCACCACCCTGTGGTCCCTGTCCGTCGCCATCTTCTCCATCGGAGGCATCTTCGGGTCTTTCTCCGTCGGGCTCTTTGTCAATCGCTTTGGAAGGTCAGAATTTAACTGTGGACTGGTACATGTGTGCATGCATGTGTGTGCATGTATGTGCTTTTGATAGTTTGAGTGTGTATGCATGTGTGCACGTGTGGATGTGTGTATATGTGAATTTGAAAGTGCATGCATGCGTGTGTGTGTACGTGCATTTGAGAGTACGTGTGTGTGCGTATTTATGTGCATTTCAGAGTGCGTGTGTGTGCACACGGTCTCTTTCTCCCTCCCCCTACAGGAAGTACTCCATGCTCATGGCTAACGCGCTCTCCCCCCGCAGGAAGTACTCCATGCTCATGGCTAACGCGCTCTCCCCCCGCAGGAAGTACTCCATGCTCATGGCTAACGTGCTCTCCCCCCGCAGGAAGTACTCCATGCTCATGGCTAACGTGCTCTCCCCCCGCAGGAAGTACTCCATGCTCATGGCTAACGTGCTCTCCCCCTACAGGAAGTACTCCATGCTCATGGCTAACGTGCTCTCCCCCTACAGGAAGTACTCCATGCTCATGGCCAACGTGCTGGCCTTCGTTGCTGCTGCTCTCATGGGCTTCTCCAAAATGGCCGCGTCTTGGGAGATGCTGATCATCGGCCGCTTCATCGTTGGACTCTACTCCGGCCTGTCCACCGGCTTTGTGCCCATGTATGTGGGCGAGATCTCGCCCACCGCCCTTAGAGGAGCTATGGGCACCCTTCACCAGCTGGGCGTCGTTCTCGGGATCTTATTTGCTCAGGTACCGGGGGGGGGTCGAACAGGGACTGGTTTTTTACCAGGGTTTCCTGGGGTCTCCATAGTTACACTGGTACACTGTTTGCTTTGCGTAAAGGGGAATTACACTTTATAACACTTCTGCTTCTCATGACTGATATTGTCCTTCTAATGAATGTGTCGCCCTTCATTTTTCAATTAGTTATTTCATTATGATAATATTTTACACTGTTTTGTTGTTTTCCTTTACAAATGCAGGAAGTAGACCCGGCCAATTTAGTGTCGAACTCGAGGATGCATATCATTGCGCGACTTCTGATGTGGGCGTACCTGCAGACAATAACGTTAGGTTGGTCGTAGTGTTGTATGACTACTAGCTAGCGAAACCGAAAATGTCTGTGGACGAAGGAGATTTTGTTTATGAACATGAGATTGTTGTGCCCTATCGGTTCGAGCCGGAATACACAGAAGAAGAGCTGGCTAATTTGCAGGCTGATCGTGCGAGTGCGAGAGCGAGTCAGGAGCGGGCTGAGATTGAGAAACCACAGGCTATCCCCAGGACAAACGGCAACTGGTGGTAGACATCCTATGTATCACAGACAGGTTGGTTGTAGAAATAGTGTTGTATTACTACTAGCTAGCGAAACAGAAAATGTCTGAGGGCAAAATAAATGGATGGTGGCAACCCTATAATAACAGTCAGCAAGCTGTCTAACTGTTACCGTAGACATCCTATGTATCACAGACACGATAGTGTTAGCCAGCCCGCTTAGTACCTACCTCGAGCGGTTCGACCAATGATGGGAAAACGGTGGGTACAGCTCCAGGCTTCAGACGGTCGCCTTGGTAGTCGGTGGCTTCAAATTGGTCGCTGCATTAGTCCCCGTTTACGAACTTCTTTGGCTGATATGTTGGGGTGTCTGATCACATCCAGCCATGTCTGGCACAAGGTTGCATCGCGTGGAAAACTGAAAATGTGCTTTCAAGGCAAGTTTAACCAGGGCAAGTTTATAACAACCGGGTACAATGCACCTCATTATTACACCGATATCGCATCAAACAAAAGCTTGCAGACATTAGTTTGTTCGATTTCAACGCTAAGTTAACGGAATGTTTTGCTTTGCTTCTTCTCGATTTTGCCGCGGAACAAAATCGAAGAAGAAGAAAAAACTGGAAACCAAAAACCGGAAACCGTACTACTATGTGGACTTGCGGTAAAAAAAATAGGTTTTTGTTTCTAACGTTAGACATTTAAAATGAAATAACTAATCGAAAAATGAAGGGCAACGCATTCATTAGAAGGACAATATCAGTCATGAGAAGCAGAAGTGTTATAAAGTGCAATTCCCCTTGAAAGGACCTCACAGCGTCTTAGTGCAGTTCTCACTGAGAGTGCCGCCGGTTGTTTTAAATTTGTCTACATAAATATTATATGTGTAGCACATAGGAGCTGCAGTAGCACCATGTAAGCGGGGGTTGTGTGTGGGGTGATGTGTGTGAGAGTTGTGTGTGTGGGATGCTGTGTGTGGTGGTTGTGTGTGGGATGATGTGTGTGGGGGTTGTGTGTGGGATGCTGTGTGTGGGGGTTGTGTGTGGGGGTTGTGTGTGGGAGTGCTGTGTGTGGGGGTTGTGTGTGGGATGCTGTGTGTGGGGGTTGTGTGTGGGATGCTGTGTGAGGGTTGTGTGTGGGGGTGCTGTGTGTGGGGGTTGTGTGTGGGATGCTGTGTGTGGGGGTTGTGTGTGGGGGTGCTGTGTGTGGGGGTTGTGTGTGGGATGCTGTGTGTGGGGTGCTGTGTGTGAGGGTTGTGTGTGGGGGTGCTGTGTGTGGGGGTTGTGTGTGGGATGCTGTGTGTGGGGTGCTGTGTGTGAGGGTTGTGTGTGGGGGTGCTGTGTGTGGGGGTTGTGTGTGGTGGTGCTGTGTGTGGCGGTCCTTGTAAGGGGAGGTGATGCTTTGGGGAGGTGCTGATGCTCCTCTCTGTGCCCCTGCAGATATTGGGCATGGAGTCCATCATGGGGAGCCCCACCCTCTGGCCGCTGCTCCTGGGGTTCACCTTTGTCCCGGCCTTGGTGCAGTGCGCTCTCCTGCCCTTCTGCCCCGAGAGCCCCCGCTTCCTGCTCATCATCCGCAACCAGGAGAGCCAGGCCAAGAGCGGTGAGCCCCGCCCCAACACCGCACCCCAACACGCTGTGCCCTGCCCCAACACATAGCGCCAAACACCCCACCACTACACACGGCGCCACACCCCAACACTCAGCGCCCCGCCCCAACACCCCACCCCAACACACAGCACCCCGCTCCAACACCATGCCCCAACACCTTGCCCCAACACACCACCCCAACATGCAGCGCCCCGCCCCAACACACTGCACCCCGCCCCAACACCCTGCTCCAACACCCCACCCCAACTCGCAGTGCCCCAACACCCCACCACAACACGCAGCGCCCCGCCCCAACACACTGCACCCCGCCCCAACACCCTGCTCCAACACCCTACCCCAACACGCAGCTCCCCAACACCCCACCCCAACACGCAGCGCTTCGCCCCAACACCCTACCCCAACATGCAGCACCCCACCCCAACTGTGGGGACTAGCTGTGGACACTAACTGTGAATGGTAACTGTGACTGTGAACACTAACTGTGAACGCTAACTGTGGCTGTAGACACTAGCTGTGGACACACTGTGGCTGTAGACACTAGCGGTGGATGCACTCTGACTGTGGACACTACCTGTGGATGCTAACATGGGCTGTGGACACTAGCTATGGACGCTAACAGTGGCTGTGGACGCTAACAGTGACTATGACATTAGCTGTGGATGCTAACAGTGACTATGGACACTAGCTGTGGACGCTAACAGTGGCTGTGGACACTAGCTATGGTTGCTAACAGTGGCTGTGGACACTAGCTGTGGACGCTAACAGTGACTATGACACTAGCTGTGGACGCTAACAGTGACTATGACACTAGCTGTGGACGCTAACAGTGACTATGACACTAGCTATGGACGCTAACAGTGGCTGTGGACACTAGCTATGGACGCTAACAGTGGCTGTGGACACTAGCTATGGTTGCTAACAGTGGCTGTGAACACTAGCTGTGGACGCTAACAGTGGCCATGTTCCCTCAGTGCTGAAGAAGCTGCGTGGGGTGGCGGACGTGAGCGCGGACATGCAGGAGATGAAGGAGGAGAGCAGGCAGATGATGCGTGAGAAGAAGGTCACCATTCCGGAGCTCTTCCGCTCGCCGCTGTACCGCCAACCGCTCCTCATCGCCGTCATGCTGCAGCTGTCCCAGCAGCTGTCCGGCATCAACGCCGTGAGTGTGCTGCTAACCGCACACACACACACACATCATACTCACCATACACACTCAATATACACACACCATACACCCTAACTGCACATGCTAACCGTACACACTCACTATACATACTCACCATACACGCTAACCGTACACACACCATACACGCTAACCGCATATGCTAAACGCACACACACACACACACATCATACTCACCATACATGCTAACCGTATGCACACTATACACATCATACACACTCAGTATACACACACCATGCACGCTAACCGCACACGCTAACCGTGCACACACACTATACATACTCACCATACACGCTAACTGCACACGCTAACCATGCACACTCACTATACATACTCACCATACACGCTAACCACACACGCTAACCGTACACACACACACACACACACACTCACGCACCCTACACACACACTATACATACTCACCATACACACTAAATGGTAAATGGACTGCTTTTATATAGCGCTTAACAATTGATGCCTCTCATTCACCCATTTACACACACACTCACACACCAACGGTGAAAGGCTGCCATGCAAGGTACCAATCAGCTCACTGAGAGCAATTAGGGGTTAAGTATCTTGCTCAGGGACACTTCGACACACCCAGGGTGGGGGATCGAACCGGCAACCCTCCAACTGCCAGACAACCGGTCTTACCTCCTGAGCTATGTCGCCCCCTACTACACTAACCGTACACACACGTTATACATACTCACCATACACTCACCATACATGCTAACCACACACACACCCTCACACACACTATACATACTGACCATACACACACACTCACACACTATACACACACACACACACACACACACACTGTACACATACTATACTCCTGTATACTGTGTACAGACTCTAATAGTCCTCGATGTCCCCGTTCTGCAGGTCTTCTACTACTCCACCAGAATCTTTACGAAAGCAGGAGTGGCCCAGCCAGTCTATGCCACCATTGGAACTGGTGTGGTCAACACGGCCTTCACCGTGGTGTCTGTGAGTATAAGTGGGCCTGTCAGGTTAAACTTACTGTAGAGCGTGCAGTTAACCTCTCTCTCTCTCTCTCTCTCTCTCTCTCTCTCCTTGCAGCTCTTCATCGTAGAGTGTGCTGTTAACTTCTCTCTCTCTCTCTCTCTCTCTCTCTCCTTGCAGCTCTTCATCGTAGAGCGTGCTGGCCGCAGGTCCCTCCACCTCATTGGCTTGCTGGGAATGGCGGGTTCGGCGGTGATGATGACCATTGCTCTCGCCCTGCTGGTACGTCCTCTCCTGCCCTGGCTGCTCAGCCAGGAAGCCGGGGGAACTCATTCCAAATATGACCCTTTTATTTATTTACCATTTAATTCTTTTCAGTTTTCGTGGTGGCAAGAGGGTCTCAGTGGGCCTTAGTGGCAGAGCAAAGGATTATGGGAGGATGAGGAGAAGGAAACTGTGGGTAAAACTGTGCTCTTCTGGTCCACAGGAGCAGGTGAAATGGATGTCCTACGTCAGCATCGTGGCCATCTTCAGCTTCGTGGCCTTCTTCGAGATCGGGCCGGGCCCCATCCCCTGGTTCATTGTGGCCGAGCTGTTCAGCCAGGGCCCGCGGCCCTCCGCCATGGCCGTGGCTGGCTTCTCCAACTGGACCGCCAACTTCATCGTGGGCATGTGCTTCCCGCTTGTGGAGGTGAGTGTGAGCGCAGCTGCAGCCCCATCTCAGAGTACACATTAATACCCAGGGAAACTCCACAGCATGCACATAGCGCATGTATGAATATGCTAATAGTGCATGTATGAACATGCTTATAGTGCTGGTATGAACATGCTAATAGTGCTGGTATGAACATGCTAATAGTGCATGTGTGAGCATGCTTATAGTGCTGGTATGAACATGCTAATAGTGCATGTATGAACATGCTTATAGTTCTGGTATGAACTTGCTAATAGTGCATGTGTGAGCATGCTTATAGTGCTGGTATGAACTTGCTAATAGTGCATGTGTGAGCATGCTTATAGTGCTGGTATGAACTTGCTAATAGTGCATGTGTGAGCATGCTTATAGTGCTGGTATGAACTTGCTAATAGTGCATGTGTGAGCATGCTTATAGTGCTGGTATGAACATGCTTATAGTGCTGGTATGAACATGCTAATAGTGCATGTATGAACATGCTAATAGTGCATGTATGAACATGCTTATAGTGCATGTGTGAGCATGCTTATAGTGCTGGTATGAACATGCTAATAGTGCATGTATGAGCATGCTTATAGTGCATGTGTGAGCATGCTTATAGTGCTGGTATGAACATGCTAATAGTGCATGTATGAGCATGCTTATAGTGCTGGTATGAACATGCTAATAGTGCATGTATGAGCATGCTTATAGTGCTGGTATGAACATGCTAATAGTGCATGTATGAGCATGCTTATAGTGCTGGTATGAACATGCTTATAGTGCATGTGTGAGCATGCTTATAGTGCATGTATGAACATGCTTATAGTGCATGTATGAGCATGCTTATAGTGCTGGTATGAACATGCTAATAGTGCATGTGTGAGCATGCTTATAGTGCTGGTATGAACATGCTAATAGTGCATGTGTGAGCATGCTTATAGTGCTGGTATGAACATGCTTATAGTGCATGTATGAGCATGCTTATAGTGCTGGTATGAACATGCTAATAGTGCATGTGTGAGCATGCTTATAGTGCTGGTATGAACATGCTAATAGTGCATGTGTGAGCATGCTTATAGTGCTGGTATGAACATGCTAATAGTGCATGTGTGAGCATGCTTATAGTGCTGGTATGAACATGCTAATAGTGCATGTGTGAGCATGCTTATAGTGCTGGTATGAACATGCTAATAGTGCATGTGTGAGCATGCTTATAGTGCTGGTATGAACATGCTTATAGTGCATGTGTGAGCATGCTTATAGTGCATGTATGAACATGCTTATAGTGCTGGTATGAACATGCTAATAGTGCATGTGTGAGCATGCTTATAGTGCTGGTATGAACATGCTAATAGTGCATGTGTGAGCATGCGTATAGTGCATGTGTGAGCATGCTTATAGTGCTGGTATGAACATGCTAATAGTGCATGTGTGAGCATGCTTATAGTGCATGTATGAGCATGCTTATAGTGCTGGTATGAACATGCTAATAGTGCATGTGTGAGCATGCTTATAGTGCTGGTATGAACATGCTTATAGTGCATGTGTGAACAGCTGGGAGGGGGTTATATAGCTGGGAGGGGGTTATATAGCTGGGAGGGGGTGCTGGTGGATGAGCAGGCTTACTGGAAAACACTTCGAACCGAACAGGATGTGAAATGAGAGAAGCTCATGATTTAGGAAACCACTCTACAGCTGGCTTTCATGTTTCAACGGCAAAATAACACTAACTTCAATTCAGAACTTACGCAAATTAAATAAAGTAAGTGATGTACATTGACATGTAATCTGTATCTTATAAGAGATGGCTGGATAGCCAGCCTTCTTTTCTTTGCCATGCAAAAACACGTTTTAGTTAAATGTGCAGAATGTGTCCTTGTACATGAGATGTGTTATTGGTGTTGCTTTTATTTATTTGTTTATTTAATTTTAATACAGGAACAAGTTTGAGAGTGCAGAGGTGTTAAAGTTACAGTAAGATGTGTGTTCAGTTTTTTGGAGTTTTCTGTCCAGCAGGAAGTGAAGATAAAAGGCTGTAAAACAGACGGCGGGGTCGTGTGTTCCCACGCTCTTCATCCTCCTTTCTCTCATTCTTCCTCAGAAATTATGTGACGCCTACGTCTTCATCATCTTCATCGTTCTCCTCCTCTGCTTCTTCATCTTCACCTTCTTCAAAGTGCCAGAGACGAAGGGCCGAACATTTGACGAGATCTCCGCCGGGTTCCGCCAGTCACCCGTGGCGAAACTGCCGGAGGCGGAGAACCTGCGAGAAGACTCCCCGCTGTGAAGCCCTGCCCACTCACTGGCCTCGCCCAATCATAGGCCCCGCCCACTCACCGGCTCCGCCTGTCACAGCCTAACCTCGCCCACAGGCCAAACTGCTCCTCCCATCATAGCCTAACCCTGTCCCTATGCTCCGCCCATCACAGCCTAACCCCACCCACATGCCACACTGCTCCAGAGCTGGGGAGAGGGGGGCCGCAGACAGGGCCTTCTCTAACGACAGAAAGCGCTGATGGAGCTGAATCAGAACATGCATGTTCACACTACTGATTGACACTGGGGGCAGGGGGGCAGAAGAGGGGGGCCAGGGGGAGAGGGTGGGGGTATGGGGCCTGGGGAGAGGGTGGGGGTAGGGGCCTGGGGAAGAGGGTGGGGGTCGGGGGCAGATAATAGGGGGCAGGAGCCTGTCTATTAATTTTCAGCTCTTTCTGTGTGGTAAAATAAGAGACAAACCAGGAACTGGGACCGAGTGGGGGGGGGGGGGGGTTTAGAGAGCAGGGAATTAGGGGGGAGGGGTTTACGGAGGGAGGGGCAGAATGGTAAAAGGGAATATTTGGTCAAAGGAAATTGTGGGTGGGTTCACAAGCAATCTGTTTTATACATATGTAAACATCTAAATATATATTTTTTCTATTTTTTTTTTAATTTCTTCTGTTTGTTACGTTTACAGAGCTGAGAGGAGCTCTGTACTTAAAGTCCTTGTGCTGTAACCAGACAAGAGGTCTCCTCTGTCTGTGCCTGTGCCTGTGCCTCCTCTGTGCCTGTGCAGGGATTTTATTCCTGACCAGAGAGCAGATCATCTCTCCATCTGCCGAGTCAGAGATTGTACAGACATGATGTGTACAGAGGCAATAATATAGAGCTATTGTACTGCCGTCCCACTAGGGGGCGCCGTTCCAATAGCAGTACTGAGGAAACCTATGCCTTTAATGACTTTCAGTTCTCCCTGTGCAGAGGGGAGGCCTTTTACCTGTTTTACCTGTTTTATCGCACAGACATTGTACACATCCTTGTGATGTTTGTGAATCTGTTCAATGATACTTGTGATGCATGTTGCTGAAGACTGTTTTTTGTTAGCACATTACTGTATTACAGTGATTATGACTGTTTAATGCTGTATTAAGGTATGCAGGGACTGTTACTGAAACTGACAAACGGTTAGGGAATGTGTGCGTTGCGCATGCGTTAACTGCAGTGTCACTGGCACACTGAAGGGGGCGCCTTCAGGCCAGCGCAAATAGAGAAAGGGAAAGTTGGATTCTACACTTGATCAATTGACACCTGTTACCCCGATGTAACAAACCACAATATTACTGTAGCACAGAGAAAACTGAATGTATGAATGAGGGCATTCTCAGCCCGTCCCTCACCAGCCTCTCTCCAGAAGCACTCCTAACCCTGCAGTCTGTGTGGATGACTGCGGACGGTGAGATAATCCCCAGTGTGTAAGGGGCATCTGTTCCGCTGTCATCATTCTGAAAAGGGCCCAAACTGAACATGGCTTCCAGCTTCCCAGCTACACAGTTATGATGCTTATTAAAACAAAGTGCAGGCCTCATTCCTGCAGTGTTCAAAAGCTCCTTAAGGCTCATCCCTGATCAGAACTCTCCATGCTGAATTCTAATGGCTGGGTACTGTTCTGGGATCAGTGCTGTAGAAGGGAACATGGTGCTCATGGGAAGGTTTGGAACGCATCCTCTCGCCATCCATCAAAGCTGTTTGGCTTTGTGTTCTGTAGTTTCCATAATGTTTCATTGCAAATACCAGGTTAAACATCAGAATAAATCCTTTGCAACTGCTCTGCCACTGCATAAAATTTAACTGCACTTTCGTACCCACTGCTCCATTGTACCCAGTCAGTCCAACTATTTACTGGTTTTTTAACTTGTGAAAATTAAATCAACTTTAATTTGACGATGAATTGTACACAGATTTTTATAATTTGTTTTCCAAATATGACTGAATAACTGCTGTTGGATTACTTGATATTATTTTTTTGTGTTACTGAAATGGTGTACCTTAACTATCCATTTAAAAATTCTCTTCAGGGTATTTTCCTTATTTCAGATGATAAGCGTTTAACCCTTGAACCTGCGGAGGGTGCTGGTTAGGTGATTAGGGATGAATGTGTGTCTGTTGCTTGCCCAGCAGAGGGCGCTGGTTAGGGATGAATGTTGTTTATCTGCACTGTTTGGGCGGCTTTCTTCAGTGGCCCTTCCCTCCTTCCCTGACACATTGAAAAGAAATGTACTGTATCTCAGAAAGCAATCTGGCCAATCAAAAAGCCATACAAATTCAGCTGCACCAAAGATTCAGTGAGGTCTGGTACAAATGTTGCCATGGTGACACAGACTGAACCAGACTGCCTTGAAAAAGAGCCATTTCGTATAACGCATTTCTAGAAGTTTGTAAAGTTTATAAACAAGAAAAAAGCAACATGGGCACACAATTATTAAGCAGGAGCAGTCTCCCCTTAAGTGCTTTATCCTGAATATGAAATAAACTGACTTCTGTAAATATTAGGGAATTCATAATTGTATTATAAGAGAAATAAATGATTGATAAATATGAGAAGACTTTTGTACAGCACAGCTTTCCACACAGTTACACAGTACCTTACATCTCCTCTTTTACCTAATAACCTGATTTTAGAAACTTGCTTGTTCTGGTACCACTGACAGACACATTCTATTTATGACTTGTCTAATTTATTTAGTTTATTTTTAAACATTCTAAGTATCATGTGTAAAATATTGAAAACATTTCAGAATTAAAACATCTATATATGGATTGGAAAGAAAGTGATTGTAGGAAGGATTTTTGAAAATGTGCCAAGACTTAGTCCAGACTTAGTTTTCTTACTTTTGTAACTTAAAATATGCTGGTTGGGTTATATCTGAATCAATAAAAAAAAATTTAAAACAAGAAATGTATGCGTATTTGCTTGTGTGGGTTTTTATTTTTTACCTCAGCCTTTAAAGTCTTAAATACAGAATCTCCCTTTTGGTTTTACTTCTCAAAAGATAAGTGTGAATGCAGAAGCCCACCTCACCTACAGCTGCAACTGCATCCCCTGGCCACAGGAGGGCAGTCTTTGCTGTGACACCTTTCAGTCTAGCAAATTAATTACTCCAACACAATAATTTTCATGAAAATAATTTGGTGGCACTATCACAGTACATCATTGTTAGATGTTAGATTTTTGGTGTAATTATAGTTTCATCATTTGAAAGAGTTTTTGAAGCATTCATATTTACATAGTGAAAACTATTTTTGATAGGATAGCTGGCACAGGTTGTCATTAGTTTTACCCCATAAAGCCTTTGGGCAATTCATATTATTGAATAGATTCATATTCATAACAGAGAAAGAAAGTGAACTTATGCCACTGCTTACTACATAGACAAATACGTTATATATTGCTGGTAGTGTATTTGTGATATTCTGATTTTTTTGCATAAAGGACTGCACAGTCACAGCCATGAAGACTTCCAGAAACAAAGCTGCATGTTTCTCTGAAGATATGAGCATCTTCACAAAGTAACTGAAGCTCATTCATTAAGCAGTTTCTCCCCACGCCACCAACCAGAGCTCCCAAACCGCCAACCAGAGCTCCCCCTACAGCCAACCAGAGCAGAGCGCCCATACCGCCAACCAGAGCTCCCCCTACAGCCAACCAGAGCTCCCACACCGCCAACCAGAGCTCCCCCTACAGCCAACCAGAGCAGAGCTCCCATACCGCCAACCAGAGCTCCCATACCACTAAACAGAGCTCCCCCTACAGCCAACCAAAGCAGAGCTCCCACACCGCCAACCAGAGCTCCCCCTACAGCCAACCAGAGCTCCCATACTGCCAACCAGAGCAGAGCTCCCATACCGCCAACCAGAGCAGAGCTCCCATACCACCAACCAGAGCTCCCACACCGCCAACCAGAGCAGAGCTCCCATACTGCCAACCAGAGCTCCCATACCGCCAACCAGAGCAGAGCTCCCATACCGCCAACCAGAGCAGAGCTCCCACACCGCCAACCAGAGCTCCCATACCGCCAACCAGAGCTCCCATACCACCAACCAGAGCAGAGCTCCCACACCGCCAACCAGAGCTCCCATACCACCAACCAGAGCAGAGCTCCCACACCGCCAACCAAAGCTCCCCCTACAGCCAACCAGAGCTCCCATACTGCCAACCAGAGCAGAGCTCCCATACCGACAACCAGAGCAGAGCTCCCATACCACCAACCAGAGCTCCCCCTACAGCCAATCAGAGCAGAGTGTGGGCAGAATTATGGGGTTGAAACTTTTGTACTCCAGTTGGCTGGTGCCGCACCCGTCAAACTGCAGACACACCACTCAGCTTCAGGTTTAACTCACAGACCTGTGCAGCTCTCTGTGAGGGAGGCCCTTCAGACTCACAGACACTCTGCTGATCTGTGCAGCTCTCTGTGAGGGAGGCCCTGTCACACTCACGGACACTCTGCTGACCTGTGCAGCTCTCTGTGAGGGAGGCCCTTCAGACTCACAGACACTCTGCTGATCTGTGCAGCTCTCTGTGAGGGAGGCCCTGTCACACTCACAGACACTCTGCTGATCTGTGCAGCTCTCTGTGAGGGAGGTCCTGTCACACTCACAGACACTCTGCTGATCCGTGCAGCTCTCTGTGAGGGCTCTCTGACTCAATGTTACAACACCCTTTGTGGTTGAATCCCTGTTTTCATAATTGGGTTTTAAGGTATTTTTGTTTTCATTTTTGCTTTTATCATTAATTTGTTTTGCAGGCAGCAGTATGTTTGCGTTGAGTTGAAGATCCTACAGCAGCTCAAACATACAGCACCAATAAGTTGTGCTCTCTTCTCTCTTGAACACCAGGAGCTTGTGAGGTCCAAACCTGCTTTTTGATGAAGCATAAAGGACAACCCCACTGTGGATACAATGCTGTGACCATGTGATTGGACAGTCATTCATAGTGCACTGTCTACATTACGCAAAAACTTTCACCTGCCCAGTCTCCTCAAATGAATCCTGTTCCCTCGGCTGCATCTGGGCTGAAATACGTCTCCTGGAAGAAAGTGAATTACCTTTCTGGCAGAATCAAATCTCAAATGGGACTGGGTGCAGTGGGAAAGCAGGAAAATAATGTTGGTCTTTTTATTTATTTAAAAAAATTAATCTGGCACCCAGCATAATAAAATCAGGTGTGCTTGCTGGTGAGCGTTCTACCTTTCTATCTCAACTCTCGCGCAAACAAAAGGGCCACGCGCGAACGTTATGACGCAACATAGGCGCTGTGATTCCGTACAGGACGAGGGCAGTGACTGCACCCTGAAAAGTGGAGTACCTGGATTGATGGCGGCAGTTTTGAATACAGGCGTTATCGTGTTTATGTGCGGGGCCGGTTTTAACATCACAGAAACATGATTTTAGCTGAAGCCACGAGCAGTATTTTAATGAATATAAATGCAACGGGGACTAAGCGTTATCCACTAGTTTTTAAATGCACCCATTTTTCTGGTGGAGACTGGAGTGTAACGCAAACCTGGCGGTCGTGTACAAGCAGAGGAGTTTTGTTCCGGCTCGTCTTCGTTTGTTTGAGTGATTTATCCGCTTTTGTCTTCACTCTGTTTGGACGTGTCAAGAACCGAGCGTATTTTGGATTATATGTTTGCGCCCATACCAGCAAGGAAAACGGCTGAAGACTGACCTGGCGTTGGCCAGAGCATGGCCGCCGACTGCGGTGGTGAGTCCCCCTGTTTCTCGTTTTGGATTATGGTTGCCCCGCCTTGGTTTGAGTTTCCTTTTTATTGTACATAATACATACACTCTCTCTCACACACATACAATGTAAGGGGGAATCTATCGGACCGCGGTTGAACAGCTTATAATGAATGGTGAATGTGGGCGGCAGTGGAGTATAATGGGTGAGGAGTGTTCCAGGTAGGACGCTGCCGTTGTACCCTTGTGCGAAGCACTTGATCTGCATTTCTTCAGGTATATCCAGCTGTATAAATGGATGCAAGGTAAATGCTGTGTAAAACGTTGTATAAGTTGCTCTGGATAAGAGTGTCTGCTCAATGCCTGTAATGTAATGTAATGTAGTGTAATGTAATGCACTGATGGGGAGACTGTACAGACACAGCTCTCTGTCAGTCCTGGAATTTATCCAGTCCATCTGAACATGGACAGAGTGAGTGGAGCTCCTCAGAGCCATATGGATGCTGGTTATGTCTATTTGTGACAGTATCATGTATGTTTGTTTATTCTGATGCTTCAGTGAAGACTGACACATTCAGCATTACTCATTTTCAAAGCTGGATGGTCATTGGAACTCTACATCAATAGTACACTCCATTAGGATTCAAACCTGCAAGTCTTCCCTGCCCAACCCTTACCTGCTTCCCACACCTGCTCTTTCAGCCTTTGATGGATCACCCCTGCGTTGCCATGGAAATGCACTAAGATGTTTCTGTGTGTTTGATACTGACAGCATGGATGGGCAGGGTGAGCCTGACTGACAATGCCAGAGAAGTGTGTGTGTGTGTGTGTGTCTTTGTAGACTGATGTGGTTGCACTCTAATATTAGTTTCACTAAAGGCCAGCTTTGAAGATCACACAGTGAGGGAAGGTGTGTACACAGCGCATCCACACACGTGCGCACACACACACTCACACACACACATGCACACACACATCCTTTATTTATGGACCTGCTGTGAACCTGTGTTTCTGGGACACCGTGGCCCTGACCCCCCCCCTCGTGTGCGGTGTAAACGTTCCTCAGGAGGGAAATGTGCCACCATCGCACAGAATTCCTTTTCCTTCCCAGAATCCTCGTAGGGACATGCTGACTGTCACCCAGCAACCAAACTGCATCACAATGTGTGTACTGTAATATGAGGGAGAGAGACTGACTGACTGACTGACTGACTGACTGACTGACAGACATTCATCCATCTATTCATCCATTCATCCATTCATCCAAACACCACTCTGCCATTGTGTACTGTGGAGCCTGCAATGGGGGATTGCTCTGAAGATGCTGTGGCCGGGTGGCATTAGCCTGCCGTGTTTCTCACAGCATGGGTGTGAACTCACGCAGATGTGCGTTTCTGCAATACCGTTATCAACAGTATGTTATTGTTTCTGATCCAATGAATATTTCAAATGCGCACTTTGCAACAGCATGAAAAATAATCTGTGGCATAAACTTAAGATGAATTGTCTTGTTTGAAACTCGCACCATTTTAATAAAAAGTATGTGACGTGACATAAACATGTGGCGAAGTTTGTGGAAACGAGTTGTGACACCAGCAGTGAAATCTCCTGGTCTCTGCTGCCTCTGGCTGCACTTTCACATTTTTTTAAAGCATAATAACAATTATCTTTCGTCTCTGTGATCATGTGATGCGTTTTTGTCAATCGCGTGGAAGCTGCACGGCCTTGCTACCGAGTGGATGTCTTATCGGCTCTCAACAGATGAGAGTAGTGTTGCTTTTTCACAGAAGCATTGCACATAGTCTCTGAAGTTTGGATGTTTTCTACCATACTACGATCATGAGCTATCCATGACGAGTAAAAGGAGCTTCTGCCAATGTGTTTACTACAGAAGAATCTTTAATTCTGAATCGGTTGAATCCCGGTCACTGAGTGAGCATCTGGCAGACTAACAGCAGTACCTCAGTTTCCCCGACAGGGGCGCTCATGTTCAGACATGCTTTAGCAGTCACAGTCACTTTTTATTCCCATGACTACAGTGTAATGATGGTGTACTTTAATATTCATGCCTGCAGTAGCAAGCAGGGTGGTGTGACAGAGCTCTGTGGGGATGCATACTAACTCCAACTCCCTCTGTTCTGAATGAAAGAATGAAACTGTGTTTATCTGGCATTTTTCCAGAGTTCTCTGAGTACTTGCATGTTTGGGTTACATGAGGCAGAAATCTGCAGCTGCTGTGTTTTAAAGCCGGATCTTGCAGGGTAAAAAACCTGCAGGGTACCTCAAATACTGCAGGGTACCTCAAATCCTAGTTTCCTAGATGCCGCAAAGTCATTATTAATGAAGCTGTGAAGGTGTGTGCGGAGCTCACTGGCCATTTGGTTTTATTTTCTCAGGCGCTGGTGTTCATTATTCTGATGGGAGTGTTGACCTTGTGCATGTTCTGCACCCAGAATCGAGCGCCCCCGCTAAACCCCGCTAACCCCAGCTAACCCCCGCTAACTCCTGCTAACCCCAACTAACCCTGGCTAACCCCCGCTAACACGGGCTAACCCCGGCTAACCTCGGCTAACCTTGGCTAACCCCCGCTAACCCCGGCTAACCCCGGCTAACCCTGGCTAACCCCCGCTAACACGGGCTAACCCCTGCTAACCTCGGCTAACCCCCGCTAACCCCGGCTAACACGGGCTAACCCCTGCTAACCCTGGGGGCGGGGCGGTATATGTAAATACAGAGCCATCCTGTTAAAGCAGGTTATGTGGCTGGGCCCCATGGTCTGGTATCTGTTCCAGTGTGTGGATGGGCCCCATGATCTGGTGTCTGTTCCAGTGTGTGGATGGGCCCCCAGTGGTCTGGTATCTGTTAAGGGTCTGTTCCAGTGTGTGGATGGGCTCCATGGTCTGGTATCTTCTGTGGAGCACTCTATCCTCCTGTCCTCCCTGGCAGCAACAGGGATCTGCGATACAGTCCTTGACTGGATTGAGTCTTACCTCTCTGACCGTTCCTTCCAGGTTGCCTGGGCGGGTAAGGTTATTACCACCCCGTCCCCTCGCCACCGGAGTTCCCCAGGGCTCAGTCCTCGGTCCCCTTCTCTTCTCCTTGTGCACCAGATCCCTTGGCCCTGTAAATGGTAAATGGACTGCATTTATATAGCGCTTTTATCCAAAGCGCTTTACAATTGATGCCTCTCATTCGCCAGAGCAGTTAGGGGTTAGGTGTCTTGCTCAAGGACACTTTGACACGCCCAGGGCGGGGTTTGAACCGGCAACCCTCCGACTGCCAGACAATCGGTCTTACCTCCTGAGCTGTAATATCTGCCCATGGCTTGTCCTATCACTCCTATGCCGACGACACGCAACTCTTTCTCTCCTTCTCCCCATCGGACACACAGGTCCCTGCCCGCATCTCCGCTTGCCTGAGGGACATACAGAGCTGGATGGACAATCACCACCTGAAGCTCAACCCGGGAAAGACGGAGATAATCTTTATTCCTGCTCTATCCTCTCCCCTCCTCGACTTTTCCATTTCCCTAGGGGACACCTTAGTGACATCATCACCCTGTGGCAAGAATCTCGGAGTGGTGATGGACAACAGGCTGTCCCTCTCCAAGAACATTGCAGCAGTAAGCCGGGCATGCAGATTTTTCCTGTATAACATCCGGAGAATCCGCCCCTTTCTCACCACCTACTCAACCCAGCTCCTGGTCCAAGCAATGGTTCTATCCCGCCTGGACTACTGCAACTCTCTTCTGGCTGGACTACTGGCATCTGCCACCAGACCCCTGCAGCTCATTCAGAATGCTGCGGCTCGTCTGGTCTTCAACCTCCCCAGACACTCCCACGTCACTCCCCTGCTCACTACCCTCCACTGGCTGCCTGTTATAGCTCGCATCAAATTTAAAACATTGGTCCTAGCATACCAGGCAGTCAAGGGATCTGCCCCAGCATACCTCCACAAGATATTCAAACCCTACATGCCAGCCAGATCACTTCGTTCTGATACATCAGGACGCCTAGCACCTCCCCCTCTTCGAACCTGCACTTCCAGAACACGTCTCCTGTCTGTTCTGGCCCCACAGTGGTGGAATGACCTCCCTGTGGAGGTCAGAACAGCTGAGACACTGACCCATTTCAAACGACGACTGAAGACTCACCTCTTCAGGCTGCACCTCTCCCCATCCCTCCCTACCCCCCTGTAAATGACTGTAAGCTTAGGGTTGTAACTAGGCAGCTGTTTCGTAGGTGACTTAGGTGCATTAACTGTCTTAACTACTGCTTGTATTTTTTCCATAGACTGCGTTGTTGCCGTTCTCGTTGTTACTGTTAATCAGTTTAACTTTCAGGGTCCAAGTTGAACTATGCGGTTGTTCCCTGCACTTGGACCGGTACTTCTCTCTAGGGGTTTCGTCATACTTGTTCCTGGTTATGGTTATACACTTTGTTGTACGTCGCTCTGGATAAGATCGTCCGCCAAATGCCTGTAATGTAATATAATGTAATGTAAAGGCTCTGTTCCAGTGTGTGGATGGGCCCCCTGGTCTGGTATCTGCTAAGGCCCTGTTCCAGTGTGTGGATGGGTCCCACGGTCTGGTATCTGTTAAGGCTCTGTTCCAGTGTGTGGATGGGTCCCACGGTCTGGTATCTGTTAAGGCTCTGTTCCAGTGTGTGGATGGGTCCCACGGTCTGGTATCTGTTAAGGCACTGTTCCAGTGTGTGGATGGGCCCCATGGTCTGGTATCTGCTAAGGCCCTGTTCCAGTGTGTGGATGGGTCCCACGGTCTGGTATCTGTTAAGGCTCTGTTCCAGTGTGTGGATGGGCCCCACAGTCTGGTATTCATGGGCTCAGACAGCAGAACCTCCTGGCGTTTGTTAAGTGAAGAGCGTCTGCAGGGGTGTGTGACTGTTTCTATTCCCATGTCACAGCCCCCGTTCTGAAGGGTCCACTGTGGCTCTCTGCTCAATCAGATTGCATTTGTTTAACAGATCAATGTGAATTTACTGTCTGTTGTAAATCTATACACATGAAAAAAAGATGCTTTTATCAAAGTTTAAGCTCCACTTCCTGCTCATCTTCCCCAACTTGTCTAATTCCAGCTCCACCCCTTACCCTAAACCTGTGCACGTCCCATGTATGGATTTAGAGGGCGGGGTCTGCCGGACGGACTCCTGAGGGGCAATCATTCGGCCACACGGCTCAGAGTTATTAACAATTTTTTTAATTCCCTCCCGGCCCCTGACTCACTGCAGAACTGCTCTAGCAGGGGAGGCTGCATTAATTTTGCAGTGTACGTGTGACTGGGCTTACTGTGCTGAGGAGCTGTGTGTGAGTCACGCTCAGAGCCTGCACACACTGTGCTCTCTCTCTCTCTCTCTCTCTCTCTCTCTCTCTCTCTGCTTTAGACTGGGCTCACCCTGCACACAGTGTGCTCTCTCTCTCTCTGCTTTAGACTGGGCTCACCCTGCACACAGTGTGCTCTCTCTCTCTCTCTCTCTCTGCTTTAGACTGGGCTCACCCTGCACACAGTGTGCTCTCTCTCTCTCTCTCTCTCTGCTTTAGACTGGGCTCACCCTGCACACACTGTGCTCTCTCTCTCTCTCTGCTTTAGACTGGGCTCACCCTGCACACACTGTGCTCTGTCTCTCTCTCTCTCTGCTTTAGCCTGGGCTCACCCTGCACACAGTGTGCTCTCTCTCTCTCTGCTTTAGACTGGGCTCACCCTGCACACAGTGTGCTCTCTCTCTCTCTCTCTCTCTCTCTCTCTCTGCTTTAGACTGGGCTCACCCTGCACACACTGTGCTCTCTCTCTCTCTCTGCTTTAGACTGGGCTCACCCTGCACACACTGTGCTCTCTCTCTCTCTCTCTCTGCTTTAGACTGGGCTCACCCTGCACACAGTGTGCTCTCTCTCTCTCTCTCTCTCTCTCTCTCTCTCTCTGCTTTAGACTGGGCTCACCCTGCACACAGTGTGCTCTCTCTCTCTCTGCTTTAGACTGGGCTCACCCTGCACACAGTGTGCTCTCTCTCTCTCTCTCTCTCTGCTTTAGACTGGGCTCACCCTGCACACAGTGTGCTCTCTCTCTCTCTCTCTCTCTGCTTTAGACTGGGCTCACCCTGCACACACTGTGCTCTCTCTCTCTCGCTCTCTCTGCTTTAGACTGGGCTCACCCTGCACACACTGCTCTCTCTCTCGCTCTCTCTGCTTTAGCCTGGGCTCACCCTGCACACACTGTGCTCTCTCTCTCTCTCTGCTTTAGACTGGGCTCACCCTGCACACACTGCTCTCTCTCTCGCTCTCTCTGCTTTAGCCTGGGCTCACCCTGCACACACTGTGCTCTCTCTCGCTCTCTCTGCTTTAGACTGGGCTCACCCTGCACACACTGCTCTCTCTCTCTCTCTGCTTTAGACTGGGCTCACCCTGCACACACTGCTCTCTCTCTCTCTCTCCTTTAGACTGGGCTCACCCTGCACACACTGTGCTCTCTCTCTCTCTCTGCTTTAGCCTGGGCTCACCCTGCACACACTGCTCTCTCTCTCTCTCTCTCTGCTTTAGCCTGGGCTCACCCTGCACACACTGCTCTCTCTCTCTCTCTCTCTCTGCTTTAGCCTGGGCTCACCCTGCACACACTGTGCTCTCTCTCTCTCTCTCTCTCTCTCTCTCTGCTTTAGACTGGGCTCACCCTGCACACACTGCTCTCTCTCTCTCTCTGCTTTAGCCTGGGCTCACCCTGCACACACTGCTCTCTCTCTCTCTCTCTCTGCTTTAGCCTGGGCTCACCCTGCACACACTGCTCTCTCTCTCTCTCTCTCTGCTTTAGCCTGGGCTCACCCTGCACACACTGCTCTCTCTCTCTCTCTCTCTGCTTTAGCCTGGGCTCACCCTGCACACACTGTGCTCTCTCTCTCGCTCTCTCTGCTTTAGACTGGGCTCACCCTGCACACACTGCTCTCTCTCTCTCTCTCTCTGCTTTAGCCTGGGCTCACCCTGCACACACTGCTCTCTCTCTCTCTCTCTCTGCTTTAGACTGGGCTCACCCTGCACACACTGTGCTCTCTCTCTCTCTCTGCTTTAGCCTGGGCTCACCCTGCACACACTGCTCTCTCTCTCTCGCTCTCTCTGCTTTAGACTGGGCTCACCCTGCACACACTGCTCTCTCTCTCTCTCTCTCTCTCTCTGCTTTAGACTGGGCTCACCCTGCACACACTGCTCTCTCTCTCTCTCTCTCTGCTTTAGCCTGGGCTCACCCTGCACACACTGTGCTCTCTCTCTCTCTCTGCTTTAGACTGGGCTCACCCTGCACACACTGCTCTCTCTCTCTCTCTGCTTTAGACTGGGCTCACCCTGCACACACTGCTCTCTCTCTCTCTCTGCTTTAGACTGGGCTCACCCTGCACACACTGCTCTCTCTCTCTCTCTGCTTTAGACTGGGCTCACCCTGCACACACTGTGCTCTCTCTCTCTCTCTCTCTCAATTCAATTTCAATTTAAGTTGCTTTATTGGCATGAAATACAAACGTACTTATTGCCAAAGCATACATATATAATATGTAAAATAATAATAATATAAAAATAATAATGGTAAATGTAACAATATATACAAATAACAGCATATACAACAACAGCAACATAAGTAAATCAATAATAAATATGTACAATGTTTATATGGGGTGGGTGGTCACTCACTGTCCCTCAGGTTATGGCAGGCTGAAATGAACTGTGCCGCAATTGGGGCTGTTGATCCTTCCCCTAAAAGAATTGCACATTTTTCTTCTTTTGATTTGTAATTAAAATTATTTATAATTTGGGATAATTTTTAGAAATATTTTTTTCTAATTTGTAAATATTTTGTGCAAGTAAGGAGGAAGTGCATCTCTGTTTCCACCTCCCCTGCCTTGCAGTGACCACATATTCGCTCTTCTTTTGGTACCCATGAGTTTTTGTATCTGCCTATTTCAATTGCAAGCGTGTGGTCACTGAGCCTGTACTTGGTCAGGATCCGTCTCTGCTTTGTATCTCTGACAGAGAAGAGAGACTCTGCCTGTGTGTATTTTCTATTTCGGGCCCGATAACAATTCAGTTTATTTTGGGATTGTGTTTTATAATTTGGTTGACTCTAATGGGCTGTTGTGAAGCAGTGCTGGTCTGAAGCTGGTTTGCATTAGTATGTGTTAATGTTTGTCTAGAGAGGTTCAGAACCAGCTGACTGAGGGGATACTTTCCTGGGCTGAGCTCTTGGGTTTGGAGTGCCAAGAATTGTAAGGAGTCTGTTGGACTCATTTTTAGATGTTCAATATCTCTCTCTCTCTCTCTCTCTCTCTCTCTCTCTCTCTCTCTCTCTGCCTCTGCTTTAGCCTGGGCTCACCCTGCACACACTGTGCTCTCTCTCTCTCTCTGTATGACATAAGGCTGTTCTTATCGACACATAATCATCCATCCAGTTACCCCGTTTAGCCGAATATCCACGCTGTTTCATTATGAACAGTTACTGTTGACATTAATAATTATGTCACAGCAAACCTGTTACACAGTACACAGCACACAGCTGTTAGAGTGCACACCCACCTCTTTGGAGGGATTGAAAAATTCATTAGACACGTTTATAATGTCAGCAAAAATAAGAGCCATCATTAAGTAATTGAGCTTTTTTATGGCAGCTCTCAGTCCTTTTTCAGTAATTAAGATGCCATCTTGTGAAGTGACCCTGGAGTCAGAGCCTTCAAATGCACACATGAATGGAAGCTGATTACACTTCATTATACTTCATACTTCATATATTTGTTATTGTGAAACGGTCCAATAACAAACATTTGTAATTTCTGTCAGGGAGGGGGAAAGAAAATTTCATTTAAAAAATTGGGAAATATGTGACCATCTTGCATATTTATATTTATTATGTTGTTGGTGATTGTTTTTTCCTTAGAGAGGTTTGTTTGCAAATGAAGCTCCCCTCAGGGATGATGAAGCCCTCCGTGTGAGGATGATGAGGGAAATGTTCCAGTTGGGTTTGTGAGCGGCAGATGGCCAGGGAAGGGGGCCAGATTAATCTGGAACGGCTCTGCAGAACAACTCCTCCTGGTGCTCCTCTCCTGGTGCTCTCCTCCTGGTGCTCCTCTCCTGGTGCTCCTCTCCTGGTGCTCTCCTTCTGGTGCTCCTCTCCTGGTGCTCCTCTCCTGGTGCTCTCCTTCTGGTGCTCCTCTCCTGGTGCTCCTCTCCTGGTGCTCTCCTTCTGGTGCTCTTCTCCTGGTGCTCCTCTCCTGGTGCTCTCCTTCTGGTGCTCCTCTCCTGGTGCTCTCCTCCTGGTGCTCTCCTCCTGGTGCTCTCCTCCTGGTGCTCCTCTCCTGGTGCTCCTCTCCTGGTGCTCTCCTCCTGGTGCTCCTCTCCTAGTACTCTCCTCTTGGTGCTCCTCTGCTGGTGCTCCTCTCCTGGTACTTAATAAATGCTGTTATTGTGATTAGTGTTGTTATGATAATGTAATTGCATACATGATGTTATCAATCTGATTCAGGTATGTGATGTGAATGGGTAGAAGCCCCCTGAACACAGGCCCTTTCCTAGAGAACAGAGTCATTAAAAACTCATGAAATATAAATTAAAGGACATTCATTTGAATTCCCTTCATTTCGATGTCATGCCATTTTGCTGAGGGTGGTGCAGAAATGATCCAGCAGACGGGTGAATTTCTTTCCAGTTTATGAATCCACAGAGGAGCGCATTTTTAATGATGAATTTTTGCCCTGGGGGTCTGGACTGTGCTGGACGTCGCTTTGTGGGACAGTGAGAAATGTCACTCTGCTTTGTCCAGCCCTCTGGTGTTCTTTTCTCTTCAAAACCGGAGGTTTTTATGGGCTGATGTTTTTAAACACTTAACACCATCTGCCATGTTATGAATGAAAACTTGAAGGTATTTGTCAGGAAGTTTTCACAGTTGGAACTTTAAATATGGCCACTCAACTAAAAGTAAGGTAATGTTTCTGTCAACAGCTGAACATCCCAAACAGCAAAATAAGTTTCTTGACTGGCAGAATTGGTAGGTGACGTTTGACCTATAGATTTGAAAAGGGGGAGGTCCCAGGGCTGAGTGGATGCTGTAAGCCCAGAAGGCTGTCTTGAGGCTATTCAGCCACAGCACTGCTATGGGTCTGATGTTGGAAGACAACGTGTTTAATTATGTATTAAATATTCACTACACTTTGTTTATAATATTAATGAACACTTTCAAAAGCTGCAGAGTTGGACCTGTAATAATTTCATTATTTTATTGAACTGGTTTAATGTGAAACTGTTGTTTCTCCCTGCAGAATTATTGATGGCAGGGTTTGAGGATTATTGCAGGCAGCGGGAGATCAGAGAGGTTAAAGCAGGAGTCCTGTGCCCTTTGACCTCAGGTTGTGCTCTATGTCTATAGGTACCTGACCTCCACCTGTTCTGAAATAAGCACTTCATCAGCGTATGACTATCATGATTTAGGTGGTACAAATGAAAAATCTAAATTGTTGGCCGTCTCTTGAATTTGTGTTGTTTACTGCACTAGTCGCCCCTGGCCATTCTGGCAGGCACTGATGCTGGGCAGGAGTCCGGGCTGCTCTCCAGAGCGAGAGGGCGCATGGGGGAGCGCTGGATCCTGAGCACATCCAGACTGGCTGCTCAAAAGCACAAAGACTGCAAAGCTTCTGTTCACTGCTTCAGGGTTATTTTAAATACAAAGAACAGCGTGACATACCACATTGGATGTGACACAGATGGGTTTGTGTGGATGCGACACAGCTGGGTTTGTGTGGATGTGACGCAGATGGGTTTGTGTGGATGTAACGCAGATGGGTTTGTGTGGATGTGATGCAGATGGGATTGGAGCTTTAGCACAGCGGTGTGGAGCAAACGGACTGTCAGGCCTCTGCACTGATGACCGCAGGGTACTGGGGGCAGACAGGCCACTACTGTAGTCTTTCGTTTAAGTTGCCCATAAAACCACCTGCTGGTTTATGGTACAACATGACCAGGGATATATGAGGCCTCTACACTCCTCTTTATGGATCTGCAATGACAGCCAGTGGGAATTTGTCTCCCCAAACAGCTTCAGTTACTCTTAAAATGGTATGTCCCTGTAAAGCAGGGTCTGGAGCAAGCCCCCTTACACAGAGCACAGTACTGCTGGAAGTGTAGGTTTGCTGTGATGCAACTTAATGACTCAACACCTTAATGGTCCTCCCTGTGCAGTCATGGTGGCAAGGACAGAATTACTACGTGCTCAAAAGCACATTTGGTTGTGTACCAATGACCAAACGTACACCCTGCCACAGGGCCTTGTACCCTTTGAACATAAATGCTTTTGTGTGTATAAATACATTGGGCTTTGCATTGCATGCCATTTTAAAACCAAACACTTATGGAGGTAGGTCCATGATGATGTAAAGATACATTTTGATATTTTCATTTGCAAATGAGTTTATGTTCTCATGTTATGGAATTAAAGAGAGACGAGCAATAGCTTCTCCGTTTGAGCTGCAGTTGCCTCTTTCCAAAAGAGTGGAATTTTTAATAAGGGACTTACGCAGTGAAATCCGCAAAATAAATGCATTCAGTCGCTATATAGGGAAGGAAGAAATAAAAAGCTTTTGTAAAAATAATAATAATCGAATCTTGTTTTTGTATGCTTCTGGCACACCATGAACAGAACAAAACATTTTTAAAGTCTTCAAAGCAATTACTTACAGGAGCGTGACCAACGGATGGCTGTGCCAGTCTCCAAACCGGTCGGTCGCGAGCAGGTGTCGGCACGGTCGGAATAACGGTCTGTAGTGCAGACTTTCCCTTTCAGCACCAACCCGCATCGTACCTTTTGTTATGCAAGCGGAGACTATTCGTTACATTAATAAGTTGCAATAAACATACATTTTTAAACGTGCTGTACCGCCTAACGGGAGGGAAGTTCTCGTAAAACCGTCCTTGTGACTTCTCTTCGCACAGGCGTCTTCGTTGTAGGCTACACGACCAGTAAGGAATTAACCGCCGAGAGGGACTATCATCTGTTTGCCACTGCCATGCTGTCAGCAAGAAGCTATTAGGGCTTCTGAGCAGTGTAATCATTTCTGTCGCGTTATTAATTCAGCCACGAATAAAGTAATGGTAGTATATTACAATCTGTTAATATGCATGGCACTGATTACATATCGTGTTATCTAGGCGAACCATATCAACCTAAATTTGGGATTCTGTTCGCAAAATCTGCATTCTAAACCTCAAACTCAACCGTAACCAGCATTAAGAACTGCAGTTTGAATTGAGATAGGAGTATTGCATCTGCACTTTCTGCCAAACGCGCATTTGTTCTTCAGCGTATGTTGTAACAGGATGACCGAGTACTTCAGCCCACCGCGTTTGAGTGCGGTGAAGCGTGCCTGCCTGATGGTCACGTGATAAAGGCGAGGCTTTTTTTTAATGTACATCCCAAGACGGAGAGGGAACGGATGCGCTGCCGAGAAAGCACACTGGAGATCCTTTTTGCTCCTGCATCTCCTGCATATTACGGTTTGTCTCAAGATTTCGTATTCCTGTAAACCAAGTGTTACTCATCCGTGGTTGCATTTTATTAACGTCCAATCTTGTGTTCATCTATCCGAAGCGAGCGAGGTTATTCACCCGATGAGTTCACCTGTACCGTTGCTAGGCACACTGCAAGCTTCCCGGGAGTTTTCTGAAACAAGCAACGATTCAAGACTGATATTGCTATTAAAGGTAAGATACAGTCTTTTCATCTACACCGAACGCTTTCTTTCGTGAACAATATTTGAATGCACTGTTGATCCACGCGTAATACGATAGAACGACGTGCGTTCTAGTAGTATTTAAATTTGGGCTTTTTACACTATTATATAATGCTTCTGTCCATTTCATCAGTTGTCGTACCAAAGGTGTTTCCTATCAGGGAATAAATTAATGAAAATCTATTCCACTGCCGATCTAATCCAGTAAATTGTGTTCATCTTTCTTTTTCATACTTTTTGATGACTTGGTTCACAACCAGGCAAATTGCCTAGTAAGGTGTAGAAATTTTGGATTTGCGCACGTATTTTCCACATTTGCGCGCTGTACGTTATTTATCGTTGGGGGCTGTTTAAGCAACCCTCAGTTTAGCAGGTTACTCCATGGTATAGGCTAACTGATATTTACATTACCGCACCAGACCATATGCTGCAGCATTATGAATGACGGAAACTGAAACCAGACTTGGCGCTTTTACCAGGATCTGTCTCTGTATTCTCCTTCGTCTCCTCAATTGATTTCTACAAAAAATATTTTTTTTAAACACGCTCTGATGGCTTGTAAAGTTTACGGAATAACTGTAGTCAATCTAATAAACGCTCCCCTCTGCTACAGAGTTTTGAAACATTTTAAGAAGTTCCTTTCTCTGTGTCCTTTTCGAAATTATGACGGCATCCGTCACCCATACACACGATCTATGAGACAGGCAAACAATGTTCGCCGGTTCTATAACGCATCGCCTATCTGTGCGCCGGGTCTAAGACCGTGTTCACACTGAAAATGAGCATACGGTAGAACCGCATCTAGCTAGCTAGGCTCAATTTACATTTATCAACATATTGTGCAACCATACGCTCTGATTCGCAGCACACAACACCGACTGTATTGTAGTACAGACGACAGCAGGATGCAGCAGTTCTTTATCGTTTTTTTTTTTACATGGTTGTTCTGATACTATTTGATTACCCTAAATGTGGTTGTACAGCCATAGCCTACCTGCGTGCCATCTCTACCGCATTCTCATTTTCAGTGTGAACACGGCCTCTAGCTAGCCTAGACTCAAATGGCATCAGACACTGTGAAAAAATAAACGCAGTTTTAGGCGTTGGGCGGGAGGGTTACCGATCTTAATGTAGGCTTCTAATAATATTTGATTGTCCAAAATTTGGTTGAAGTGTTATTTTATCAACAGTCAATCCCAAACCATGATGTAAGATATAATTTAACATAACACCTGTATCAGGTCTTCAGTGAAGCACAAAGTGCAGATAACGATTGGGGTCTCTCTCCAGTGTGTGAGTATGGCTGCAGAGGGCTGAAATCAGAAGTGTACCCTGGATAACTCTGTTTGGCTGCTTCCAGTGGCATCACTCTTTCCCATGATACTAAATTCAGTCGAAACTGGCAATTCACTGTTACCTTTAATCGCTCTTGAGGTAGTAGAACCCTCTCCTGGCCACTCTACTTCAGGAGTGTTGTGCTTGCTGATGGCCACTCTACGTCAGGAGTGTTGTGCTTGCTGATGGCCACTCTACGTCAGGAGTGTTGTGCTTGCTGATGGCCACTCTACGTCAGGAGTGTTGTGCTTGCTGATGGCCACTCTACGACAGGAGTGTTGTGCTTGCTGATGGCCACTCTACGTCAGGAGTGTTGTGCTTGCTGATGGCCACTCTACTTCAGGAGTGTTGTGCTTGCTGATGGCCACTCTACATCAGGAGTGTTGTGCTTGCTGATGGCCACTCTACGTCAGGAGTGTTGTGCTTGCTGATGGCCACTCTACGACAGGAGTGTTGTGCTTGCTGTTGGCCACTCTACTTCAGGAGTGTTGTGCTTGCTGATGGCCACTCTACGTCAGGAGTGTTGTGCTTGCTGATGGCCACTCTACGACAGGAGTGTTGTGCTTGCTGTTGGCCACTCTACTTCAGGAGTGTTGTGCTTGCTGATGGCCACTCTACATCAGGAGTGTTGTGCTTGCTGATGGCCACTCTACGTCAGGAGTGTTGTGCTTGCTGATGGCCACTCTACTTCAGGAGTGTTGTGCTTGCTGATGGCCACTCTACTTCAGAACTGTTGTGCTTGCTGATGGCCACTCTACAACAGAACTGTTGTGCTTGCTGATGGCCACTCTACTTCAGAACTGTTGTGCTTGCTGATGGCCACTGTACTTCAGAAGTGTTGTGCTTGCTGATGGCCACTCTACTTCAGAACCGTTGTGCTTGCTGATGGCCACTCTACAACAGAAATGTTGTGCTTGCTGATGGCCACTCTACTTCAGGAGTGTTGTGCTTGCTGATGGCCACTCTACGTCAGGAGTGTTGTGCTTGCTGATGGCCACTCTACTTCAGAACCGTTGTGCTTGCTGATGGCCACTCTACAACAGAAATGTTGTGCTTGCTGATGGCCACTCTACTTCAGGAGTGTTGTGCTTGCTGATGGCCACTCTACGTCAGGAGTGTTGTGCTTGCTGATGGCCACTCTACTTCAGGAGTGTTGTGCTTGCTGATGGCCACTCTACGTCAGGAGTGTTGTGCTTGCTGATGGCCACTCTACTTCAGGAGTGTTGTGCTTGCTGATGGCCACTCTACATCAGGAGTGTTGTGCTTGCTGATGGCCACTCTACAACAGAAATGTTGTGCTTGCTGATGGCCACTCTACTTCAGGAGTGTTGTGCTTGCTGATGGCCACTCTACGTCAGGAGTGTTGTGCTTGCTGATGGCCACTCTACGTCAGGAGTGTTGTGCTTGCTGATGGCCACTCTACTTCAGAAGTGTTGTGCTTGCTGATGGCTACTCTACGTCAGGAGTGTTGTGCTTGCTGATATCCACTCTACTTCAGGAGTGTTGTGCTTGCTGATGGCCACTCTACTTCAGGAGTGTTGTGCTTGCTGATGGCCACTCTACTTCAGAAGTGTTGTGCTTGCTGATGGCCAGTCCTGCTCTGAATATGAGGGGATCGTTAAGACGGGTGTCTCCGGGTCTCCTGCCAGGATGGAGCCTTGCGCCTCTCTGCTGTATGTCTGACCTCACCTGCGTGTCACTCAGCCCAGCAGGGGGTGCTGTGGGCTGGACAGCTGTAGCCTCTGTCAGCGATTAGTGGCTGGACAGCTGTAGCCTCTGTCAGCGATTAGTGGCACCTGTAGATAGAACGTGTCTTAAACAGCATTTTATCAGCATTTGTGTCTCTTCAGGGTTTGTGGTGTGCTAAGTGCACAAGGGGAACTGTAAAATAAATGTGGAGGAGATGGGAAGAGGTGCGGTTATTACCTATGTTATTCAACCCTGAGCTGTGATTCATCCCCCCGATTTACCTCCTGCACCATGGGTTTATGGGTAAAGGCAGGAAGTGCACTCCTTTTAATGACAAATAAATAAAGTAAGCTTCACTGCTTTACTCTGTGCTGTTTGTTTACACCTGTTTTAGTTGACTTATTTATTTAAAAAACATTTTTTTACCAGAACTTTCCTGTCATGTTTTGCCTTCAAACATCTCTTTCTCTCCGGGCTCGCCTGTCTGTCAGGGGAATGTCCTTCTGATTCGCTGCCACAGAGGCGCTTGGTCCTGGAGCTGCAGCTCCTAACAGACAGACCTTTACTGACAGTTAAGCATCTTTGAGTTCATGAAAAGCGCTATATAAAATAAATGTATTATTATTATTATTATTATTATTATTATTATTATTATTATTGTGAAGGGCTGGCAGTCTTCCTCAGTCTATTTAATCAGCTCTGACTATGGATCCCTCAATCAATTATCTGAAACTGTTGATCTCTCAATAATCAATTATCCAAACGGCCAAATTCATCCTTTTGGCTGAGAATCAAGCTCAGGTCTTGCTAGTGTTTGAAATGAGATGATGATTCATTTGTTGACCGTGGCATTTTAATATGCACATCAGCTTAGTGGCAAATGGACTTTGTTCTGTTCTCAGATATAAAATGGTTTATTCCAAATGCAGTGCTTTAAAAAACATCCCCATTGCTTCTTCCTGCGGCCTGCTTTAAGGAGATTAAAGCCACAGAAATCTCTTCTAAAGTGTTGTAAGATGCTTTCTAGCACAATTTTCTCAAAATAGTCAGATAATTTGAAAGGCACAAAAGCGGGTCAGAGTAACAACCACAGGGGCTTCCTCTTTAAAATAGCCTGCGTTTGAGGCTTTACCATTGCCTTGACAAGCTACCTGATAATCTACCCTTTCTTCTGTGTCTGAGACCCTGCTGGCAGTCTCTGTCTGAGGAAACGCTTTGTACTGAAGCCTTCTTTGCCTCACGGTAAATTATTTATGCTGAGTGCTTTATTGCAGTCATTGTAAATTATTACATCACTTTTGGGAATTAACTTGGCATGAACCATTTGTAACTATAACCTGAATGGAACTTCAGCCTTATGTTCTTAAAGAAACGTGATCTGTGCGATCTTACACTCTCTGTCTCTCTCTCTCTTTCTGCCTGACACACACACACAAACATGCGTAAATCCAATAAATTTACTCATTTGAAGCCCCCAACTGAAAACTGGGGCAGCAGAGCATGTTTTGGTGGCCATTACCTCTGATATGCCCTAATCTTTGCAGACAGAAACAAACCCATTTGTGCCAGATTTGAATCTTGGGCATTTTTTGGCCTAGGTGCTTGAGGGGAAGTAGAGTTTGAATGTCTTGGTGTGGCGTCAGAATGCTAACATGGTCAGAATTAGACCTTGTTCTACCTCAGGGTCCTTGTGAGACCTTGTTCTACTTCAGGGTCCGTGTGAGACCTTGTTCTACCACAGGGTCCGTGTGAGACCTTGTTCTACTTCAGGGTCCGTGTGAGACCTTGTTCTACCACAGGGTCCGTGTGAGACCTTGTTCTACCTCAGGGTCCGTGTGCTTTCAGCCTCACCATTGGAACCTTCTGGAATGTGTTCTTAGATGCAGAAACACTAGATAACCTAACATTCGGACTCTGAAGAAGTGGTAGTTTAGAAGTTCTTATGCAAACACTTAACCTGCATATTTGTGAAATGCACTGCAGTCAAAATACACAGTTTTTAATGGAGTGGCATTTTAATACTGTTTTATATAATTTATTTTCATTTAATTGTTTTTCCTACTCTTCCTGAAAAAACACTTGAGTGTTCTGAGAGACAGACAGGGTGGTGCGGGACAGCACAAAGGTCCCAGGCCTTTCTGTGTGGAGTTTGCACTTTTGCCTGGAATGGTGCAGAGCACATCACCATTGGACTGAGGAGCAGTGGAAACGCATTCTCTGGAGTGATGAATCACGCTTCACTGTCTGGCAGTCTGATGGACAAATCTGGGCTTGGCAAAAGCCAGAAGAACACTACCTGCCCAAATAGATAGTGCCAACTGTAAGGTTTGGTGGAGGAGGAATAATGGTCTGGGGATGTTTTTCTGGTTTGGGCTAGGCCCCTTAGCTCTAGTAAAGCAAAATATTAATGCTACCGCATACAGTGACAGTTTTGGAGATTGGCCCTTTCCTGTTTCAGCTTGCATGGGTGTGATGTTTTGGGTGTCCACATACTTTTGTCCAGCAGCTATGATTTCGAAAATAATGCAACAGACGTTGCCAATAGCCTTGACATTTCTTCTGGTTGTTTTTCATTAACCCAGAATGGCATACTAGAAGCCCAACTATAAGTGAAGTAGTCAAAACTTTGTCATGGTAAAGTAGCTCTCACAAGTCTCTCACCAAGACGTCAGTCCAGGTTACCAGTTTGTCTTCTAATCACAGCTCGATCTCTGGCCATGCCCCATGGTTTCTCCTCATCCTTGACTGTTCCCGAGCTCTGGGACGCCCAACAGTTTTCTGATGACACGGCTGTGGCCACCATAGGCGCAGTACAGAGGATTTTCCACCTCGTTGGTCTCGGCCATGTTGACATTGGGATTAATATTGCTGCTAACGATGCTTACTTAGCCTTCCACTGCATCTCTCGCTCGACTCCCTCTCCCTCAGTTAGGTCACATTCAGATTCCCCGTATTAACCAGATATGAGGTGTGCACTGCCACTTGCTTTATTAAAATAAGCACAGGTGCATTTCTAAGTGGTATTTCTGGGTGTATTTTGAAAAATTGTTTTAAAATCCCATTGCTGCATACTTTTCTCTCATATTAATTCACATTCATTAATTCAATGCCAACCTAAAAGACACTCTTTAATTCCATAGGGCATTGTCATGTGAACACCTTGTTTGAAATAAGCTAATATTCAGAATTTGGATTTTTAGAAATGGGCCAGTTTTGAATACTTGGCTTGATCATTTGCATAAGTATACATAAGTATCCATAGCTGATTAAAAATATCTGTGTATTTGGCTATACTGCACCCCAACTACAGAATGGTTTTGGCTATACTGCACCCCAAATGCAGTCTGTAGTATAAGAAAACTATTGAAAGTGTTCAATGTTTACTCAAGAAATGGTCCATAAGACAACTGATAAAATGCCTGTGTACTTTACTGCAAATCTGCAGACAAACTTAAATATGTCAGGGGAATTAATTTCTCAGTCACAAAGCGGATGTAAAACCGTGAAGTAATGTGTGAGGATATTAATCCTTCATGACAGTAGTTTCAAAACAACATGAATGAATGTGTTTGTGATAAGACTACTGTGTTTGATTAGTGAAAACATTCAACCTTGTTTCATCCACAGTGTCTCTGTCTCATACTTATTGGGTTTATATTCTAAAGCTTAACTTAAAGCCTGTTTTGATCTAACTCTTTATAATGAGCCTATACGTGAACTGTGAATTAATTTTGTTCAGTAATTAAGAAGTGAATTAATATGCATAATGTGCATCTGCCACTGTTGTTGAGTTTTTGCAGGTTGAAATAAACAAATATAATGACAGAGGATGGGAATTAAACAAACAACAAACAATTAAACAAAACTTTGTTCTCTGCTGGTCAAAAGGATCTTTTGGTGGTGCTGAAATCGGACATGCCGGTTTGTCACCAGTTTGTTGCACCTGCTGAGATGGCAAGACAGAATATGCATTCCTCAAATAAAAAAAAAACACCACCTTCCCAGGACAGATCCTTATGATATATTTGCTAGTTCTGGTGTGGCTCCCCCTGGCTGCAATTGTTATTAATGCCCTTCTGCCCCAGGCAGAGGGGAAGGGTGCTCCCTTAATGCCCTTCTGCCCCGGGTAGAGAGGGGAAGGGTGCTCCCTTAATGCCCTTCTGCCCCGGGTAGAGAGGGGAAGGGTGCTCCCTTAATGCCCTTCTGCCCCGGGTAGAGAGGGGAAGGGTGCTCCCTTAATGCCCTTCTGCCCCGGGTAGAGAGGGGAAGGGTGCTCCCTTAATGCCCTTCTGCCCCGGGTAGAGAGGAGAAGGTCGTGCTGGGATACTGTCAGTGAGGTCTTGTGGGCCCCACGGTTTAGTCTTGTGCTAATGTATGGTGTCTTTCCTTAATTAACATAACATAATTGGCATAATTAACATAATTAATTGGGCAGACTGGTAGTTATGGTTCTGTAATGGTTCACTGTGCTTATTCTAATTGGTCATGTTCGGCCCCTGAATACTAATATTCCTTTTGGAGTATCCTGCTAAAAGCATTCACATATGAGCTGCGAAACATTGATGCTATATTAAATCCATTAAAAGACAGAAATTATCCACAGTAGCAGCTCACAATTTTTCACAAAACCGTGAGCATAAGGACTCTTCCCTCTGTGCAGTAGTCCCTGAGCATAAGGACTCTTCCCTCTGTGCAGTAGGCCCTGAGCATAAGGACTCTTCCTTCTGTGCAGTAGTCCCAGAGCATAAGGACTCTTCCCTCTGTGCAGTAGGCCCTGAGCATAAGGACTCTTCCCTCTGTGCAGTAGTCCCTGAGCATAAGGACTCTTCCCTCTGTGCAGCAGGCCCTGAGCATAAGGACTCTTCCCTCTGTGCAGTAGTCCCTGAGCATAAGGACTCTTCCCTTTGTGCAGTAGGCCCTGAGCATAAGGACTCTTCCCTCTGTGCAGTAGTCCCTGAGCATAAGGACTCTTCCCTCTGTGCAGTAGTCCCTGAGCATAAGGACTCTTCCCTTTGTGCAGTAGTCCCTGAGCATAAGGACTCTTCCCTTTGTGCAGTAGTCCCTGAGCATAAGGACTCTTCCCTTTGTGCAGTAGTCCCTGAGCATAAGGACTCTTCCCTCTGTGCAGTAGTCCCTGAGCATAAGGACTCTTCCCTTTGTGCAGTAGTCCCTGAGCATAAGGACTCTTCCCTTTGTGCAGTAGGCCCTGAGCATAAGGACTCTTCCCTCTGTGCAGTAGTCCCTGAGCATAAGGACTCTTCCCTCTGTGCAGTAGTCCCTGAGCATAAGGACTCTTCCCTTTGTGCAGTAGTCCCTGAGCATAAGGACTCTTCCCTTTGTGCAGTAGTCCCTGAGCATAAGGACTCTTCCCTTTGTGCAGTAGTCCCTGAGCATAAGGACTCTTCCCTCTGTGCAGTAGTCCCTGAGCATAAGGACTCTTTCCTTTGTGCAGTAGTCCCTGAGCATAAGGACTCTTCCCTTTGTGCAGTAGTCCCTGAGCATAAGGACTCTTCCCTCTGTGCAGTAGTCCCTGAGCATAAGGACTCTTCCCTTTGTGCAGTAGTCCCTGAGCATAAGGACTCTTCCCTCTGTGCAGTAGGCCCTGAGCATAAGGACTCTTCCCTCTGTGCAGTAGGCCCTGAGCATAAGGACTCTTCCCTCTGTGCAGTAGGCCCTGAGCATAAAGACTCTTCCCTCTGTGCAGTAGTCCCTGAGCATAAATACTCTTCCCTCTGTGCAGTAGGCCCTGAGAATAAGGACACTTCCCTCTTGCTGGTCTGCTTTATGTTGCGCCAGTTTCTGAAGAACGAAGTCAAGCCTGAAATATGCGAGTGGAATGTATAACAGAAGGATTATGAGAGAACCAGAGCAGCGTTGTCTGCATCCAAATCTCCGTTTTGGAAACCGCCTGACTTATCATTAGCACAGTCTTCACACAATGTGCTGGGTTCAGTTTAGCCTCCCTTTGACTTTGAGGATATTTTCTAATTCCTCTTTTTTTAAGGCCTTTTCTTCTTTTTTTTAGACTTGGCCTGCATTATTAATATGCTGGGTGGGCTGATTCTTCTGTGGGCTGCTGTAGGAGATTCAGTGGTCCTGATCAATCGGGGATTTGGGTTTTTATGTAGAATCTTAGAGGATTTAAGTGCTTATGCTGAGGTACCCCTCATCCCCGCTGCTCTGGGGTACCTCTCATCCCCGCTGCTCTGGGGTACCCCTCATCCCTCCTGCTCTGGGCCCCTCATCCCCGCTGCTCTGGGGTACCCCTCATCCCCGCTGCTCTGGGGTACCTCTCATCCCCGCTGCTTTGGGGTACCCCTCATCCCTCCTGCTCTGGGGTGCCCCTCATCCCCGCTGCTCTGGGGTACCCCTCATCCCCGCTGCTCTGGGGTACCCCTCATCCCCGCTGCTCTGGGGTACCCCTCATCCCCGCTGCTCTAGGGTACCCCTCATCCCCGCTGCTCTGGGGTACCCCTCATCCCCGCTGCTCTGGGGCACCCCTCATCCCCGCTGCTCTGGGGTACCCCTCATCCCCACTGCTATGGGGTACCCCTGAGCCTCCCTGCTGCCCTGTTGACTCTGCCACCAGCCAGTGGAAACAAAGTTACAGTTAGAGACGGTTGCGCTGACTGTAAGGCCTCAGGAGGGGTGGGATGCATGCTGGGAGCCTAGTAAGTGCACAGTTGAAATTTGAGAGCGATCTTGCTCACTAATAATCACTTAAAGTTTGATTGGCTCCTAAAGTTCTAATATGCGTGATCCTGTCACGTCAAGAATAATCAACGGAAAATATTTATGATGAGAAAAAAATAACACTGGAGTCATTCTGTCCGTTTCCATTTTAAGGGATGAATTCAGATTGATTGTAATTGAATCAGTTGTTCTGATGACAGCAGTCCAGTGGTAATCTTCGGGTCTCTAACTAAACAACCCAAACATAATTGTTTGCATTTTACAGTGATACGCACCACTGCCCTGTGAGAGAGCTATGAGGCACAGTGAGAGGAACAGCCCTGTGTTTGGGCCTGAGATCTGAGGAACAGCCCTGTGTTTGGGCCTGGGGTCTGGGGAACAGCCCTGTGTTTGGGCCTGAGGTCTGAGGAACAGCCCTGTGTTTGGGCCTGAGGTCTGGGGAACAGCCCTGTGTTTGGGCCTGAGGTCTGGGGAACAGCCCTGTGTTTGGGCCTGAGGAACAGCCCTGTGTTTGGGCCTGAGGTCTGAGGAACAGCCCTGTGTTTGGGGCTGAGGTCTGAGGAACAGCCCTGTGTTTGGGCCTGAGGTCTGAGGAACAGCCCTGTGTTTGGGCCTGAGGTCTGGGGAACAGCCCTGTGTTTGGGCCTGAGGTCTGGGGAACGCCCTGTGTTTGGGCCTGAGGAACAGCCCTGTGTTTGGGTCTGAGGTCTGGGGAACAGCCCTGTGTTTGGGTCTGAGGCCTGAGGAACAGCCCTGTGTTTGGGTCTGAGGCCTGGGGAACAGCCCTGTGTTTGGGTCTGAGGTCTGGGGAACAGCCCTGTGTTTGGGCCTGAGGTCTGAGGAACAGCCCTGTGTTTGGGCCTGAGGTCTGGGGAACAGCCCTGTGGTTGGGCCTGAGGTCTGGGGAACAGCCCTGTGTTTGGGCCTGAGGTCTAGGGAACAGCTCTGTGTTTGGGCCTGAGGTCTGAGGAACAGCCCTGTGTTTGGGCCTGAGGTCTGGGGAACAGCCCTGTGTTTGGGCCTGAGGTCTGGGGAACAGCCCTGTGTTTGGGCCTGAGGAACAGCCCTGTGTTTGGGCCTGAGGTCTGAGGAACAGCCCTGTGTTTGGGGCTGAGGTCTGAGGAACAGCCCTGTGTTTGGGCCTGAGGTCTGAGGAACAGCCCTGTGTTTGGGCCTGAGGTCTGGGGAACAGCCCTGTGTTTGGGCCTGAGGTCTGGGGAACGCCCTGTGTTTGGGCCTGAGGAACAGCCCTGTGTTTGGGTCTGAGGTCTGGGGAACAGCCCTGTGTTTGGGTCTGAGGCCTGAGGAACAGCCCTGTGTTTGGGTCTGAGGCCTGGGGAACAGCCCTGTGTTTGGGTCTGAGGTCTGGGGAACAGCCCTGTGTTTGGGCCTGAGGTCTGAGGAACAGCCCTGTGTTTGGGCCTGAGGTCTGGGGAACAGCCCTGTGGTTGGGCCTGAGGTCTGGGGAACAGCCCTGTGTTTGGGCCTGAGGTCTAGGGAACAGCTCTGTGTTTGGGCCTGAGGTCTGGGGAACAGCCCTGTGTTTGGGCCTGAGGTCTGGGGAACAGCCCTGTGTTTGGGCCTGAGGTCTGGGGAACAGCCCTGTGTTTGGGCCTGAGGTCTGGGGAACAGCCCTGTGTTTGGGCCTGAGGTCTGGGGAACAGCCCTGTGTTTGGGCTTGAGGAACAGCCCTGTGTTTGGGCCTGAGGTCTGAGGAACAGCCCTGTGTTTGGGCCTGAGGTCTGGGGAACAGCCCTGTGTTTGGGCCTGAGGTCTGGCGAACAGCCCTGTGTTTGGGTCTGAGGTCTGAGGAACAGCTTTGTGTTTGAGGTCTGGGGAACAGCCCTGTGTTTGGGCCTGAGGCCTGGGGAACAGCCCTGTGTTTGGGCCTGAGGAACAGCCCTGTGTTTGGGCCTGAGGCCTGAGGAACAGCCCTGTGTTTGGGTCTGGTCTGGACTCTGGTCTGGACTGTAGTGATAAAGGACTAGAAGGTGTTTAGTTCCCTCTCAGGTTTTCAGCAGTGGTCCCTTAAACCTGTGGCTCATCTTTGGGTCCAAGGTAGCTTCTGTCCCCAGTGTCTTTGAGGAAGGGACTCTGGCGGCATGACTGTGTATGAAACTATAAGTCAAACGTGCCCTGTCACTGGACGCAAGCACAAATGGCACTGTCTAAATTCTGCTGCTGAATTATTTAGTTAGGCTGTTTCAAGAAGTTTGAAAGTTTTATTATTGCAAGATGTGCATTTTGAATGTGCTTTGTGCTTTAATGTGGTGGGTAACTGGGCATAATATAATCACTTATTCTGCTCTGGTGACAAAGCAGATTTAATTTACTAAGTGCAGGCAGAATAGCTGGTTCATATTTGCATATGAAAGAAAATATTAGATTGAAAAGCCAATGCCCATTTACAATGGACAGAATTGAGTGAAGTGGTGGAGCATGGCCATTTCTGTGCAAATGGCTCTCTTGGGTCATTAGCTGTATTATTGCTGTCCAAAACCTGCTAATCAAACAGTGGGCAGTCTCTAGCTAACAGCTGTGTGAGCGTATGTACACGTGGAGGGTGCACTTATGTGCATGTACATCAGCTTTTCTCCCCATATAATCTCTCTTCATCTGTAATTACTGCAGAATTTGTTCCATTGCTAGTGAACTGTAGGAGGTGTTCATCCAGCATGGCAGAGTCTCATTGGTTCAGACTGCACTCTGCATAACAGGTGTTAGATTGTGATATCAGCACACTGGCATTTCAATGCTTTTGTCATTACATACTGCAGAAATCAATCTTATGTGACTACCCATTATCATGCGTTTCAGTTTGGTGTTTGGGGCGGGGTGGAGGGAGTGGGGGTACTGCGGCAGACTGGGGGTAATGGCCCACATGTGGCTGCTGCCCCAGCTGCGTCAGTGCTAGAAGCAGGTTTGTGAGACAGAAGAGACTGCTGAAAATGAGCGATAAAGATCCCTATAGCACAGAGAATAGCTTAGCGTAGGTTAGCTTAGCGATTGTATAGCTTAGCGTAGCATAGCTTAGCTTAGCCATAGTCTAGCTTAGCGTAGCATAGCTTAGCCTAGTATGGCTCAGCGTAGCATAGCTTAGCGTAGTACATCTTAACGTAATATAACAGCGTAGCTTGATGAGGTCCTGCAGTGCAGGCGCTTGAACAGGTTTCAGTGCGCTACCCGCACACCTGACTCATACAGCACAGTAACGGCAAAATGTCAAAGAGACACATCGTCCTCAGGGAGGGAGAGGGGGAGAGTCAACCACAATAAGACACTGAATCCTGCATCATCAAAAGCCTTTCCCTCCTTCTTTTTCTCTCTCTCCTCTTGACTCAGAAGGTAAGTGATGCCTTGAAGTATCCAGGTGCCTTATACAAGCTCTTACCTCCACACCTGTGTGGAGTTTGTGTGCTCCCTGCTAACCAGGTGAGGGGAAGCGGTGTTTGAGGGAAGCGCTGAAATGCGTGCTGGTCCTGTTAAGGCTCGGACTGTGATGTGTGGAGACTGTGATGTGTGGAGATTGGTGGGTGGAGATTGATTGTGTGGAGATTGGTGTGTGGAGACTGTGATGTGTAGAGATTGGTGTGTGGAGATTAGTGTGTGGAGATTGAGTGCTGATCAGTGCTGCTTCACTGCAGCCAGTAACCATGGAAGCCAGGAGGTCATTTCAGAGTACTCAGGTTGTGGAAAAGCTTTTACTGTAGCTAACTTACTGAATAAACACTGCATCATCACAGGTACATTATTCCCCAGGTAATGTTCTCTAAAGCAGACGATATCTTCCTTAAGGCATGGCAAGTAACGTGGTAGTTGTATATATTATTATTATTCATGCTACAGATATTAATCCGAATAAAACCATAGTGTGGAGGTTATTTAACAGTGTGAATGGCTTAGTTTTAAAAAGTATTCAGTAGTGACAGTATTTATCATTCACATGGATAGTAACTTCCATTAAATTTATTAATGTGGTAAATGGTTGTTCCACATTAAGTGAAAGGAGAATGTTTTTTATTCACTGGCCTCGGTGCGGCAGTTGAGCTCTTATTGGCAGGTGTGTCATGTGACCTTGAGTCACTGAACTTCACAGGAGAGTGAAGCCCTGTGCATGGGAAATGAGCGCAATGGCATCTGTGCTCCAGACAGTTAAATTGGGTAAATCGTGGGATGTGATGTGACTATAAATGAACTTTCAGGGACAGGAGGCTCTGACGTTTCACTTCTGTCACTCTACAGTCCTTGCTAATTTAATGTTTGGTGGCAGCCCCGCAGACCTGAGTGACTTGGGCCTCTAGGAGCCGTTCTGTGTCTCCCTGGTGAGCCAATGAGTGAAAGCCTTTCAGCGAGGCCATGTCTGTGTGTCCCTGCTGAGCCAATGAGTGAAAGCTTTTCAGTGAGGCCATGTCTGTGTGTCCCTGGTGAGCCAATGAGTGAAAGCCTTTCAGCAAGGCCATGTCTGTGTGTCCCTGCTGAGCCAATGAGTGAGAGCCTTTCAGCGAGGCCATGTCTGTGTGTCTCTGATCTTGTGTAGATCACAGCTCTGTCTCACTCTGATATTGTGTAGACCACAGCTCTGTCTGTCCCACTCTGATGTTGTGTAGGTCACAGCTCTGTCTGTCCCATTCTGATCTTTTGTAGATCTCACCTCTGTCTCACTCTGATATTGTGTAGATCTCACCTCTGTCTCACTCTGATATTGTGTAGATCTCACCTCTGTCTCACTCTGATATTGTGTAGATCACAGCTCTGTCCCACTCTGATATTGTGTAGATCTCAGCTGTCTGTTAGGCTGACTTTTTTCCACTCTCTCCCTTGGGAAACTTCAGATGAACTGAAAACTTGCTCCAAGCTGAGAGCCAAATTTTCTACACAAGCTGAGTTTTCTACAGAAGCTGAGTTTTACACACAAGCCTGTCACATAACTCAGTTTTAGTAGCCGCACGGCGTGGGCTGGAATTAGAGGCAGAGAGGTTGTCAGACGGATTCTGAGATGGTTTTCCATGAGGCAAAAAAGAGGTGCTTTAAAATGCACCAGCGAAAAATGAGGAGGTGCTGAGAATGGAGATGAGAAGAGAGTGTTTTCTGATTGAGAAGCCGATAAAAGTATTTGCTGTGGGGTTAGTGACGCTTTTTGCATTAATGGGGCTGAACCGAGGCTGTCCACATGGGGGACCCCGTTCACCCCAGCATCTGCACTGTCGTCCCGCCTGCTCCGAGTCCTGTCATAATGATGATTGCCTGTTACTGACTAATTAAAATATGACTGCGGGGATCTCATTAAATTTGTTGCTAAGATTTGTTACATTTTTCTTACATTAGCCTGCCATCACTATGGGATATTAAAAAAGCTACTTAATGTGATTTAATTTAATTCAGTGTCATTTGTTGACAACCCCCCTGCACACAGGTAATGGTGTGTGGTGTCATATCCTCCTCTATAGTTAATAATTATTGTGTCTTTAATGTATTATATTTATGTATGTGCCTTTTACACAGAAATTTGGCTAGTAATGTAATGCTAATGAAAGATTTAGGATGTTTTATGTATAGTGTATGTATGTGTGTGTCATTAATAGATTTTAAAAAACTTATTACTGTTGGTTCCTTTATTCATTTTTACAGGGTATTCATTTATTTCAAAAGCGAGAGTCTGCCAATGTGTTTATTCATCTCATTTTATTTGGCTGCAAAATGAAGTTCCATAAATTATGTATTAATTGTGCAACAGTGTTTCTGGATGCTGGTTCCATTAGCTGGGGAAATATGGGTCTTGCTTTGCCTGAGCGCTGAACATGTTTTCTTTGAACGGTTAAATTTGAACGGCTTTTTATGAACGTTCCAAATTGTTTGCATTAAACATAAACAGACATGGCGACGAGAGCGTTTGTACTCACAGCCGCTTCTGTGATCATCGATGATTTAAAAAAAAAAGAAAGCTAGCTAGCGAACAATAATAACATTGGCTAGCGTTAGCAATAACATTTTTGAAAAAACTGATCACACCTAACGGCATCTTCAATTGAAATACCCGTCTGGGAACATTTCCCTCAGTCCAGCGTCCGTTTTTGTTTGCCGCAAAGTACCTTTTCAGACCGTTCGCTTATGTTTGCAAACGTTTGCGTCGAACACAAAGCTAACTGAAAAAAGTTTGAAATAGTTTTCAAACGTTCGCCTTGTTCACTGAATTTGAACGCACCTCAGGTAGTGAAGCTGATGGATCCACAGGGGGTTCTGGGAAAATTGAGCATGTAAATAAGATGCGAGAAGGAATGATAGAGGACAGCGGAGTTTGTGATGTCATAAGAGGGGCGCAAAGCAGTGTGATGTCATTGTGGAGTGTGTGTGTGTGTGTTGATTTAGCATGCTGCAGCCTAAATGAGCATTGGGGGGGGGGGCTTGCTGTCAGCTTCCATATGTGTCTATGCTCTGAACAGGAGCTGTGCTAGCCGTTAGCCGTTAGCCGTGTGCCCTTGCCAAGGCGACACTCACAGACGTGTTCCGCCCCCTCTGGAGGACCGGAGTAGTCCCTCCCTGAAGAGCTGTCTTCTGTGACTCATCACTGTGCAGGCACACGCACGCACACACACCCACACACGCACACCCACACCCACATGCACACACACACACACGCACACGCACACGTACACGCACACACACACACATGCACTCCTCCTGGCTGTGCTTCTCCTCCTGGCTGTAAGATGGCAAGTGCCTTGGTCAAGGGCACCAGCAGGAGCGCACCTAACATGCATGTCTTTGAGTGTGGGAGGAAACCGGAGTACCCGGAGTAAACCCACGCGAACACAGGGAGAACATGCAAACTCCGCACAGAAAGGCCCCAAGCTGAGATTCGAACCCACGTCCTTCTTGCTGTGAGGCGACGGTGCTAACCATTATGCCACCGTGCCCGCCCCCCCGTGGCTGTGCTTCTCCTCCTGACTGCGCCTCCCCCTCGCTGTGTCTCCTCCTGATTGCGCCTCCCCCTGGCTGTGCTTCTCCTCCTGACTGTGCGCCTCCCCCTGGCTGTGTCTCCTCCTGACTGTGTCTCCTCCTGACTGTGCACCTCCCCCTGGCTGTGTCTCCTCCTGACTGTGCGCCTCCCCCTGGCTGTGTCTCCTCCTGACTGTGCGCCTCCCCCTGGCTGTGTCTCCTCCTGACTGTGCGCCTCCCCCTGGCTGTGTCTCCTCCTGACTGTGCGCCTCCCCCTGGCTGTGTCTCCTCCTGACTTTGCGCCTCCTGGTTTGCTCACTCTGTGTGGGTTATCAGGGCTTTTTTCCTCCCTCACATTGAGTCTGACTGGCAGTGCCCACACCTCCCTTTACTCTACAGACTGAAATAGAATTGGAATATATAATAGAAAGCGCCTGTGGTCAGAGATGTCATGTTGAAAATTTCCAGTTTGCCGGCTGATTCAGTGTGTCCCCACAGAGTCAATCAGGCTGTGTGCATGTGTGTGTGTGCGCATGCGTGTGTGTGTGTGTGCATGTGTGCGTGTGTGTGTGCGCATGCGTGTGTGCGTGTGTGTGTGTGCATGTGTGCGTGTGTGTGTGCGCATGCGTGTGTGTGTGTGTGTATGTATGTAGGCCCTGTGTGTGCAGTATCTGCAGCAGTTTAGGCATGAGCCCCTGATTGAATGCATTCTATGAGCTTACAGTGCTGGACTACCTGTGGTCTAAGCAGCTTGAGTTTAAGTTGCTTGTTGATTAAAGTGATTTCACACGAACACATTAAGTCTATGCTGCACACATCACTAAGCTCCTGTGAGCCTGTGCTACAGACATCACTAAGCTCCTGTGAGCCTGTGCTACAGACAGAACTGAGCTTCTGTTGGCCTGTGCTACAGACACCGCTGAGCTTCTGTTAGCCTGTGCTACAGACACCACTGAGCTCCTGTTAGCCTATGCTACAGTCACCACTGAGCTCCTGCTAGCCTGTGCTACAGACAGCACTGAGCTCCTGCTAGCCTGTGCTACAGACAACACTGAGCTCCTGCTAGCCTGTGCTACAGACAACACTGAGTGCCTGTTAGTCTGTGCTACAGACAGCACTGAGCTCCTGCTAGCCTGTGCTACATACAGCACTGGCTTCCTGTTAGCCTGTGCTACACACAGCACTGATCTCCAGCTAGCCTGTGCTACAGACCACACTCAGCTCCTGTGAGCCTGTGTTAGACAGCACTGAGCTCCTGTTAGCCTGTGCTACACAGTGCGCTGGGCTCTTGTTAGCCTGTGCTACACACAGCACTGAGCTCCTGTTAGCCTGCGCTACAGACCGCACTGAGCTCCTGTTAGCCTGTGCTACACACAGCACTGAGCTCCTGTTAGCCTATGCTACAGACAGCACTGAACTTCTGTTAGCCTGTGCTACAGACAGCACTGAGCTGCTTTTAGCCTGTGCTATGGCTTCATGTCCCTCTATCTGCACAAGCACTCTGTGGTGATGATAAATGCTAAGTTTGCCTGATTAGAATTACTGTAAATTAAACAATGTTATGTTTCGTAATGGTATTGTGGATATGCATTTTAAGTAATTTGATATTCAAATCTGTAGTGCCATTGTTAAAAAAGATATAGAAAAACCAACAATTGGCTACTGGATGAATTCACAATGAATATCAATTACGGTAATTATGTTATTTTAAATAGGTGTCCTTGGTTCTGTATTAATGAATATTAATGAGATGGAATAAAGCTGGATTTTTTTCACTAAGTGACAAAACCGTTGTGTAATGGCTGATTAATGATGTCGTTGCTGAAATATCTTCTCTTTATCCATTCTGTCTTATTACTCCTAAATGGTGCACAGGATAAGTGCTGTTCAGCCAGGGCAACTCACGTATTTAGATGAGATATTTTAATGAATATGTAAGTAAATTTTTTGGTTTGGCGCTGAATGGATTTGGTTCAGGTACTACAGTGCATGTACCAGCGTGCACAACTCTATCTAACAGGGAGCATGATACACCTCCCCTGCTAAACAGGAGGAATAGCAGAAACACCCCCAGTATGTAGAAGCAGATCCAAACAGGTGGTGCTGAGGAGAGAGCGCAGTTCTGCTGAAGCTAGCGAAGCATGCAGAGATCTGACTGCTGCTTTTACAAAGTGCGCCATTGGTGATGTGTGCAAGTGGTTGGATGGGTATGAGAAAATGTGTTGTGTTTATGTGATTGATTTATTATGTAGATGTGTGTGATTGCTGCGGCTGACGATTGGCTGCCTGCATCAAGAATTTCCTGACCAAACTGGCTCTGTGAATTTCATGCATGCTCATTTGGGGCAGGTAGGGTAAGAGAGTTTTAGCTGTGGGGCAGGTAGGGTAAGAGAGTTTTAGCTGTGGGGCAGGTAGGATTAGAGAGTTTTATCTGTGGGGCAGGTAGGGTAAGAGAGTTTTAGCTGTGGGGCAGGTAGGGTAAGAGAGTTTTAGCTGTGGGGCAGGTAGGGTAAGAGAGTTTTAGCTGTGGGGCAGGTAGCAGGCACTCTGCTCAGTGGATGTTTGTCTGGAAACACGCGGCTCTTTTCCATGTGGGCCACACTATCTGAGGCTCTCCTCTGCTGGGGATTAATGGTGCTTTAAGTGTAAATTCCTGCATGTGTGCATATAAATATAACTGTTTACTCATCACGAGTTAAAGATTTTCAGGTTTGCAATGAAACTGACTGATGAATGTCACTTAGCTGAACTTCTTTTAAAAGTATTTATTTTTAGACAAAAGTCTTTAATCATTTTGACATATAATTTTTTTCATCATTTGATGCAGGAACTGGTGTGGAACCAACAAGTCTTCAACAATGATTATGCATTAAAGATGTCATGAACACACATGCATGTACACACACACACGCATGACGGACACAAAAACACACACACACACACACACGGTCGCTCTCTAACACACACACTTGCTTTGGGGATGTACGAGAGCGAGAGAGACAGAGAGAGAGGGAAAGTGTGGGTCAGAGGAAGTGAGTGTAGCAGGAAGGTGGTTAACGCTCAGTAAGCTCTTCAGTCTGAATATCTTCCTCTGTGCTGTTGTGGTGGCTCTCTGGCCATGTCCCGGAGAAAGAGAAGCTTCACTTTCGGTGCATATGGGGGGTAAGGAAGCATTATTTATGATTTTTATCTTCTCTGTAATTTTCTCCTTGTTGGCCTGTAGTATTGTGGACTTCTCTCTCTGTCTCTGATCAGTCAGCCTGCTTGTCACTGATCACGCGGCCAGCTGATCTGTAGTGGAGCGCTTGATCACATGGTACCTGTTGAATTGCTCTTTCTGGCTGTGATCTGCTAGCAGTATGACAGAATGTGGGGGTTTATGAGCTGGTTGAATGGTTTATGCACTTTGTAATGACTGCATTGACTGCTCATCTGGATGGATAATTTACAACTTCAAACCCAAAGCAAAAGTGTAAAAGAGTAAAAGTCCCCCCAAGTGGGGGTGGATATGACAGTCAGACTGAAGCTTAGGGTTAATTGGCAGCTGAGTGGTTTAATTGGCAGCTGAGTGGGTTAATTGGCAGCTGAGTGGGTTAATTTCGATTTATCACTCCACTCCACTTAGTTTGCAGTGACTTTCACACTGTGTGTGCGTGTGTTTGCACGTGTGTGTGCATGTGTTTGCACGTGTGTGCATGTGTTTGCGCGTGTGTGCATGTTTTTGTGTGTGTGTGTGTTTTTGTGTTTGCGCGTGTGTGTGCGTGTGTGTGTGTGCATGTGCGTATGTTTTTCTCTGTGTGTGTGTGTGTGTGTGTGTGATCTCTGGAGAAGCCGTGGATCTGGGTTTGAGTGGCTCTGGCGGACAGTTTGGGAGTAGCCACACTCAGGAGGGGCATGTTAATGGCCTTGCTGGGGTGAGACCCAACAGTGTCCAGTGTGGGGGGACGCAACAGTGTCCAGTGTGGGGGGACCCCACAGTGTTCATTGTGGAGGGACCCAACAGTGTCCAGTGTGGAGAGACCCAACAGTGTCCAGTGTGGAGGGACCCAACAGTGTTCAGTGTGGAGGGACCCAACAGTGTTTTGGGTCAGTGTGCTGGGTCTGTGTTCTGGGTATGTGTGCTAGGTCTGTGTTGACATTTAAGGTCAGAGCTCTCTGTGATTAGATTGAATCTGTCCTTTAGCCAGTGTGTTGTTTATGGGAGTCTATGCCCTTTTTGCAGTTTTTTCACCACACGGATTCTGCTGACTCCTCACATTCCCACTGTGTGCCTTTTACAGGGAAACCGTGCGGGATGAGGGGTGTCATGTTTATAAAACATCACCAGTGTGGAGATTAGAGGCACAAGCAGTCCTGCTGTAAATACTGCTCTTAGTCTCCACCATAGTGACTCACAGTACCATCTAAACAGGCTTAGGAATGGGCCAGCGCCCTGGCTACAGGGAGTGATTGTGTAACAATGTATTTGTGTAGAAAAGTGTATGTTGTCACATGGTCATGTGTGTTGACCGGCCCTCCAATCGCGGACTGCGGTGGGTGGGTGGGTAGGTGGGTGGGGGGGGGGGGGGGCGGTCAGAATCAAATCTGATACAACAATAATTAACCACAGTATCTAGTGAGTTATGATTTTGTATTTGCTTGACTTGTCATAACTGTGGTGTTTTATTTTCATTACATTTGATTTATTTGGCAGATGCTTTTATCCAAAGCGAAGTACAGTAAGTGCATACCGAAGGTCATTGGACAATTACAAAACACAGGTCCAGCATAAAATGGACAGGGACCGAGTGGTTCATTGAGGAACGGGGAGTTCATTCCACCGCTGGGGAGCTAGGGCGGAGAAGCTCCACGGTAGGGACGAGTGCAAACCCTTCACCCGGATGGGAAGGGGTGCAAGTCGCCCTGCTGGCAGGGTCGCGCTGGCATATAGGAGTGAATCATGTACGGTAAGTAGGCGGAGGTGTCCTGTTGGCTGCAGTGTAGGGGAGGGGCAGGACTTTGAACCTGATCCTGGTGGGGAACGGTAGCCAGTGGAGTGACCTCAGCAGAGGAGTGATGTGGGAGAACTTGGGAAGGTTGTAGATGAGTCTGGCAGCAACGTTCTGAATCAACAAGTCTGGCAGCAGCGTTCTGAATCACATTCCTGAATCAGTGTTCTGATTCTACTGTGTAATCCATCCCACTGTTTAAACTGTCCCCCTGTTTAAGCCGTCCCCCTGTGTAATCCGTCCTCCTGTTTAAACTGTCCCCCTGTGTTATCCGTCCCCCTGTGTAGTCTGTCCCCCAGTTTAAACTGTCCCCCTGTGTAGTCCGTCCCCCTGTTTAAACCATCCCCCTGTGTAATCCGTCCCCCAGTTTAAACTGTCCCCCTGTGTAATCCGTCCCCCTGTTTAAACTGTCCCCCTGTGTAATCCGTCCCCCTGTTTAAACTGTCCCCCTGTGTAATCCGTCCCCCTGTTTAAACCGTCCCCTTGTGTAATCCGTCCCCCTGTTTAAACTGTCCCCCTGTGTAATCCGTCCCCCTGTTTAAACTGTCCCCCTGTGTAATCCGTCCCCCTGTTTAAACCGTCCCCCTGTGTAATCCGTCCCCCTGTTTAAACTGTCCCCCTGTGTAGTCCGTCCCCCTGTTTAAACTGTCCCCCTGTGTAGTCCGTCCCCCTGTTTAAACCATCCCCCTGTGTAATCCGTCCCCCTGTTTAAACTGTCCCCCTGTTTAAACTGTCCCCCTGTGTAATCCGTCCCCCTGTTTAAACTGTCCCCCTGTGTAATCCGTCCCCCTGTTTAAACCGTCCCCCTGTGTAATCCGTCCCCCTGTTTAAACCGTCCCCCTGTGTAATCCGTCCCCCTGTTTAAACTGTCCCCCTGTTTAATCCGTCCCCCTGTTTAAACTGTCCCCCTGTTTAATCCGTCCCCCTGTTTAAACTGTCCCCCTGTGTAATCCGTCCCCCTGTGTAGTCCGTCCCCCTGTTTAAACTGTCCCCCTGTGTAATCCGTCCCCCTGTTTAAATGGAGTTACTGATGGAAAACTCTGTCTCTTCCGGCCGGTGACAGCCTGCTCTCCACACCCAGCCCTCAGCTCTGATGGACGACTGTCTCTGTCTGGCTGCTGTGTTTATTTCTCTGTGCCGGCTGTCGATGCCAAATTAAAGGGAACTGCATCTGAGTCACGTTTGCTCCACTAACGCAGTTAACATGAGATTTGTTTTCTAAATTTGGCATATTTATCTTTAAACATCCAAACTGGCTTTCCAAACATTGCAAGTGTATCATACTTGCATCTATACAACGCTGCCAGAGTGTTTCTCATCCTCGTGAGTGATGAACTGATAAACCGGCTGCCAAATGTGTTTAAACAAACTGAGCAGCGCCACCTAGTGCTTTTACTAAATATTGATTTAGCAGTCATTTCTTGTGCTCCACATTTGAAAACAGCACTGGTCCTTCTGCAGTACTGGGGCAGATGAGGGTGTTTGGCTGAGACAACGTGTAGCACTTGCTGATCATATCAGTGCGCATCATATAAAAGCCTTTTGTGTTGTGCTCTTTAACAGTGGCACAGTTACTCTTCCTGAAATACTGCAGTGTTTTTAATGAACACATGCAGAAATATATAGCAACACACATGCACAGACACACAGGCTGCAGGAGGTGAGATTGTCATGTTGTGTGGACGTACTGCAGGCAGATGGTGCTGATTCTGGACTAACTAATAGACCACCTCGCAGAACCATGGGTGAACTTCGATCTGAGACCCATGAAAACTTTGCTGAGAATGAACTCAACGCAGTTCAGTGATGAGTGACTGTTGAACACAGATAAGTTTCATTATGATAATGAACTCTGATGAACACAAACATTGAGACCCTGTGTCCAGCAGACAGCTGTTTATAGTAACCTCATGCAGCATTAAAACCCTCCCCTGCCCTCCCAAACTCCTCCCACCCTCTGCTGCAGAGCTGCTCTGATTGGCTGCTTGGCTCAAAGCCTCTTTAGTAAAGCATTCAGTGTTTCCAGGTGCTTCAGATGGGCTTGTCTCGGTGGTGCACATCTGAAATATGAGTTTATGTGTTCATTTGCGAAGACTGTTCATCAGTATCGGGGGTTTGTTATGTGGTAAATCTGGATGAGCATAGAGGTATTTAGCACTCCCTGGTGGGTGGTGCTAAATGGTGGTGCTGGTGTTTGAATATTGTGTAAGTGTGTGATAGTTGCTTGTGATGGTGTCCCTGTATTAATTGTCCGGTCCTGTTTATGGAAGCCATGTCTTTAATGAGATTCATTGTTTCTGTCTTTTCAGAGTCGACAAGACCTTCTCCCTGGCCAGGAGTATATGGTGAGTGGCCAGTTTGCGCTGGAAGACCTGCGATTGGGGATCTTTATACCAACTCAGTCATGTATAACATATCTTTATACCGACTCAGTCATGTTTAACTCATTTTTATCCTGACTCAGTCATGTTTAACTCCTCTTTATACGGACTCAGTCATGTTTAACTCATCATTATATCGACTCAGTCATGTTTAACTCCTCTTTATACCGACTCAGTCATGTTTAACTCATCATTATATCGACTCAGTCATGTTTAACTCCTCTTTATACGGACTCAGTCATGCATAACTCATCTTTATATCGACTCAGTCATGTTTAACACATTGCAGTAATGCAACACTTAATGTCTAATGGAATGTGATGCTGCTGTCATGGCGATTGCTTATAATTACATTACCACTTCCCTCAGGGGTGTAATATTTATGTATTACTTAATATTTATTTAAATATTAAGTAATAAATAATATACTTAATATTATTTATTTATTCATCCGAGTTTGCATCTGCTCTGCATGTTTGCCTGTTCATTTTCACAGTACTTTTCAGTCATGAACTGAACCCAGTGTTAGAGCATGCTTGCTGAATAGAGCTAATAGAGCTAATTTTTAATGAAAATATTGTGTATATTAATGGTAATTATGAGCTTCTGTCCTGTGAACATGCTAATTATGGGTGGAGATTGCAGCAGTGCTGTTATGTGGCTGATTATGGGTGGGGATTGCAGCAGTGCTGTTATGTGGCTGATTATGGGTGGAGATTGCAGCAGTGCTGTTATGTGGCTGATTATGGGTGGAGATTGCAGCAGTGCTGTTATGTGGCTGATTATGGGAGGGGATTGCAGCAGTGCTGTTATGTGACTGATTATGGGTGGAGATTGCAGCAGTGCTGTTATGTGGCTGATTATGGGTGGAGATTGCAGCAGTGCTGTTATGTGGCTGATTATGGGTGGAGATTGCAGCAGTGCTGTTATGTGGCTGATTATGGGTGGAGATTGCAGCAGTGCTGTTATGTGGCTGATTATGGGGTACTTGAGCTGAACAGCTTTAGCGCAGTTATGGCTGTTGGGAGGCTGTGGGGGGGCAGAGTTATGTAAGCCATCTCGGAGGAGAGAGAGCGCTAGGGACTGTTCCATTGCCATGGTAACAGCAAGTGAGTGAGGGTGCCTGGAAGCAGGTACACAGGGTTGTCCCATTCTGTGGCAGCTGGAACAGGAACACCTGTGCACCTGTGTGCTGCTTCATACCTGTGCACCTGTGTGCTGTTTCATACCTGTGTGCTGCTTCTTACCTGTGCACCTGTGTGCTGTTTCATACACCCTGGAGCACAGAGCCTTGAGCTCATCTCTGCCTGTGCCCTGGAGCACAGAGCCCCATCTCCACCTGTGCCCTGGCGCACAGAGCCCTGAGCTCATCTCCACCTGTGCCCTGGCGCACAGAGCCCTGAGCTCATCTCCACCTGTGCCCTGGAGCACAGAGGCCCATCTTCACCTGTGCCCTGGAGCACAGAGCCCTGAATCCATCCCCACCTGTGCTCTGGAGCACAGAGCCCCATCCCCACCTGTGCCCTGGAGCACAGAGCCCCATCTCTTCTTGCTGGTGGTACAGGAGTGAGACGTGTAAGCGAAGAGGTGCACAGAACCAGGAAGCTGATGTCACATGGGCTGTGATGTCACATGGGCTGGTCATTTAAATCAGCCACAACCATAGTGGCAAACTCTATTTCAGAGGTTCATCTGTTTCTATTCCTATTGGACAGTCTGCTGTATCACTGTAATACCATGACAGACAAGATGAGAGGACATTTCTGCCAGACCATTTTAATAAAGAGAAAAAAGAGACCTGAAGCTCTGCTTTAATTAAGACTGAATCATGTGTCATTGCCTGTGTCCTTTTAGGTGTTAGACTGTCTGTGGTGAATGCTAATGCAGCTGTTAAGCCTGATGAAGACACATCGCTCGAGTTTTTAAAGCCCTTCCCCCCTCCTGGCAAATCTCATAAAACACTCATAAATGACTCACAGGGTGTAAATAATTGTAATATGCAGTTTAAATATATTGTTAAATAAAATCATTTTTATGTGCGATTGAATTATGAAGAATTATCCCTTTTTGACTAAATGTAGCTGATTACCTGTATTGTTGATATCATATGGCACTCTTAAGGGTGTGAATAGTTTTGGCAGGAGCTGTTTGTAGAACCATTTCAGCATAATTACTTTGCAAAAAAGGCATCAGGAGGACCTCACCTCAGAATCAGATCTACTGCCAATCCAATCTGCGTCTACTGTTGATTGGAATCCCAGCTGCTAACAGCCCCTGTAGTGCATTGATCAGTCCTGTTTCCACAGTCACCTTAAAAATTCAGAAACCTTCCTGTCATCTCACCGGCTGAAGCAATTAAATATAACTGCCTGTTGAATGCCTGCTGTGTCTAGCCTATAAAAACAGGCTATGGGACTGTGCAGATTAGGAAGGCTACCTGTGGGAGTCCCTGTAGAACACACACCTGTGCAGGTTAGTAAAGCTGCCTGTGGGGGTCCCCGTAGAGCACACACCTGTGCAGGTTAGGAAAGCTACCTGTGGAAGTCCCTGTAGAGCACACACCTGTGCAGGTTAGGAAAGCTACCTGTGGGGGTCCCCGTAGAGCACACACCTGTGCAGATTAGGAAGGCTACCTGTGGGGGTCCTCGTAGAGCACACACCTGTGCAGGTTAGGGAACAGACCTGCTGCAGCAGGTGGTTGAGCTGTTTGGAACTGGTTTTGTGTCTTTAAAGAGGGTGTGGCAGACAGAACATTCTGTAAACAATAGCTGCCGGGCTTTGCTGACTGGCAGGTAAGGCTACACCGGGCGTGGCTTTGGGTGTGGGTGGGCAGAGAGTGTCTGCGAATCAGCGGGGCGGGGGGGAGCGTTTTGTTTGCAGCCTCCTCCTGTTGAGTTGGCTCACAGGACGGGACTTCCCTCGCTAGTTGAGCTGTGCATCTGGAGGAGCAGGACACCGATGTAGAGCACAGAGCAGAGCACAGCGCAGAACACAGAGCAGAGCACAGAGCAGGACATAGAGCAGAGCACAGAGCAGGACATAGAGCAGAGCACAGAGCAGGACATAGAGCAGAGCACAGAGCAGGACATAAAGCAGAGCACAGAGCAGAACACAGAGCAGAACACAGAGCAGAGCACAGAGCAGAGCACAGAGTAGAGCACAGAGCAGAACACAGAGCAGGACACAGAGCAGAGTGGGACGTAGATTGGGATGCGCTCATGAGCCGAATCGGGAGCAATGGGACGGGGCCCAGCGCCCGAAGAAAGAGCCTGGGTGACATCATCCTGGGAACAGTGCATTCGCTGCGGTAGGCCCGATCGGGGGGGGGGGTGGGTGGGGGAAGGGGGGCGGGGGTGTGTGTGTCGACAGTGCGGTCGACCTGGGGACAGTGCACATGCTGCGGTATGTGAGTGTGGTTTGGAAAGGTGTCTGAATGGGGATCACAGGGTGTGAAATGGCCAGTGCAGGAACAGTGTGGAAATCATGCTGGAACAGTGCGGGAACAGTGCGGGAATAGGGCTGGAACAGGGCTGGAACAGTGCGGGAATAGGGCTGGAACAGTGTGGGAATAGGGCTGGAACAGTGCGGGAACAGGGCTGGAACAGTGTGGAAAAGTGCTGGAACAGTGTGGGAACAGTGCTGGAATAGGGCTGGAACAGTGCGGGAATAGGGCTGGAACAGTGCGGGAATAGGGCTGGAACGGTGTGGGAATAGGGCTGGAACAGTGCGGGAATAGGGCTGGAACAGTGCGGGAATAGGGCTGGAACAGTGCGGGAACAGGGCTGGAACAGTGTGGAAAAGTGCAGGAGCAGGGCTGGAATAGGGCTGGAACAGTGTGGGAACAATGCGGGAATAGGGCTGGAACGGGTGCAGGAATAGGGCTGGAACAGTGCAGGAACAGTGCTGGGACAGTGTGGGAACAGTGCAGGAGTGGTTTGGGGTGCTGGGCTGTAGGTTCAGTGCCCTGGTGAGGCTCTGCTGGGACAGAGCCTGAAATGTGCAGTAAACGTCCAGTTTGTAAATGTGCTGAATGTAATTTGTGTTAATTGCTTCTGTGCTGGCGTCTGTGAAAGGGCTGAAGTGTGCAAATGTAGATGCAGGAATGTGGGCAGTGATCTCCAAACTGGGATCTGCACTGAGAGCTAACTTTCAGGCTTAAAATCAAGCTCTTCCTCTTCTGCTTAAACCCGTTTAGAAAGACTTGTCAGATTAGGAAAAGAGTCCAGGGTGTGTTGTGCCATTGGGAAGTGGGTGTGTTTGCATATTTCAACCGGTAACTGTGTGAAACCACATTTTATGGTTTAAAAGCATTACACACCTGTGCCTGGCACACTCCCTTATTACACCTGGCACTGCTCAAGGTGGCACTGCTGGAGGTGGCTAATGTGGGAGCTTTCTGTATCTGGTCTTGCACCAGATACAATGAAAATGAATTCCCAGCAGTAACTGTCAAATGGAGGTGCTCGCCTGCTTATGAATGCAGACTTTCCCTCCGGTAGTCCAGTTTGGGATGTTGTGTGTTGCAGATCCAATAAAGGATCAGTAACAGGCTGAACATTTTATTACATACGTGTGCCTGGCACACTCCCTTATATGGGGTGACTTAAGTTCATAATTTGCAATATAATTCAAAATTTGTTTTCTATTTATATGTTTATATATTTACTGTGGCAGTTCAGTTTTAACACGTTAGTCCTAAAGGGGACAATAGCAAACTTCTTCCTGGAATTTGAAACTGCATCCTTCCTGTTATTGCTTGGACAAGCATGTCCCCAGGTTCAGTCAGACCAGCTGTATCTGCAGTGTTTGAAATGTGAGAAGATGGTCTAATCTGGGGGGGGGGGGGGCTGTGTAAATAGGGTGTGAATGAATGGCCTGCTTTTGTAGAGACTTTGAAGAAACAGGCGGTACACCATCATACGTGTGCAGTTTAAACAGTTCTGGCTTTAATGGTGGGGGCAGCTGACTCTGAAGAGCAGCAGTGATTTTCAGTGAGCATTAAGATCTGTCTGTTCATGGGTTTTGGAACTTGATGGAAATGTAGAGCCTGGTGGCTTCCTTTCCTTTTTGCCTTCCTCTTCCTCCGCTCCGCCGTACCAGCTCGTCTGAGCACACGCACGATGGTCTGGAGGTTTAGTGGATCGACCGAGAGAGGTGATGAAAGCAAACCGAATTACACCATCAAACAGTCAGACTACAGATTGGCCGGCTGTGCCTCGGAGGAGAAAGAGAAATGGAGTGAGATAGGGAGGTGAAGAGAGAGAGTGAGAGAGGAGATGGAGCATTCTAAATGCAGGTGAACAACAGGTGTAATGCAGGTGATCAGCAGGTGATCAGCTGGTGATCGGCAGGTGATCAGCATGTGTAATACAGGTGATCAGCAGGTGTAACGCAGATGATCAGCTGGTGTTTGGCAGGTAATCAGCAGGTGATTGGCAGGTGATCAGCAGGTGATCTGCAGATGTACTGCAAATGTTTTTGTTTAAATGAGGGCCGTTTTTTTTGCCGATCACATTAGACTGAGGTGCATCTTTAGGCTCCTAACTGGTGGATAGGTGCAGACCTGAGCCCTAAAGCCCACCGTCTGCTAGATAACGAAGAGCTGGGCAGCAGAGAAAATGAGAACCAGCTGGCCTGCATTGTGCTGATGAGTTTAAGGGGGAAATTATAAAACTTAAACAGACTGACTAACAAAAATCAGCATGCACGGGGTCCCCAGGAGCCAGTCTGAGAACCACTGCCCGAGGTGGCACTGCCGGAGGTGGCACTGCCCGAGGTGGCACTGCCCGAGGTGGCACTGCCGGAGGTGGCTAATGTGGGAGCTTTCTGTACATGGTCTTGCACCAGGTACAATGAAAATTGTTTGGAGGCGCTCGGCAACCTTTCCCTCCGGTAGTCCAGTTTGAGATGTCGTGTGTCGCAGATCCAATAAAGGATCAGTATCAGGCTGAACAGCTGATCTGGGGAGAATCCTGAGGCTTTGTTGGCATCAGTGCAGCAGGCGTTCCTACGGTTACACCCATGAACCTGCTCTTCTGGCCCCATTGTCACCCTGGCAGCCAGCGAGCTGCACAAGCTTCCTCCGAGCTGAGTCTAACTGTCACCATGGTGGTGGACAGAATGATTGATGGCAGGGAGGCCTTTGATGTGCTGCTGAATGCTCCTGCTGTTTTTGCTGTTTGTAGGAAGCAGGATGGAAGGATCCCCCGCCTGTCTGAGCAGCTAGAACCCCCACCGTTCCCGCCATCAGCCTTCTGCACCACCCCCCCCCTCCTGAAGGTGAGAAACCGCTCACTTCCCCCTGTGTTCAGGCTTCCCCTCTGAGAACTCACCCCTCTGTCTCACCTGTTTCTCCATTTCTCTATCTCTCATTCATCTCTCCCTCTCTCCATCTCTCCTTCATATCTCCATCTCTCCTTTATCTCTGCATCTCTCCTTCAACCCTGCATCTCTCCGTCTCTCATTCATCTCTCCTCCATCTCTGCATCTCTCCTTCATCTCTCCATTCCCATTGGCTGCATCCCACTTGTCCAGCAGCCTGATTGGTCAGTCCTGAGATCGGTGAAGGGTGACCACACCCCAGGCCCTGTAACCCCAGGCCCCATACACCCTGGGGCCCGTATACATACTGTTATATACATAATGTACATATATACATACTGTTATATACATAATGTACATGTATACATACTGTTATATACATAATGTACACATATACATACTGTTATATACCTAATGTACATGTATACATACTGTTATATACATAATGTACATGTATACATACTGTTATATACATAATGTACATATACACGTACTGTTATATACATAATGTACATGTATACATACTGCTATATACATAATGTACATATACACATACTGTTATATACATAATGTACTTATATACATACTGTTATATACATAATGTACATGTATACATACTGTTATATACATAATGTACACATACTGTTATATACATAATGTACATATATACATACTGTTATATACATAATGTACATGTATACATACTGTTATATACATAATGTACACATACTGTTATATACATAATGTACATATATACATACTGTTATATACATAATGTACATATATACATACTGTTATATACATAATGTACATGTATACATACTGTCATATACATAATGCACACATATACACATACTGTTATATACATAATGTACATGTATACATACTGTTATATACATAATGCACACATATACATACTGTTATATACATAATGTACTTATATACATACTGTTATATACATAATGCACACATATACACATACTGTTATATACATAATGTACATGGATACATACTGTTATATACATAATGTACATGTATACATACTGTTATATACATAATGTACATGTATACATACTGTTATATACATAATGCACACATATACATACTGTTATATACATAATGTACTTATATACATACTGTTATATACATAATGCACACATATACATACTGTTATATACATAATGTACATGTATACATACTGTCATATACATAATGCACACATATACACATACTGTTATATACATAATGTACATGTATACATACTGTTATATACATAATGCACACATATACATACTGTTATATACATAATGTACATGTATACATACTGTTATATACATAATGTACACATACTGTTATATACATAATGTACTTATATACATACTGTTATATACATAATGCACACATATACATACTGTTATATACATAATGTACTTATATACATACTGTCATATACATAATGCACACATATACATGATGTTATGTACAGAAATGCAGTGCCTTTGGCCAGAGGACTGGCCCATTTTCCCAACCCTTTCGTACAGGACTCTTACAGAAATGGGAGAAGTTGAGGTTTGAATGTTCCTGAGTGCAGTGAGGGCTGAGTGAGAGAAAAGGGTCACATGACCCAGCTGTTTACTGAGTGCAGCGTTTATTCACTCACCCCTCCCCCTTCGAGAAGCTCTCATTATCCAGAGTAAATTACACACTGCTGTGGGTTAGAATACATGAATGTAAAGCTAAATTGCTCCTGTGCAGTTGTTCATATTTGTGAGCTGCTATGCTACGAGAAAAGCCAGACTTCTCCTTTCTGAGCATTTTACACAGATAGCTCACTCTGGAGTTTTTGAGTTTATTTCATTTTCATATTATTGATTCAAGTTTTTTGTGTTGATGCCCATTTTCTGGCTTTGCGGTGGTTTAAAGTAAAGAAAATATACTTCAGGTAACTCCAAAGTCGATTGGATGGCTAATTTGTGTTTCCAGAGGTTTTAGATATGAAAAGATTAATTTTACTGTGTTTATTAAAAATTATAAACAAATATACAGTTTTAGGTTGTAAATCAATCTTTATGGAGGACAACAGACTTGTTGTAATTGTACAGTTGAAATAATATTTTTTTGATGAACACACAATTAAATATTGATAAAATAGTGCAAAAATTAACATATTTAATACTACACATACACTACATGGCCAAAAAAATTTAGACACCTGACATCCAACATCTCATCCACCAACCCTGCTATAACAACCTCCACTCTTGTGGAAAGGCTTTATACTAGATGTTGGAGCATTGCTGCAGGGACTTGCTTCCATTCAACCATTAGTGAGGTTGGGCACTGATTGGGTGATTAGGCCTGGCTCGAAGTTGGCTTTCCAGTTGATCCCAAAGTTGTTGGATGGGGTTGAGGTCAGGGCTCTGTGTTGGCCAGTCAAGTTCTTCCACACTGTTCTCAACAAAACCATTTCTATATGGATCTCGCTGTGTGCCCGCGGGTACTGCCTAGCTGAAAAAAGGAAAGGGCCTTCCCCAAACTGTTGGGGAAGCACAAAATCATCTAGAATGTGACTGTATGCTGTAGCATTAAGATTTTCCTTCACTGGAACTAAGGGACCTAACCCAAGCCATGAAAAACAGCCATTACCTTTTGTCACGTGGTGTGTTTTGGATTCTTTTTTTGGACAATATTCCTGCAGTGTAGTGTGTATGTGTGCTAGGAGCTGCTTTGAGCCTCTTTCCTGCTTCTAATTGATTTTTCAGTCATTCTGAAGCAAGTCTGGGTTTACATAGCTCATTTATGTAGGTCAAGAACTTGCTCCAGACTGTTGATTTTCGTTTGTTTTATTGCGGACATGGACCTTGTTGTTCTGTGCCCTGTGTTTGCTGTGCTTGTTATGTTATAAGGCCTTTGTGTGCCCTGCATGGTGTGGAGAGGTTGATTTATTTGCCTGCTTTAAGGCGGAAAACAGGCTTCCTTCTCTCCGGTGTGGAATGTTCTGGATGCTTGCTGTAGAGCGTTTAAAGCTTGTAGCGGCCCTCTCCCTCTCCCTCTCCCTCTCTCTCTCTCTCTCTCCCACTCCCTCTCTTTCTCCCCCTCTCTCCCTCTCTCTCTTTCTCTCGCTCTCTCTCTCCCTCTCCCTCTCCCTCTCTTTCTCCCCCTCTCTCCCACTCCCTCTCTGTCTCTCTCCCCCGCCCTCTCTCTCTCTCTCTCTGTCCCTCTCCCTCTCCCTCTCTCTCTCTCCCTCCGTCAATTCAATTCAATTTGCTTTATTGGCATGAAATACATACAGTAAATATTGCCAAAGCATTACATAATAATAAAAAAACACAGATACTCTCTCTCCCTCTCACGCACGCCTGGGCGTTTAAGGCGAAATGCGGGGAGGCTGGAGACGGTCACAGCTCCTGTAAGAGCAGGCCTTCCCTTCAGACCGCGGGCCTTCCCTTCAGACCGCGGGGCGACCCTTAGTGCCCACAGCTCCTGTAAGAGCAGGCCTTCCCTTCAGACCGCGGGGCGACCCTTAGTGCCCACAGCTCCTGTAAGCGCAGGCCTTCCCTTCAGACCGCGGGGCGACCCTTAGTGCCCACAGCTCCTGTAAGCGCAGGCCTTCCCTTCAGACCGCGGGGCGACCCTTAGTGCCCACAGCTCCTGTAAGAGCAGGCCTTCCCTTCAGACCGCGGGGCGACCCTTAGTGCCCACAGCTCCTGTAAGCGCAGGCCTTCCCTTCAGACCGCGGGGCGACCCTTAGTGCCCACAGCTCCTGTAAGCGCAGGCCTTCCTTCAGACCGCGGGGCGACCCTTAGTGCCCACAGCTCCTGTAAGCGCAGGCCTTCCCTTCAGACCGCGGGGCGACCCTTAGTGCCCATGCACTGTGAGGCAAGCTGGCCACCAGGGTCTGCCTGTGCAAATGTCGCTCTGTTTGAAAGAGCTGTAAAGTAGTTTGCTTGAGCGATAAGTGCACTTATCACAGTGTTAACTGTGCAGTGTGTATAATTACTGCAGTAGATATGTACTGTAAGAACTGCTGTGCATTTATGCATGCATGCATGATCACATGCACTCCCTCTTACACACAGACACACACACACGCTCACACATACACACACACAGGTCAGCCTGTTTAAATACACACACACACACGCTGACACACACACACACACACACACACACACACACACACGCTGACACACACACACACACGCTCACACACACACACACACACACGCTCACACACACGCTCACACACACACACGCTCACACACGCTCACACACACGCTCACACACGCTCACACACACACACACACGCTCACACGCACACACACACACACTCACACACACTCACACACACACACAGGTCAGCCCACTCGCTTGTTTGCATTTGTACGTGTTCAGAACAGAACACTGCAGCCTGTTTCATTTAAACTCTGCTCCTTTGTTTGTTTTATCCACTGTCCTTTTGTCTGCATGTTTTTGAAGGTGCTTTCAGGTGCGCAGGAAGATAAATATCAGTCTTTGATAAAGAGTGGCCTCGATACTTCTCGAAACTGATTTCTGAAAAGCATTCCGGTCACTCCGCGATATTCACTTGTTATGTCTGCCTGTTGTTCTCCCATGAAAAGAGCTTTGTATGTGGGCAAGTTTGTTTTGTGAGAGCAGTTTTTGGGAAGTGTGTTAAATAGAATGGCTTCCCAGAGAAGTCTGTGTTTTGCTTTGGCAGTGTGATGTGTGGAAGTTAAGAGCCACAGATTGGTCCTCTGGGGCACTGAGGTGTTCTGGTATGGTCTGGTACAGAAGCTCTCATAGCCAGGGGCTGGTAGCACGCTATCGATTTTATGAGTCTGTATGCAGAAGGTCTCCTGTCCTGGTGCAGGGAGGAGAATGCTCTTGTGTTTAAATGCTCTTTCCTCTTCTCTCTACCCCCCACCCCCCACCCCCCGGGAAATTTAGCAAAAATTCTGCTTTATGGCATTAATCTAATGCAACTTGCACTGATAGAGACTCAGATCTCAGGTCATATATCTGCACACATAGTGATGAACCCTGTGTCTGAAGCTGCCCAGCACAGGGCCACTGATCACCCCCAGATCGGCCTGGGCCACTGATCACCCCCAGATCAGCCGGGCCACTGATCACCCTCAGATTAGCTGGGGCCACTGATCACCCTCAGATCAGCCAGGGCCACTGATCACCCCTAGATCAGCAAGGGCCACTGATCACCCTCAGATCAGCCGGGGCCACTGATCACCCTCAGATCAGCCGGGGCCACTGATCACCCCCAGATCAGCCAGGGCCACTGATCACCCCCAGATCACCACAGGGGCACTGATCACCCCCAGATCAGCCAGGGCCACTGATCACCCCCAGATCACCACAGGGGCACTGATCACCCCCAGATCTGAGTATCCTCGTGTATCAGGGAGGGAACAGCGCTGCTGGTTACTCTGATAAAGGGGAACTGCCATTTTAACTCTGCCCATGCTGAGCACAGCAGGGTTCATTCATTCAACACTTCCTGAAAAACTGCTCAGGTCTCCCTTTGAATAGCCACATTTGAATATTCTAAAAATGTCATTTTAATGTAGATGTAATGCTGTAATATTAATGTAATGTAAATGTAGTTCTGTAATGTAAATGTGATGCTGTAATGAAAATGCAATGTAAAAGTAATGTAAACATAGTACTGTAATGTAAATCTTATGTGAATGTAGTACTGTAATATAGATGTAGTACTGTAATGCAGCATTTCCCAACCTTTTTCCTTCCGCAGCACACTTTTCAAATTTACAGAATCTCATGGCACACCACTCTCAAAAGCATAAAAAATAAACACCCTGCAGCCCCCATCCACATACGCACGCACGTAGGCCTAAATGTTCTTTTGGGGTTTTAATTAAGCTATACATTTTAATGACATTTATTTTGGTTTTTGTGAATGGGATTTGTTCATTTAAGTTTTTTAAATTCATTTGAACATAAAAAATTTTTTTTACACGGCACACCTGACGTAACACCAGAGTGCCACGGCACACCGGTTGGGAAACGCTGCTGTAATGTATATGTAATGTAAATGTAGTACTGTAATGTATATGTAATGTAAATGTAGTGCTGTAATGTGTATGTAATGTAAATGTAGTACTGTAATGTATATGTAATGTAAATGTAGTACTGTAATGTATATGTAATGTAAATGTAGTACTGTAATTGTATGTAATGCTTCCTCATTTGCAGGGCTGCAGAATGGATGGAGACAGAAGCAGCCTTCCACCTCCTCTCAAAGTACGTCCCTATTATCCAGCAGCTGGTTCTCTGTCTGCAAATGGCTCCAAGTCAGGGCGTTTAAAGCTCGTAGCGACCCTCTCTCTCTCTCACTCGCCCGGGTATTTAAAGCTCGTAGCGACCCTCTCTCTCTCTCTCACTCGCCCGGGTATTTAAAGCTCGTAGCGACCCTCTCTCTCTCTCTCACTCGCCCGGGTATTTAAAGCTCGTAGCGACCCTCTCTCTCTCTCTCACTCGCCCGGGTATTTAAAGCTCGTAGCGACCCTCTCTCTCTCTCTCACTCGCCCGGGTATTTAAAGCTCGTAGCGACCCTCTCTCTCTCACTCGCCCGGGTATTTAAAGCTCATAGTGGCCCCTTCTCTCTCTCTCGCTCACCTGGGCGTTTAAAGCTTGTAGCGACCGTCTTAAACCATGTTGGACTTCTGTGGGTCATTATTACACAGTGATAGCTCTGTGTTCTCTTCTCCGCAGACTGAGGAAGACTACATTCCGTACCCCAGTGTACATGAGGTACTGCAGCCTCTTCAGCATCTGAAATGAGTATCCATCTGTTCACTCACATTACAGAGAGAATAAGAGCATGTTTGTTTATAGTTGTGTTCTGTCACAAGGGGACTACCTGCTCTAATGCCCTAATGAGAAGTGTGCGCATGTGTGAGCGTGCGTGTGTACGTGTGTGTGCGTGTGTGAGCGTGCATGCATGTGCGTGCGTGCACGTGCGTGCGTGTGCGTGTGTCAGTTTTGGTGGAACCTATTGACTTCCTCTGTTGTTGCTGTGGTTACCAGGTGTTGGGTCGTAAAAGCCCCTTCCCTCTGATCCTGCTGCCCCAGTTTGGGGGCTACTGGATTGAGGGGACCAATCATGAGCTAGGGGAAGCCCCCAATCCTGAGCACATGCCCTCAACCCCATCTCGCGTTCAGCTGGAAACCAACACCACTTCCATGATCTACAGGAAGAACTTCCTTGGCAAGGTGAGTACCTCTGTCATATTCTTACACACCTCCTACTTGATCCTTCAGCTGTGAGCCTCTCCTCACCAGGCATGGCCAAGTTTACCCAGCCCAGACACCTTCCACATCTCTCTTTGCTTCAGAGAAAGCGTGCAATGAAACACCTTCATTGTTTACTTGCGTGCTCTCAGTGTAATTATGAGTATTACTGATGCTAGTCCATGTAGAACTTGGGAAAGAAGAACTTGAAAAAAAGGCGAAGGAGATGGTACGTTCACCCTCTAAATCAGAGTAGGACGGAGAATGGAGAGTTTTGTCTGTACATTCGGCAAATGCAGAGTTTAGACGAGGGGGGCCACTTTCTCTTATTTCCGAATGTGTGCTAGGCGTTTTAATGACTTGCTGGTAAATAGTAAATGGACTGCATTTACAATTGATGCCTCTCATTCACCAGAGCATTGCTGAAACGAGTAGCACCATTCATCAAACATGCGGGAACTCAGAATCCCCATCTCTACAGAAGAGAGATTGGCGTTGACTCTCCGTACATTAGCATGTGAAGTCTGCCCTCTGAACTCTCAACTGTGACGTAACCAACCATTTGATATTTGGACCAATAGCTGAGAGGGGGAGGTCGGAGAACAAGAAAGAAGTTTTCCAAAAGTTCTCCCTGGAGGCCGTCGCACACTGCACCATACGAACACACAACACCGCATCTATTTATTCTTCAATTGTTCTCATTGCTTCGTTTTGCTCAAAAAGTTCTACTTCTTACGAAATATACTGCCTACTTTAGGGTTCTCAGGGATAACAGACGTGTGTGGAGGGGACGGGTTCTCAGTGATGAGTCTGCTGGTCTCTTTAGGAACACTTTAACTTCTACTCCATGGACAGTGTGCTGGGGCATCTGGTCTTCTCCGTGCGGTATGATGTCATTGGGGACCAGGAGCACCTCCGGCTGATCCTGAGGTATCTCACTCCTCCACTCCACTCTTTCACCTCTATCCCTTGCTTTTCTGTCCATCTTTTACCCCTTCTCCTTCAGGGCAATGCTTTAGTACTATATTAGAGCCATTTTAACTGGGAGTAATCTTATTGGTTTCAACTCTATGAGTACTTGTTAGAGTGCTTTTAACACTAGTACAGTACTCTGATAGCCTGATTTAACTATAGTAAAGTACTCCGTTACAGTGATTAATATGATCCTTATTGGACTCTATATGAGCGCAGTTAGGAGTGGATATAAAACGGGATTATTTCAGTAATTCTGTCTCCCCCCAGACACCTTGTGTCTGAGTTCCCCCAGGTTTCAGTGAAATGTTTTCATGCTGATATTTCATTGGATATTGCGTTTGCATTTGGACGTTGGATTTTTTTGGGAACTGCCAAAGAGAGGCCCTTTAATAGGACCCCAGAGGGTGGCGGTGTGGGTCTGTGGGGTCACCCCTCAAACAGCAGCGGGAAAAGGGGTGCTCTGTGAACTGATTTATCAAACGCCATGCCCACAGGGACCGATGTGCATTGCCCACAGGGTCCGTCCGTGTAAACGCAGATCACTCCAGAGAGCCCCTCCCTCCCCTCATTCTGTCCTTTCAGTAAAACTGGCTGTACGTTTCTCCTGAAACTGAATAGCCCCTCCATTTCTCTTCTGAATTTGATCTGTAGCTGAAAAAAAGAAAGCTAGAAGGATTAAGTTTAGCAAGAAATTATTTAGTTGTAATTTTTCCCAGTTTTTATATGAAGCATCATTTTTGCGTTTTTGTTTTTTCAGGTCGAAGTTGAAAACCTATCAGGACGTGATCCCCATATCCTGCCTGACGGAATTCCCCAACGTGGTGCAGATGGCCAAGGTGGGGACCACTGTGCTGCTCCGCATGGGGAGGGGCTTCATGGGGCACCTGCACCCAGATACTGCTGTCACTCGCTCACACTCCTGTCACTCACTCACTCCCTGTCAGTCACTCACACTCCTGTCACTCACTCACTCCCTGTCACTCGCTCACACTCCTGTCACTCACTCACTCCCTGTCACTCGCTCACACTCCTGTCACTCGCTCACACTCCTGTCACTCACTCACACTCCCTGTCACTCACTCACACTCCTCTCACTCACTCACTCACACTCTTGTTACTCACTCACTCACACTCCCTGTCACTCACTCACACTCCCTGTCACTCACTCACACCCCTGTTACTCACTCACACTCCCTGTCACTCACTCACACTCCTCTCACTCACTCACTCCTTGTCACTCACTCACACTCTTGTTACTCACTCACTCACACTCCCTGTCACTCACTCACACTCCTGTCAGTCACTCACACTCTTGTTACTCACTCACTCACACTCCCTGTCACTCACTCACACTCCTCTCACTCACTCACTCCCTCTCACTCACTCACACTCCTGTCACTCACTCACTCCTTGTCACTCACTCACACTCCTCTCACTCACTCACTCCTTGTCACTCACTCACACTCCTGTCCAGTCACTCATACTGCTGTCACTCACTCACTCCATGTCACACGCAAACACACACACACTCTCTCACACACATATACATTCACACACACCCGCACTCACACAGATGCACACACGCACACGCGTACACACACTCACACTCACACACACACACACACCCACACTCACACTCACACACACAGCTTCTTTGTCCTCAGCAGCCAGTGAGCTCATTTTTAGGAGATGGAAGATGGTAACAGTTTCTTAATGTCTTACCTACTGAAAGTTAAAGACAACCACATTGCCAATTTATTGAATAAATTTACAAATATTCTTTCGGTTTAAAAGCTTTTTTCTTTTCCCCAGCTGGTGTGTGAGGAGGTGAATGTGGACCGATTCTACCCTGTCCTGTACCCAAAGGTAGGTATGAACTGGGCCTGATGTGTTGTAGTAATGAAGCTGTCACTCTCAGTGATGTGGGCGTGGCTACAGTAAGGGCTACAGGAAAAGCAGTGGCATCAGCCCTGGTGTAGGCCATGCACAAGCAGAGGGCGGGGCCTTCTCCACTGGAACCCTCATGACCTGAGCAGTGCAGTCTTCACACATAAAACACGCGCATGTAATATAAATATAACTTAATGTTCTTTCAGTAGGGTCAAATGAGCTTATCTGATTGGTCAAGGGGAAGCAGCCTTTATTCCTGCTTTGCTGGGGTTCCCCAGGTTTGGTGATTGACAGCCCTGATCCTGGATCAGTTGCCACTCCCCCTGGATAAGTTGCTCCTCCCCCCTGAGTAACCTGTTCTCTATTTCAGGCCTCCAGGCTCATTGTTACCTTTGACGAGCACGTTATCAGCAACAACTTCAAGTTTGGGGTCATCTATCAGAAGTTTGGGCAGGTGAGGTCATCATGAATGGCAGTGATTTCTGGATTAAGAATTTGACTCCCTGCTGTACAAAATTGGGCATGCTGGAATTTTAACCACGTGTGTGGCAATTAACGTTAATGTGAGCTTGACTAGACATGCGTTTGTTTCTAATAGCTAATATCCAAATTTGCTATATTCCCAGGCCATGTGACGGGTAAAAAGCCTGATTTATTTTTTTGTTTTTTAGCCCAAACGCTTCAGCAGCTGATGACAGTGTGACTGCATTTCTGTCCATGTTTATCCCTGCCTCGGGTTGGCTTTGTTAACAAGGTGTTTTTGCTCACAGAATGAACAGCTGCTCACTGGGTGTTTTTTTGTTTATTGCACCACTGTCTGTAAACTCTAGAGACTGGGGTGCATGAAAATCCCAGGAGGGCAGCTGTTTCACCACGTCTGACTCCAAGCACAAAGTCACTTAGATCATGCTTAGATCACCCATTCTAATATTTGGTTGAACAACTAAACCTCTACATGCTTTATATACTGAGTTTCAGCCACATGATTCAATGTTTGGAGGAGCAGGCTCTTCATTGTGTTTCTATGGCAATTTGGGACTCATCCCTAGGGTCAAGCTACAAGCTTCTACCATTTGCTGAGAGTACAATCATAATCTTATGGATTCTGTGGCTAGTAATGCATAATTTGGGTTTTTTATGGAAAGCATGCTAATTGTAATAATGATGATTATATCACAATGAGTCAGTCTTGTGGTCTTTCTAAACCTCTAAGGGTTTACTTCCTGTTGAACTTCCTGTTTGTGAATGTGTTTGTGCTTGTTGCCAGACTACCGAAGAGGAGCTGTTTGGGAACAGTGAGGAGAGCCCCGCCTTTGTGGAGTTCCTGGAGTTCCTGGGACAGAAGATCCAGTTGCATGACTTCAAAGGGTAAGCATGAGGCTCACAGGTAGGGCTGTGGTAAGCCTGAGGCTCACAGGTAGGGCTGGCCCATAAACCACCATCATATTTACTAAATGATATGTGTAATATATAATATATTTGAGTGCAATAGCAGTCATTGCTGCCATGTGGGGTGTTGGAATTATTGTCTTTTTTCCTGTAATAATAAAAACTGATACTGAACCTCAAAACTCCAGAGGCCATTTGAAAAACATCTAAGACTACTGTGTCTGTTGGGTGTTGTGACAGCCAATCAGCAGGTTGGCCATGCGGCTTGGCCATGTTTTTTTCTTATCACATGGTTGTTATATGGCCTTGCTTCTGATTGGTTGTCATATCAACACCCAATGAGCAGGGGATGATTCAAAGCGATCTGAATGCCTGGGAGGGGGTGGCCTGGGCGGGGGGCGGGATCTCCTCATGGGGCCTGAGAACGCTGGCAGCACCCCTGGGCCTGGGCCTCTGCAGCGGGCATTATGGGGTGCGGGGGGAAATGAAGCCTGCCTTTGGCTGCTGTGTGAAGGGTGAATCTCAGTGCCCAGGAGGATTGTGGGATGTGGTGCTCGATAGACTTACGCCATGAGTCTGTTCTCCAGATTCCGCGGCGGGCTGGACGTGACTCACGGACAGACAGGCACCGAGTCGGTCTACACCCTCTTCCACGACAAGGAGATTATGTTCCACGTGTCCACCAAGCTGCCGTACACTGAGGGGGACGCCCAACAGGTGCACACCTCCCTACTTCCTCTTACAGAACCACCCTCGTCTTCATTCAGTACTTTCACCCTCCAGCTTTTAAACGGCTGCTTAATTATTCTGGGGAACATTTTCCAAGGCAGTGCGCTATAAAGCTCCTAAATCAGCAAATAATGAAGAGACATGGGAGTTCAGCCCTGAAGGCAAATATTAGCATTAATAAATTGGTGCAAACTGCAGGTGCTGTGCATTCTATCAGTGGGGTTTACGACATGTGATAAAGGGCTTTGCCATTTCCCATGTGGGTTTAGAGCAGAGCGTCCCGTGAGGTCATAGTTCTGTTGACTGTGAGGTCATAGTTATGTTTACCGTGAGAGGCTGATATCTGCAGCCCGTTTCCCGGGAGACGACCGTGTGAAGGGCTGTGTTCGCAGTCCTCAGAGGACAGAGCGATGAGGTGTGGGGGGTGCCGTGCTCGTCTGTCACCATGGTAACACACGTCTGGCCATCTGTTGCAGCTGCAGAGGAAACGCCATATAGGAAATGACATCGTGGCCATCGTGTTCCAGGAGGAGAACACGCCCTTCGTGCCCGACATGATCGCGTCCAACTTCCTGCACGCGTACGTGGTGGTGCAGGTGGAGCAGGGCTGCTCTGGCAGTGCGCTGTATAAGGTAATGCCTCCTGACCGGGCCTGGAGCACAGGCTCGGTACGGTGTGCTCATACACCCTTATCACTGCCCTGTAATGTCCCATTCTCTACAGCGTCCTGTACCATACTGTCCATCTAACATCCTATAAACCAGCGCTGTCTGGACACAATACTCAGTACCATGCTTTCTGCAGAATCTTCTGTAGCTTTCTACAGAATCGTTTACTGTTCTACCCCTCTTAAATGTCCACCGCGCTGTCCTTTAGTGCAACGCCTGCATTAGCTTTCTGTATGAGCGGTGTGTAGCAGGCTGCAGTAGCTGCATTAGCTGTCTGTATGAGCTGAGTGTAGCAGGCTGTAGTAGCTGCATTAGCTATCTGTGAGCTGTGTGTAGCAGGCTGTAGTAGCTGTCTGTATGAGTGGTGTGTAGCAGGCTGTAGTAGCTGCATTAGCTGTCTGTATGAGCTGTGTGTAGCAGGCTGTAGTAGCTGCATTAGCTGTCTGTATGAGCTGTGTGTAGCAGGCTGCAGTAGCTGCATTAGCTATATGTCAGCTGTGTGTAGCAGGCTGTAGTAGCTGCATTAGCTGTCTGTATGAGCGGTGTGTAGCAGGCTGTAGTAGCTGTCTGTGTGAGCTGTGTGTAGCAGGCTGTAGTAGCTGTCTGTGTGAGCTGTGTGTAGCAGGCTGTAGTAGCTGCATTAGCTGTCTGTATGAGCGGTGTGTAGCAGGCTGTAGTAGCTGCATTAGCTGTCTGTATGAGCTGTGTGTAGCAGGCTGTAGTAGCTGTCTGTGTGAGCTGTGTGTAGCAGGCTGCAGTAGCTGCATTAGCTGTCTGCATGAGCTGTGTGTAGCAGGCTGTAGTAGCTGCATTAGCTGTGTGTATGAGCTGTGTGTAGCAGGCTGTAGTAGCTGTCTGTGTGAGCTGTGTGTAGCAGGCTGTAGTAGCTGTCTGTGTGAGCTGTGTGTAGCAGGCTGTAGTAGCTGTCTGTATGAGCGGTGTGTAGCAGGCTGTAGTAGCTGCATTAGCTGTCTGTATGAGCTGTGTGTAGCAGGCTGTAGTAGCTGCATTAGCTGTCTGTATGAGCTGTGTGTAGCAGGCTGTAGTAGCTGTCTGTATGAGCGGTGTGTAGCAGGCTGTAGTAGCTGCATTAGCTGTCTGTATGAGCTGTGTGTAGCAGGCTGTAGTAGCTGCATCAGCTGTCTGTATGAGCTGTGTGTAGCAGGCTGTAGAGCTGCATCAGCTGTCTGTATGAGCTGTGTGTATCAGGCTGTAGTAGCTGTCTGTATGAGCTGTGTGTAGCAGGCTGTAGTAGCTGTCTGTATGAGCTGTGTGTAGCAGGCTGTAGTAGCTGTCTGTATGAGCTGTGTGTAGCAGGCTGTAGTAGCTGCATCAGCTGTCTGTATGAGCTGTGTGTATCAGGCTGTAGTAGCTGTCTGTATGAGCTGTGTGTATCAGGCTGTAGTAGCTGTCTGTATGAGCTGTGTGTAGCAGGCTGTAATAGCTGCACTTCACACGCTGACTGTGACGCTGCCCCCCCCCCCCCCCCCCAGGTGTCTGTGACTGCGCGCGATGACGTGCCTTTCTTCAGGCCAGCTCTTCCAGATCCCGCCATCTTCAGAAAGGTGAGCCAGTGCCATTCACTTTCACCTGCACTCATTAAGAACCAGACCCTCTAGTGTCTGCTACTGAGAATTTCACCCTAATGTCACCACACAAGAGCAATTGATGTTCACACATCACCAGTTTGATTCACAATGGGCCAGGATGAGCAGATAAGTGTATAAATGAAAAGTTGGATTATCTTCCAGTCCACAGGAGAAAAGGAGTTCAAGTCTGGTTTCACTTCTCTTTATTTTTCCCTCCCCTGCACCTCCCTACATCCCTCCCCTACATCTCCCTACATCCTCCCCTATACTTCCCTGCATCCATCCCCTGCTCCTCCCTACATCCCCCACCATCACCTCCCTACCTCGGTCCCCTGAACCTCCCTTCGTCCCTCCCCTGCAGCTCCTTCACCTCCCTCACTGAACCTCCTCTCTGCTCTGCTTTCAGGGAGCAGAGTTCCATGAGTTCTTGCTGACGAAGCTCATCAATGCAGAGTGTGCCTGTTACAAAGCAGAGAAATTCGCCAAACTGGAGGTGAGAGGGTTAGGGCTAGGGTTAGGGTTAGGGGGTTAAGGTTAGAGTTAGGATCAGGATTAGTGTTAGGGTTAGGTTAGGGGGTTAGGGTTAGAGTTAGGTGAGAGGAGTGTGTGGCTCAAACATCTCTATTCTGAGTGCACAAAAGCCTGTATTCTAAGTTATCTTATTGTGTTTGTGCGTGTGTGCGTGCGTACGTTTGTGTGTGTGTGTCCTTGTCTTTGGTGTGTTTGTGTGCGTGTGCTTGTTTGGTGTGTGTGTGTGTGTGGTGTACGTGTTTGGTGTGTGTGTGTGCACGCGTGTGCGTGTTTGGTGTGTGTGCATGTGTATATGGTGTGTGTGTGCGTGTTTGGTGTGTGTGTCCGTGTCTTTGGTGTGTGTGTGCTTGTTTGGTGTGTGTGTGTGGTGTGCGTGTTTGGTGTGTGTGTGTGTGCGCGTTTGTGTGTGTGCACGCGTGTGTGTGTTTGGTGTGTGCGTGTGTATATGGTGTGTGTGTGTGTGTTAGGAGCGCACTCGGACTGCCCTGCTGGAGACTCTGTATGAGGAGCTTCATCTGCACAGCCAGTCCATGATGGGCCTGGGTGACGAGGACAGGCTGGAGAACGGGGCCGGCGGGGGCGGCGGCTTCTTCGAGTCTTTCAAGGTAATCAGGGGCGGGGCCTGTGCAACTGCCACTATTCGCAGTGTGAGCTGTGCAGTGTGCCTTTTGAGTGACGTCTGAGCGTAATGACATTCGGCTGACCCTGGCACGGCGCTCGTGTGAGGACCTTCCCTCGGGAGCGTTAACCTGCGGCGGGCGTCTGGCAGTCAGAGAGCTGCAAGGGGGGTCGATCCCCGGCCCTCTGGGGGAGTTTCCTTCAGCAGGACACCTAACCCTTAATGGCTCCTGATGAGCTGGGTGGTGCTTTGTGTAGCCGTAATAGCTGGAAAAAGTGCTATATAAATTGCATCCCATTGTTGATCCAAACTTTCAGGTATCCATTAGGAGGTCCAGTGCTGTGAGCTCTGATGGGTGCAGACTGACAGTCAATTTAAAAATGTACCAGTTTACAAGTGTGTGTGTGTGTGTGTGTGTGTGTAAGCGTGTGTGTGTGTGTGTGTGTGTGTGTGTGTAAGCGCATGTGTGTGTGTGTGTGTGTAAGCGTTTGTGTGCGTGTTTAAGCGTGTGTGTGTGTGTGTGTGTGTGTAAGCATGTGTGTGTGTGTGTGTGTGTAAGCATGTGTGTGTGTGTGTGTGTAAGCGTTTGTGTGCGCGTGTGTGTGTGTGTGTGTGTGTAAGCGTGTGTGTGTGTGTGTGTGTGTGTGTGTGTGTGTGTGTGTAAGTGTGTGTGTGTGTAAGCGTGTGTGTGTGCATGTGCGTGTGCGTGTGTGTGTGTGTGTGTGTGTGTGTGTAAGCGTGTGTGTGTGTATATGTGTGAATGAAGACCTTCGTAAACCCTTTCTCAGATTTCACCCTCTAATTCAGCCTTAACACACTCCTCATTCTTCTTCATTTTTGCCAGTTTATATCATTCTTTTTCTCTCCATTTTTCTTCTATTTCCCTCTATCTGGGCTCTGTCCCTGCTGCACACTGCCTTCTGGTGGTGGAGTTCAGCAGTGCGAGCTCAGTGTGTTTGGGCCTCTCTCTGCAGCGTGTGATTCGCAGCCGGAGCCAGTCCATGGACGCTATGGGCCTCAGTAACAGGAAGCCAAACGTGGTCTCCACCAGCCTCAGTGGCAGCTTTACCCACAATCCTTCAGAGGCCCACCGAACTCCTGGCATTGTAAGTAACCCTGTGAGCAAAGAGCAATGATATCAACCTGTTACCTGTGAGCAGAGAGCGATATCAGTCTGCTACCTGTGAGCAGAGAGTGATATCAGCCTGTTACCTGTGAGCAGAGAGCGATATCAGTGAGCAGAGAGTGATATCAACCTGTTACCTGTGAGCAGAGAGTGATATCAACCTGTTACCTGTGAGCAGAGAGCGATGTCAGCCTGTTACCTGTGAGCAGAGAGTGATATCAACCTGTTACCTGTGAGCAGAGGGTGATATCAACCTGTTACCTGTGAGCAGAGAGTGATATCAGCCTGTTACCTGTGAGCAGAGAGTGATGATATCAGCCTATTACCTGTGAGCAGAGAGTGATATCAGCCTATTACCTGTGAGCAGAGAGTGATATCCGCCTGTTACCTGTGAGCAGAGAGTGATATCAGCCTATTACCTGTGAGCAGAGAGTTATATCAGACTGTTACCTGTGAGCAGAGAGCGATATCCGCAATTATTATTTAGATTTTTGGCGCACTTGTTAATGAAGAAAAATTATTTAAAACGGGCTGAGACCAGTATCGGTTTAAAGGGAAGTATTCCGCCGGTCTATAAAGTTTACCTAAATAAACCGATAAAGACCCTATTTCTGACAAGTAGGTCAAGTTTTTGAAAGCAACATTCAGGGAGTTTTGAAATGACTTTTGAAATGATGTTTCTGATATTTTCTGATGGTGTTCCTCTCATAATGCCTCAGGCTGATGTCTGTGTGTGTGTTTTCAGTCTGTAATCATCCCCGGGAAAAGTCCAACACGGAAGAAATCTGGAGCCTATAACTCCCGGAGGAGCAGTGCTATTGGCATTGAGAACATTCAGGAGGTGCAGGAGAGGAGGTGAGTGCTGCTGATGGGGAGAGGTGGTGTGGGGCAGGAGGTGCTTGAGAGGAGGTGAGTGCTACAGGAGGTGCAGGAGAGGAGGTGAGTGTTGCAGACGGTGAGAAGAGGTGAGTGCTACAGGAGGTGCAGGAGAGGAGGTGAGTGCTGCAGACAGTGAGAGGAGGTGTGGGGCAGGAGGTGACCATTAGGGAGAGAGGAGGTAGAACACAGGAAATGGATAGTGCGGAATCCACAGATTGTTCAGCAATAAAATGGTCACAGTGCCTCCTTACTGCAGGCACCTACCGTTAGGGCAGTTTTATTCTCTCTGGGGCAGAGTTTAAGACAGTTTTCTGTGCTGTGGGGGCAATTAGGGTAGGTTTCTGTGTTTTGGGGAAGTTAGGGCAGTTTTTACACTGTAGGGCAGTAGATGAATATTCGAGTGGCAATCTTATGGGCAGAACATCCATTGCAGTTCCATGTAGGACCTGCTTGTGGGGATGTGTAAAGGCTGTGGGGATTCTTGCTGGGGACGAGAAGCCAGCTGTGCTCTAGCTGGTGGGCTGTCTCATTAGTATCTGTGCCCTGCACCTCACATTCTGTTCTACTGCTCCCCCCCCTCCCCGCAGGGAGTGCTCCCCCAGCATGCAGAAGACTCCAGACAGTGGCCACGTGTCGCAGGACCCTAAGTCTGAGAACTCGTCCAATCAGAGCTCGCCTGAGATGCCCACCACAAAGAACAGGTGAGTACTCTGTAGAGGGTGTAATATGTGTGTGTATACAGGTGTACCCTGTAGAGGGTGTAATATGTGTGTGTACAGGTGTACTCTGTAGAGGGTGTAATGTGTGCGTACTCTGTAGAGGGTATAATATGTGGGTACAAGTGTACTCTGTAGAGGGTGTACTATGTGTGTGTGTGTACGCTGTAGAGGGTGTAATATATGTGTGTGTACTCTGTAGAGGGTATAATGTGTGGGTACAAGTGTACTCTGTAGAGGGTGTAATATATGTGTGTGTACTCTGTAGAGTGTATAATGTGTGGGTACAAGTGTACTCTGTAGAGGGTGTAATGTGTGTGTGTACTCTGTAGAGGGTTTAATATATGTGTGTGTACTCTGTAGAGTGTATAATGTGTGGGTAAAAGTGTACTCTGTAGAGGGTGTAATATATGTGTGTGTACTCTGTAGAGTGTATAATGTGTGGGTACAAGTGTACTCTGTAGAGGGTGTAATGTGTTTGTGTACTCTGTAGAGGGTGTAATATATGTGTGTGTACTCTGTAGAGGGTGTAATATGTGTGTTCAGGTGTACTCTGTAGAGGGTGTAATATGTGTGTACAGGTGTACTCTGTAGAGGGTGTAATATGTGTGTGTACTCTGTAGAGGGTATAATATGTGTGTACAGGTGTACTCTGTAGAGGGTATAATATGTGGGTACAGGTGTACTCTGTAGGGGGTGTAATATGTGTGTGTGTATTCTGTAAAGGATGTAATATGTGGGTACAGGTGTGCTCTGTAGAGGGTATAATATGTGGGTACAGGTGTACTCTGTAGGGGGTGTAATATGTGTGTGTGTATTCTGTAAAGGATGTAATATGTGGGTACAGGTGTGCTCTGTAGAGGGTGTAATATGTGGGTACAGGTGTACTCTGTAGAGGGTGTAATATGTGGGTACAGGTGTGCTCTGTAGAGGGTGTAATATGTGGGTACAGGTGTACTCTGTAGAGGGTGTAATATGTGGGTACAGGTGTACTCTGTAGAGGGTGTAATATGTGGGTACAGGTGTACTCTGTAGAGGGTGTAATATGTGGGTACAGGTGTACTCTGTAGAGGGTGTAATATGTGGGTACAGGTGTACTCTGTAGAGGGTGTAATATGTGGGTACAGGTGTAGTCTGTAGGGGGTGTAATATGTGTGTGTGTATTCTGTAAAGGATGTAATATGTGGGTACACATGCACTATGCAGGTTGCCTGGGTGACGCAGGTGTGCAGCACTGTTCTCTGTTGCAGGGCTGCTTCTATCCCAGAGGCTGCTGACCTCTCCCACTCCTCCAGTGGCAGCAGCTTCGGGAGCGTGGTGGAGGAGAACCTGAACGAGCCTGGGGAGGAGTACGACACTGCACTGGTGCGTGTGTGTGTGTGTATGCGTGTGTGTGTGTGTGTGTGCGCATCTCATTGGTATGTGTGTGTGTGTCTCATTGGTGTGTGTGTGTGTGGTGTGTGTGTGTCTCATTGGTGTGTGTGTGTGCTTGTGTGTGCATGCGTGTGTGTGTCTCACTGGTGTGTGTGTGTGCTTGTGTGTGCATGCGTGTGTGTGTGTGCTTGTGTGTGCATGCGTGTGTGTGTCTCACTGGTGTGTGTGTTACAGGAGAGTCTCTCTTCTATGGGGACTCCACACAAGCAGGATGCGTTTATCTACGGCTCATGGGCGGCACACAGTGGCAGCAGCAGCCCTGCAGGTCAGAACAGCTACTGGTCCAGGATCAGCCTCCGCCCCTCTAATCCCAGACTATACTCACCTTCCCCACCTCTAATCCCAGACTACACTTACCTTCCCCACCTCTAATCCCAGACTATACTCACCTTCCCCACCTCTAATCCCAGACTACACTCACCTTCCACCTCTAATCCTAGACTACACTTACCTTCCCCACCTCTAATCCAAGACTACACTCACCTTCCCCCCTCTAATCCCAGACTACACTTACCTTCCCCACCTCTAATCCAAGACTACACTCACCTTCCCTACCTCCAATCCCTGTGTGTTCAGCCTCCCCACCTCTAATCCCAGACTACTCACCTTTCCCCCTCTAATCCCTGTGTGTTCAGCCTCCCCACCTCTAATCCAGACTACACTCATCTTCCCCACCTCTAATCCCAGACTACACTCACCTTCCCCCCTCTAATTCCAGACTACACTCACCTTCCCCACCTCTAATCCCAGACTACACTCACCTTCCCCACCTCTAATCCCTGTGTGTTCAGCCGCCCCACCTCTAATCCCAGACTACACTCACCTTCCCCACCTCTAATCCCTGTGTGTTCAGCCGCCCCACCTCTAATCCCAGACTACACTCACCTTCCCCACCTCTAATCACAGACTACACTCACCTTCCCCACCTCTAATCCCTGTGTGTTCAGCCTCCCCACCTCTAATCCCTGACTACACTCACCTTCCCCACCTCTAATCCCAGACTACTCTCACCTTCCCCCCTCTAATCCCAGACTACACTCAGTGTGAATAATGATCAGTCCACTGACCCAGCCATGTCCACCATTACTTGGAATTTATTGCTTTATTTTGGTGTCTGATATGGAACTTTTTCTCATTCGAAATGAATAACTTTGTGCACCTGAGTCATTGTATTATTTGTAATTGTCAGATTTAGGTGCTGTACAGTAGGCATTAGATAGGATATTAAAACACACTCTGTGGGAGGGGGTTTCATCATTGGAATATTGTCTGTCCCCCCACAGTGACGAGGACCGCACAACCTGAGGCCTGCACCAAGCCGGACCAGCCACTGGTGTGTTTGTGTGTGTGTTTCTGTCTGTCTGAGGGTGTGTGTGTCTGTGTTTATACTGTGTGTGTGTGCGTGCACATCTTTTTGAAAGGAAGTGCATTCTTTGAGGATAATTCCTTCTTTCACATTTTTAAGTAAAACAGAAAGCGCAGGTATCATAGATGACTGAAGATGATTAAATTGGCTCCAAATTTGTGTCTTTACACAGTGAGCGGAGTGGGTAATTAAGGCATTCTACAGGTGAATGATACACAGAATATGTACAGTACGGTAAGGTACTCTCTTTCTTAACCGGTCTGTCTGTTTTATGTAGAACTGCTAGCCCCTCTCACCAGACTGCTTCATGGATGCCCATCAACAGGTCAGCTGTCCTGTGTTTCCAGGGTTAGTGTGGTGGGTGGGGTTATTGTTGTGGGGGTATTGTTATGATTAGGGTCATTGGTGGGGTTAGGGTGTAGGGTGGTGTCCAGGTGGTGAGTGGGATTAAGGTCATGGGTATGGTTATGTTGGTGGGCAGGGTTATGGTGCTGGGTGTGTTTTGGGTAGTGGGTATGGTTAAGGTAATGGGCGGGGTTAAGCCGGTGGGTATGGTTAAGGTCATGGGCGGGGTTAAGACGGTGGGTATGGTTAAGGTCATGGGCGGGGTTAAGCCGGTGGGTGGATGTAAGTTGCTGTGTACCTGCATGTGTGTGTGCTGTACCGGCCTCCAATTAATGTGCTGTAGAAAAATGCGCTATATTGTGTAGTAGCGCACAGCCCTTATGGTTTATAAAATAACACTGCCACCCCAGTATAACCCCCCCCCCACAGCCACCCCAGTATAAATCCCCCCACAGCCACCCTGGTATAAACCCCCCCACAGCCAGCCCAGTATAAACCCCCCACCACAGCCAGCCCAGTATAAACCCCCCCACAGCTACCCCAGTATAAACCCCCCCACAGCTACCCCAGTATAAACCCCCCCACAGCCACCCCAGTATAACCCCCCCCCCACAGCCACCCCAGTATAAATCCCCCCACAGCCACCCTGGTATAAACCCCCCCACAGCCAGCCCAGTATAAACCCCCCACCACAGCCAGCCCAGTATAAACCCCCCCACAGCTACCCCAGTATAAACCCCCCCACAGCCAGCCCAGTATAAACCCCCCCCACAGCCACCCCAGTATAACCCCCCCCCCCCCCCATCCACAGCCACCCCGGTATAAACCCCCCCACAGCCACCCTGGTATAACCCCCCCCCAGCCAGCCCAGTATAAACCCCCCACCACAGCCAGCCCAGTATAAACCCCCCCACAGCTACCCCAGTATAAACCCCCCCCACAGCCAGCCCAGTATAAACCCCCCCACAGCCACCCCAGTATAACCCCCCCCCATCCACAGCTACCCCAGTGTAAACCCCCCCACAATCCTTCTGTCAGTGACCTCGTTTTCCTTCTATCCCCACAGCATTCCCATATGCATTCCCGACAGCATTCCCTCTCAGAGAACAGATGCTCCTGGGTTTTTGGGCACCATTGAGGATGAAGATGAAGATGAGGAGGATGAGGGGCAGTTTGTCAGGCAGGAGTGAGCCCTGAGACTATGGGCCCCCTTGCGACCCTCGCTGTGCCAGTCCGTTTACCTCTGCCCTGCGTCAGGGCGGGGCTTCCTGTGTTCCTCCTCACCACGCCACACTCCTCCTTTCTTCCTGTCATTTTTGTGTGGTAACCTCTTTCCCCGGGCCCGTCCCGAGCTGCAGGTGTCAGCGTTCTCACAGGAGTCAGGGCACGGCCTTTGGGAGCTGCAGAACGCCACTATAGATCCTGCAGCAACGCTGGGCAGTGTTCAGCGATGTGCAGTGCTCAGTGATGTGCAGTGTTCAGCGATGGGCAGTGTTCAGTGATGTGCAGTGTTCAGTGATGTGCAGTGTTCAGCGATGGGCAGTGTTCAGTGATGTGCAGTGCTCAGCGATGTGCAGTGTTCAGTGATGTGCAGTGTTCAGCGATGGGCAGTGTTCAGTGATGTGCAGTGCTCAGCGATGTGCAGTGTTCAGCGATGGGCAGTGTTCAGTGATGTGCAGTGTTCAGCGATGGGCAGTGTTCAGTGATGTTCAGTGATGTGCAGTGCTCAGCGATGTGCAGTGTTCAGCGATGTGCAGTGTTCAGTGGGATCTGAGCAAGGGAGACAAGCTGAGGGAACAACAAAACCCAAACGCAGCACATAACAGAACCCAGCACATTACCGTACCCAAACCCAGCACATTACAGAACCTAAACCCAGCACATTACAGAACCCAAACCCAGCACATTACAGAACCTGAACCCAGCACATTACAGAACCTGAACCCAGCACATTACAGAACCTAAACCCAGCACATTACAGAACCTAAACCCAGCACATTACAGAACCCAAACCCAGCACATTACAGAACCCAAACCCAGCACATTACAGAACTTAAACCCAGCACATTACAGAACCCAAACCCAGCACATTACAGAACCTAAACACAGCACATTACAGAACCTAAACCCAGCACATTACAGATCCCAAACCCAGCACATTACAGAACCCAAACCCAGCACATTACAGAACCTGAACCCAGCACATTACAGAACCTGAACCCAGCACATTACAGAACCTAAACCCAGCACATTACAGAACCTAAACCCAGCACATTACAGAACATAGTGCATTACAGAACCTAAGCCCAGCACATTACAGAACCTGAACCCAGCACAATTCAGAACCCAGTGCATTACAGAACCTAAACCCAGCACATTACAGAACCCAAAGCCAGCATATTGTAGAACCCAGCACATTACAGAACCAAAACCCAGCATATTGCAGAACCCAGCACATTACAGAACCCAAACCCAGTGCATTACAGAACCTGAAACCAGCACATTTCAGAACCCAGCACATTACAGAACCTGAACCCAGCACATTACAGAACCTGAACCCAGCACATTACAGAACCTAAACCCAGCACATTACAGAACCTAAACCCAGCACATTACAGAACATAGTGCATTACAGAACCTAAGCCCAGCACATTACAGAACCTGAACCCAGCACAATTCAGAACCCAGTGCATTACAGAACCTAAACCCAGCACATTACAGAACCCAAAGCCAGCATATTGTAGAACCCAGCACATTACAGAACCCAAACCCAGCATATTGCAGAACCCAGCATATTACAGAACCCAAACCCAGTGCATTACAGAACCTGAAACCAGCACATTTCAGAACCCAGTGCATTACAGAACCGTAACCCAGCATATTACAGAACCTAGCACATTACAGAACCCAAACCCAGCACATTACAGAACCTGAACCCAGCACATTTCAGAACCCAGTGCATCACAGAACCTAAACCCAGCACATTGCAGAACCCAGTGCATCACAGAACCAAAACCCAGCACATTGCAGAACCCAGTGCATTACAGAAGCTAAACCCAGCACATTACAGAACCCAAACCCAGCATATTACAGAACCTAAACCCAGCACATCACAGAACCCAAACCCAGCACATTACAGAACCTAAACCCAGCACATTGCAGAACCCAAACCCAGCACATTACAGAACCCAGTGCATTACAGAACCTAAACCCAGCACATTACAGAACCCAACCCCAGCACATTACAGAACACAGTGCATTACAGAACCTAAGCCCAGCACATTACAGAACCTGAACCCAGAACAATTCAGAACCCAGTGCATTACAGAACCTAAACCCAGCACATTACAGAACCCAAAGCCAGCATATTGTAGAACCCAGCACATTACAGAACCCAAACCCAGCATATTGCAGAACCCAGCACATTACAGAACCCAAACCCAGTGCATTACAGAACCTGAAACCAGCACATTTCAGAACCCAGTGCATTACAGAACCTTAACCCAGCATATTACAGAACCTAGCACATTACAGAACCCAAACCCAGCACATTACAGAACCTGAACCCAGCACATTTCAGAACCCAGTGCATCACAGAACCTAAACCCAGCACATTGCAGAACCCAGTGCATCACAGAACCTAAACCCAGCACATTGCAGAACCCAGTGCATCACAGAACCTAAACCCAGCACATTGCAGAACCCAGTGCATTACAGAAGCTAAACCCAGCACATTACAGAACCTAGCACATTACAGAACCCAGATTCACTAAATTATGCCTTGTGTACTCTATAAAGCTTTCAAAATCCTAATAATAGAGAGCATCTCACATTTATAAACATTTCTAGTATTGCCATTGTAGGAAAGACATAGTCACAGCCTGTGGTCACAGGGAGTCACACACTGCACAAGCCATGCCTGAAGACTTGTGATGAAGTTAAATCAGTTTGATATTCGTGCAGGAGTCGCACACTAGCATAAGACTGGATGGGGAGAGCTGCGATTGAGTCATGTTAAAGGGCCGTCCGAGGCGGGTGTGCACAGCGATTGTGCAAATACTGGGGGTTTTCTTAGGATCTTGATAACTGCGAAAACTTGACTAAAGATCCTGTAGCGTATGCTAGGCATTAGAGACCCTAAACCATTATATGCATCCTGTGCAGGTCCGGTGTCATCAGTCATATGACTCTCTGTGTTTGTTAAACGTCTCAGTTCTAAGTGATTAATGTTGAATATGGATCATTGTGGAGTGTTAGTGTTTATGCAGGTAGTGTGTGGATAGACACCATTTGTAAGCTACTGTTGAGTGATATGCAATGTCAGAACGCTTGCTAAACCAAACGTGGTTCTCTGCAGCTAAACTACCAAGCTCAACCTCAGTCAGTACAGTCTGTGATATTTGGGGGCATTTGGAGAAAGGTTTAGTACAAGAATTCATTAATATTGTTTTTAATATCACGAGGAAGTTCTTCACTGAAAGCAATGGATTATGACAGAATGCAACGCTCTGTTCTAAATGTGTGGCTGGGGCGCAAAGAGACGCTTATGAAACAGAGCTGCTGTATGAACATTGAAACCATGTTTCACCCGACCTTTTTATTCCACCAAACATGAAAAATAAGATTCTTTTTTAATGACGGTCTTTTGTTTTGTGTGAAAGGGTTAGTACAGACGCCCCCCCCCCCCCCCCCCCCCATGAGAAACTGTACTGCAGACACACTGTGATGCCAGTGCTCCCCCCTGTGGTGAATCTGCACACTGCATCCTTTAAACAGTAATACTGTGCAGGTACTGTATCGTGTGTTCTTTTCATTTCTATTTATTGCTTATTGTTGACTGAACCTTGTGATGTACATATGGAGATGAGCTGCTGTTCTGTGAGCTCTGGAGACTGAACTAGCGGCTGGTAGAGTCTGACTAGCGGCTGGTAGAGTCTGACTAGCGGCTGGTAGAGTCTGACTAGCGGCTGGTAGAGTCTGACTAGCGGCTGGTAGAGTCTGACTAGCGGCTGGTAGGGTCTGACTAGCGGCTGGTAGAGTCTGAGTCTGAAAAGACAGGGCTTGGGAGTGGGTCAAAGGTCGAACCCTGCACACTAAAGAACCGGCATGGCCAGAACCCCTCTGTGCTGTGTGGGGAACCCCTCTGTGCTGTGTGGGGAACCTCTCTGTGCTGTGTGGGGAACCCCTCTGTGCTGTGTGGGGAACCTCACTGTGCTGTGTGGGGAACCCCTCTGTGCTGTGTGGGGAACCTCTCTGTGCTGTGTGGGGAACCCCTCTGTGCTGTGTGGGGAACCCCTCTGTGCTGTGTGGGGAACCCCTCTGTGCTGTGTGGGGAACCTCTCTGTGCTGTGTGGGGAACCTCACTGTACTGTATGGGGAACCTCTCTGTGCTGTGTGGGGAACTTCTCTGTGCTGTGTGGGGAACTTCTCTGTGCTGTGTGGGGAACCTCACTGTGCTGTATGGGGAACCTCTCTGTGCTGTATGGGGAACTTCTCTGTGCTGTGTGGGGACCCTCACTGTGTTGTGTGCTGGACCCTCACTGTGCTGTGTGGGGAACTTCTCTGTGCTGTGTGGGGACCCTCACTGTGCTGTGTGGGGAACTTCTCTGTGCTGTGTGGGGACCCTCACTGTGCTGTGTGGGGAACTTCTCTGTGCTGTGTGGGGAACCTCACTGTGCTGTATGGGGAACCTCACTGTACTGTATGGGGAACCTCACTGTGCTGTATGGGGAACTTCTCTGTGTTGTGTGCTGGACCCTCTCAGCTTTCTGAAAGAGAACACTACCTTGTGTGCTTTTTCTTTGTGGATGAACATATTATCCACAATGGACATTTTATTTGTGAGATGGACAGAAGTAGAAGCAGGCGAGAGAAAGCGCGAGGGATGGAGAGAAAGAGGAGTATAGAGAGGGGGGAGTGAGAAAGAGGGGAATAGAAAGAAAGAGGAAGATGGGAAGAAAGTCAGGAGAGAGAGGGATAGACCGACAAGAGGGTGATGGAGAAAGAAACAGTGATAGGAACAGTACGAGGGGGTAGAGAGAGAAAGAGGGGCACACAGAGAGGACAGAAAGAAAGGAATTGAGAGAAGAGGGGGAGAGAGAAAGAGGGGATGACAGACTGAGCAGTGGGCTCTACCAGACAGCAAAGCCAGCCCCAGCTCTTCCTCATGTTCTGAAAACAAAGTCCTCATATTTGTGAAAATGCAACAGTTGTGATAGACATATTTTTGGAAAACATTGATTTGAATTCTTTTATAGGATCATTGTGTTCAAAAAAGAAAATAATCATTGCTGAATGTACTAATTATTTGTATTAATAGGGAAGCAGAAGATCTTAGATCTTTAAAAATAGCATTAAATGAAATCGTCAGGAGAAAAGCAAACAGTACTCTGTGCAGGCAATAATCACAGAAATAATCACAGAATAATAACTTACTTACTGTGGGACATACATACCAGTGGTATGACAGTGAATGAGTTTCCTTTATAGCTGTTTATTCAACCTGTTGTCTATAAGAGATCAGTCTTAGAGAAAAGACATATAAGACTAAGATCTGCCACCCAGTTTGAATGTAAATCCAATTAAGATATGGAATCATTTCTGCATATCTGACAATTAATAGTGTGTGTACATGTCAAAGAACGGTTATATACATTGGCCCCAAGTGTTTTTTTTGACATTGTCAGAAGTTTTGGACTTCTCTGAACAGCAGTAATCTGAAAACGGTGGACGAATGTAGTTTACCTAGCAGATCGCTTTACTCTACAAATAACACTAACAGCAGACATGCATTTCAGTACCGCGCATACAACATACAAATAATATGTTTGTTCCTTCCATAACTTTAGCATTCTTGACCATGCCTGAATTGAAAAGATTGTTCAGTAATGTCAAGAACTGCACTGAATACGTCAGCACTCTGTTCTCTTTGTTAAATGCCTCAAACTTAATAGACTACTGCCCTCTAGTGAGGAGGAGTTGTAAAAGCACAGGTTTTATTTGTTGGTTCCAAAGTTGATGCGTTTCTTCATTCTGGAAATTAAAATGGAGCATAGCGCATATGATTCCACAGAAGAGGGTGGAGCTGTTCTTAGAAACCTGGTCCACACTGATGGGCTTCATGCTAATGACTGCATTTGTGTTTTGCTGTGTTTGATAAATGCTGAAGTAAGCTTGTGTATGAATGGATTGATTTTAAATTGTACACCTTTTTTGGAAATACAACCAAGAGAAAAAAATGTAATAAACTGGGCATATGGGTGGTTATTATTTTGCAGGTTTCCCTGGAGTCTGGCTCAGATATTCCATCTTTTATATACATGTAAACTGATAATGAATTAGACACAATATGCAGAGTTTTACAGTATATTGAATTAATTCTAACACTGTCAGGCCTGTCAGTCTACAGTGAATGGCCGGTGTTCTCTGTACAGACTCACCTCAGTCAAACAGAGCTTGGTTGCAGTTAGCCTGTTATCCATCGGTATGAGCACACATCGTGGGATATTCAGTTATATTCCCCACTATAAAAGATCACACTGCAAGGTACTTAACACAAAAAACTCCCAAAGCATCACACTGAAAATGAATCATTTAATTTTATTCAAATGCATTTGTTAAGAAGTGGACAGAAGCACCTCCTCCCAGATTACTGCTATGAAGCTACACCCCAGCACACCAGCACTCTAGAAACTTCTGAAGCACTTCCTCGTCCGCAGAGAGTGTAAAGTCTGAACGACAGTAGACCGCCTGTGCTGCTCCTTTGCCAGTTCCAAATGCAGGATATAAAAGTGGTTTACATGACATTGTTTAAACTCCTTTTGCTCTGACTGTATGAACATAAAATGTCACAGACTAACTCCCTCACAACAGGCAATGTTGTCACAGAATCATGTAGGAATTCAGCAGATCTGTCAGATTGTCGTCGGATTTCAGCTGATGAATGCTGGAATGAGGAATATAAATCATCTGGAAGTTTCTTTCCTTGCAAAACACTAATCTACTTTGAACTAAGCAAGCATACTATTGGAGGGATTGCACATATTGCTATGGAAACCATGCAGAAAAGCTATGCTTGTAAAAACTCAGTACTAAACTAATGACCGTTATCTGTTCTATTGCTATTCTATATGGCTGTATTGTACCTGCAAAACTCTCTCTACTCCCCCATGAAAACGTGAAGACGGTTTGCTCAGGTACGTTAGAATATAAAGCCCTTTAAGCTGAAGCACTGCTGGTTGCCTTGTCTTGTCTTTAGGCTCTGGGTCCACACCCTGAACCAAATCCAAACCAGGGCTTCACAGAATCACAGAAGAACTGATTTTACCCCCTTCTCCTCTCTTACACACACGGCCCTCTCTCTTACACACACCACTTCCTCCCTCTCTCTCTCTTTCTCTCTCTCCCACCATCTCTCTCCCTTCCCTCCCTCTCTCTCCCCCCTCCCTCTCCCTCCATATCTCACCCTCTCTCTCTCCCTCTCCGTGTCTTTCCCCCTCCCTCTCTCTCCTCCCTCCCTCCCTCTCTCGCTGTCTCCCTCTCCCTGTCTTTCCCCCTCTCTCTCCCCCCCCTCTCTCTCAGAGCTCCAGGTTCCACCATCTGAAGCTGAAGGGCTGTCGGCGGGTGTTGGAGCCGCAGTGCACCTCCCCCAGCTTCATGTGGTAGGAAGTGAAGTCATCGATGAAGAAGCAGGTGAGGCCCAGCCTGCCCATCAGGGCGCTCATCTCCGCCTCCAGCGCACACTGTCCATTCACCTGCGGGCCGAAGGGTTTGGGCACCCCCAGGTTCTTCCCCAGCACGATCATGTTCACCTGCACGGGATGGGGGCACAGGAGACACACGTGACTCGTTTCCCACCCCACACCGCCCCACACACCATCCCAATCCCAACACTCGCCCCTCTGCAGTCAGCTGACTCCAGCAGTAGGGTCATGTGATAAGATGCACATGCGGCAGGTAGGGAGTCGTGTGATCAGATGCACATGCGGCAGGTAGGGAGTCGTGTGATCAGGTGCACATGCTGAGTGAGCCATGCAGGGTGGGCCCTGGGGAATAAGAGCTTCTGCTAGCCGGTCGTCCAGCACAGAATATGCAGGGCTGATATGTGGGGTGTTTAACGCTAGTTTGAGTTTGCTGGTGGGCCCTCAGGTGTGTGTTGGGCGATAGTGGAAGGGCGCGGTCTCACCATGTCAGGGTAGTAGGCCACTGCCAGGTTCTTTTCATCCATTTTGAACAGTATGGGCAGGTCTATGATATCCCCCTCCTCCAGACCCAACTCCTTCTTCAGGACGTCCCGGTTCCAGTCTATGCAGCCCTTTTGGCAAAACCACAATCACCATGGAAACCTGTACTGCAGGCTCAGGTCAATCAGTCAAATACCGTCCTGTAGAATGTGGTATTAAACCCTTACCCTAACGCAGACACTCAACACAATGCAGTGCAGTAACATGCAATGGTAAATCTAAAACAGAAAATCAACTAAATTGATAGGAGACCTGCATGTTAATTTCCAATGTTATATCTGATGCCTGTCCTCTAGTATCAACTGAAGTCAGAATCACACTCACAGTTACACCAACAGGCTGTGTATCACAGCACATTGTGTGTGCATCTACTCAAGCTGTTTCTCACAGTATGATTACCCTGCATAAGGGAACCTATACAACCAATAAATAATGACATACTATCCATGGCTAATTATGTATCATAACAAACTTTGAGCTGAAGGGGATGTTCATATGTGAAATTGTTCTCACCTGGACATAATTGTTAGTGTACCTGAGTTGAGGGTCACTTAGTATATCATCCACAGACATGGTTTTTTTACCTGGAACTCCTGTTAAAGGTACAATAAAAATATGCATTAAAATCGCTTCATGCAAGCAAATAGTTTAGATATAATAAATTAGTACTGTGCATTTTTATGAATTTGTTCACCAAATGCTCTCCCACCTCAAACACTGTATAAAACTTCAGACTCCTTCAAGGGAAATAGCCTCTTAGCAAAGAGATATGGATTTAATATGGATTAAGTGTGTAAGAAAATATACTGTATCCAAATTGCAATGTAGAAACATAGGATTACCCTCAAATAGCCTTGCCTCCCCATGTCCATCATGCTGTAAATTTTGGAAGAGTCTGTATGCAGCGTCTGGGCTGGCTAAGAGCAGCCGGAACCCCTGCAGACAGGCAGACCACCATTACAAACAAAGCTGTAGCCCTGTCGACCACAGAGATTATCCCCTTAAACTGCATGATTATCCCCTTCCCACCGCACGACTATCCCCTTCCCTCTGCACTGATTATCCCCTTCCCACTGCATGACTATCCCCTTCCCTCTGCACTGATTATCCCCTTCCCACTGCATGACTATCCCCTTCCCTCTGCACTGATTATCCCCTGCCCACTGCATGATTATCCCCTTCCCACCGCATGACTATCCCCTTCCCTCTGCACTGATTATCCCCTTCCCACTGCATGATTATCCCCTTACCACTGCACGGCTATCCCATTTCCACTGCACTGATAATCCCCATCCCACTGCACGACTATCCCCTTCCCACTGCACTGATTATCCCCCTCCCACTGCACGACTATCCCTTTCCCACTGCACTGATTATCCCCCTCCCACTGCATGACTATCCCCTTCCCACTGCAATGGTTATCTCCTTCCCACTCCACGACTATCCCCTTCCCACTGCATTGATATCCCCATCCCACTGCACGACTATCCCCTTCCCTCTGCACTGATTATCCCCATCCCACTGCATGACTATCCCGTTCCCACTGCAATGGTTATCTCCTGCCCACTCCATGACTATCCCCTTCCCACTCCATGACTATCCCCTTCCCACTGCATTGATTATCCCCTTCCCTCTGCACTGATTATCCCCTTCCACTGCAAAGATTAACCCCCTCCACTGCAGTGATATTCCCATTACACTGCAATGATTGTTTCCTGGCCATTTCAGTCAACCCTTAATATGTACATTTGTATGTTCAGTCTCCAGCTAAGCAAAACCAAAGATTTTAAAATGGTGTCAATTACATCCCTGTTTTGCAATATTCAGAATTTGACATTAAATGGATTTGGTGTAAGGTTGTCATCTTTCTATTTCAACTACTGATTAGGTAACCATTTTACCTTTCTGTCGGGAGCAGGGACAAAGGACATGAATTCATCTACATGACCAACAGCCAGCCAATCAGAGAAGAGTGCAATTGGCTCTTGGACTTTCTGGGCCCACAAAAAGTCCTGGACTACCTGGGTCATGTTGCGCCCATGGATGGTTCTGTTGAAGAGAGATGTAGTCCAAATTAACTAATAACAATAATACATGTTCAGTAATGTAATAATATTTTAAATGTAAAGTTTTTTAGTGTTTAGCAATAAGCATCAAGTAGGCCTTGGGGTAGGCCACTCCACCCTAACCCCGCAGACTCACGTGGGGAAGGCCACTCCACCCTAACCCCGCAGACTCACGTGGGTAAGGCCACTCCACCCTAACCCCGCAGACTCACGTGGGGAAGGCCACTCCACCCTAACCCCGCAGACTCATGTGGGGAAGGCCACCCCACCCTAACCCTGCAGACTCACGTGGGGAAGGCCACCCCACCCTAACCCCGCAAACTCACGTGGGGAAGACCACTCCACCCTAACCCTGCAGACTCACGTGGGGAAGGCCACTCCACCCTGACCCCGCAGACTCAGGTGGGGAAGGCCACCCCACCCTAACCCCGCAAACTCACGTGGGGAAGACCACTCCACCCTAACCCTGCAGACTCACGTGGGGAAGGCCACTCCACCCTGACCCCGCAGACTCAGGTGGGGAAGGCCACCCCACCCTAACCCCGCAGACTCAGGTGGGGAAGGCCACCCCACCCTAACCCCGCAGACTCACGTGGGGAAGGCCACCCCGCCCTAACCCCACAGACTCACGTGGGGAAGGCCACCCCACCCTAACCCCGCAGACTCAGGTGGGGAAGGACACTCCACCCTAACCCCGCAGACTCACGTGGGGAAGCCCACCCCGCCCTAACCCCGCAGACTCATGTGGGGAAGGCCACCCCACCCTAACCCCGCAGACTCACGTGGGGAAGGCCACTCCAATGATGATCCTGCCCAGGGGATAGCTCTTCCCATGCACAGTGACTGGAGGGCTCACCTCCAGGTTTCCAAATGAATCGAGACTGGACACCTCCTTGCAAAAGGCTGATCTCGTCACAAAGCCGAAGTCTGGCCCCTGGGATGTTGCAGACAGGAGGGGGTGGGTTGGGGGTGGGGGTGGGGGGTGGGGGGGGGGGAGTTGGGTAGTATTGGAAAAGGCCAATTCCATAGAAACTAGGAATGCAAATGATTCAGATCTGTTCATGAATAAATGTAAAAATAAGTACATAAATATGATGAAAATAATGGAGATGTGTATGTGTTCACAGGTGTGTATGCATAAGTATATTTCACTTGATGTAATACATAATATAATGCATGCAGGAACAGCGCTTATCACAGTTAAACCATACACATCCGCACCATGTGCTCTAGGAAAGAAATACGACGCCATCTTGAAGTCAGGGAAATTACATCACAATTTATAGAGAACTAAATGTGCACTTGTCGTTAAAGGTGTGGTCCTAGAAATGCGCACGTAATGTGCAGTTGTATGTAAAGGTGTGGTGTAGGTAATGTGCAGTTGTATGTGAAGGTGTGGTGCAGGTAATGTGCAGTTGTATGTAAAGTATGTTGACTCTGGGAAGGTGCAGATCTGTAGGCTACTACCAGAAGCTCCTCATAGGAGAAGTCAGTAAGGGGTCCACCTCGAGGAGAATCCAGAACCACAGGGAAACTCTGATGGGGAGAGTCGATGTATCCTAACTCCATCTCATCCTGTCAAGAGAATCTGGCTTGATACTTCCACACTGCACAAAAAAGCCCCCTGGGTCCAGAATCTATTCTCCTTAATCCCAAATCCAGAACTATTCCAGAATTTATTCTCCTTAATCCCAAATCCAGAACTATTGCAGCACCTATTCTCCTTAATCCCAAATCCAGAACTAAAGCAGCATCTGTTTTCCTTAATCCCAAATCTGTAATTATTCCAGTAAACCTCAGTTTGCCATCAGTAGAGAACAGTTTGACTGCAGGCAGATCCAAGCACAGAGTGCTACTTCCACAGAAGTGTCCTTTGAAGTTCCCCTAATGTTCATTTTTAACAACAACATGCGTAAAACAAGATTCACTCTTGAACCTGGATTTGGAAAAACTTTTTCTTAAATATTTGCGGCCAGGAAATTTATTCCAAAATGTTTTCATCAAGCGTGGCCCTTGCTGTAAGCCACAATTCAGCACAATTAAGCAGAAATCTTTCCTGTCCAGAAACTTCTTTTTTTGGAGAGATGAGAGAGAGTGGTTCCGTTCCTCATTTGCAGTAATTTCTTGGGCTTACTGTGCTGAAGCACTACCTGAACACCCCTGGTGGCCGTATGCCCTGTACACACCTGCATCCAGCGGTCATTTCTGTTCATGAACTGGTGGCAGACCTTCAGCTTGCAGCCGCTCTCCTTCGCCAGGTGCGTCATGGCCTTCAGGAAGGGGTAGTTGTCTGAGGTGCTGTCGTGACACCAGACAGAAGCCATTACCACTGATGAGCTTCCATGCTTCACCACCAGCAGCGCAAGACAAAGTGTTCATTGTGCTAACAGACATCAGCAGCTGCTGCTCTGGAGCTGAAGGTTATTTTCCAGCTTCAGACCACAGACCCCTGCGTGTCCTCACGCCTGCCACCCTAAAGCACCAGGCCCAGCGCAGAATGTCTGTACCAGGCCCAGTGCAGAATGTCAGTACCAGGCCCAGTGCAGAATGTCAGTACCAGGCCCAGTGCAGAATGTCTGTACCAGGCCCAGTGCAGAATGTCAGTACCAGGCCCAGTGCAGAATGTCAGTACCAGGCCCAGTGCAGAATGTCTGTACCAGGCCCAGTGCAGAATGTCTGTACCAGGCCCAGTGCAGAATGTCAGTACCAGGCCCAGTGCAGAATGTCTGTACCAGGCCCAGCGCAGAATGTCTGTACCACGCCCAGTGCAGAATGTCTGTACCAGGCCCAGCGCAGAATGTCTGTACCAGGCCCAGTGCAGAATGTCTGTACCAGGCCCAGCGCAGAATGTCTGTACCAGGCCCAGCGCAGAATTTCTGTACCAGGCCCAGTGCAGAATGTCTGTACCAGGCCCAGTGCAAACAGTTGTGTAGTGTTACTGAGGTTTTTTCAGCTTGTTTCATATTTACAGGTCCTCTGCCGCTAAATCCCATGGATATGTAAGTCAGATTTTTTTAAAAATAAACCTCACCTACACACACACACCTCACTTACACACACACACACCTCACCTACACACACACACACTCACCCACACACACACTCACCTCACCTGCACATACACACACCTCACCTACACACACACACCTCACCTACACACACACACACTCACCCACACACACACTCACCTCACCTGCACATACACACACCTCACCTACACACACACACACCTCACCCACACACACACCTCACCTGCACACAAACACCTCAACTGCACATACACACACCTCACTTACACACATGCACACCGAACCTGCACACACGCACACACCACCCACACACACACCTCACCTGCACATACACACACCTCACTTACACACACACACACCTCACCTGCACACACGCACACCTCACCCACACACACACCTCACCTGCACACAAACACCTGACTTACACACACACACCTCACCTGCACACACGCACACCTCACCCACACGCACCTCACCTGCACACAAACACCTCACCTACACACACACACACCTCACCTGCACACACGCACACCTCACCCACACACACACCTCACCTGCACACAAACACCTGACTTACACACACACACCTCACCTCCACACACACACACCTCACCCACACACACACCTCACCTGCACATACACACACCTCACTTACACACACCTCACCCACACACACACCTCACCTGCACACAAACACCTCCACAGGATCCAGGGTGTTGGGGGTCATGATCCAGGGAGCCACGCGGAACATCACCTTGTCAGTGAAGATGGGCGTTTCAGGGAAAAGCTGTAGACAACAGAAAACATACAGGACTTGTCTTCACTCCACAGCCATTGTGAAAAGCAGCACTGAAAAAACACCAGCAGTGTTATATTTAATGGAGCTAGTTCAATGTTTTATCTCCTTCTTAATACCTGCCAATTTTTCCCCCCCAAATTTGATTAGGCTGAAAACTTTATAAAACATAGTTGTAAAAGATCTGTTGTAACAAGTAGATAAAACACATACACCTATATTCCTTTTGATGATTGGTTGCTGGCATCAGGTGATGTGAACCAGATGTCCCTGGGGGTGGGGCTACTCCCATGTGATTTCTTCATGAGCTCGGGTCAGGTGTACATAGGGGTGTGGCAGACAGGTGTAACGGCGGGATAAACACTAGGTGTGAAGACGCCGCGCGGCTGAGCGTCTGTCTCAGTGAGAGGACTTCCGGTAGGGCTGAAAAAGAGACCTGCCACTGTGTTGCTGTTGTGTCTTGTGTTGCGAGTTCCACACCCTTAAGGAGATCACTGAGACGCCGATGCACCAGCATGCCACTCCTGGGATTTCTGGGTTTTTTTTCATTATCACACAAATAGCCCTCTCCTGGGATGTTGAAACTGGGTTTTCGCTTCAGGAAAATAGAAAAAATAACCGGAAGTGTCCACTGTGCTACAGGGTCTCCCAGGAGCAGCTGACCTGCACACTGAGCAGCGCTGTAGTACAGCGTGTCTCACAGGAGCAGCTGACCTGCACGCTGAGCAGCGCTGTAGTACAGCGTGTCTCCCAAGAGCAGCAGTCCTGCACGCTTAGCAGCGCTGTAGTACAGCGTGTCTCCCAGGAGCAGCTGACCTGCACACTGAGCAGCACTGTAGTACAGCGTGTCTCCCAGGAGCAGCTGACCTGCACGCTGAGCAGCACTGTAGTACAGCGTGTCTCCCAAGAGCAGCAGTCCTGCACGCTGAGCAGCGCTGTAGTACAGCATGTCTCCCAGGAGCAGCTGACCTGCACACTGAGCAGCGCTGTAGTACAGCGTGTCTCCCAGGAGCAGCTGACCTGCACACTGAGCAGCGCTGTAGTACAGCGTGTCTCCCAGGAGCAGCTGCACGCTGAGCAGTGCTGTAGTGCAGCGTGTCTCCCAGGATCAGCAGTCCTGCACGCTGAGCAGCGCTGTAGTACAGCGTGTCTCCCAAAAGCAGCAGTCCTGCACACTGAGCAGCGCTGTAGTACAGCGTGTCTCCCAGGAGCAGCAGTCCTGCACACTGAGCAGCACTGTAGTACAGCGTGTCTCCCAGGAGCAGCAGTCCTGCACACTGAGCAGCACTGTAGTACAGCGTGTCTCCCAGGAGCAGCAGTCCTGCACACTGGGCAGCACTGTAGTATAGTGTGTCTCCCAGGAGCAGCTGACCTGCACACTGAGCAGCACTGTAGTACAGCGTGTCTCCCAGGAGCAGCAGTCCTGCACACTGAGCAGCGCTGTAGTGCAGCGTGTCTCCCAGGAACAGCAGTCCTGTACACTGAGCAGCACTGTAGTACAGCGTGTCTCCCAGGAGCAGCAGGCCTGCACACTGGGCAGCACTGTAGTATAGTGTGTCTCCCAGGAGCAGCCCACGCAGAGCAGGGTACGCACCTTTGAGGTGGGCTCCAGCAGACTAAGGTTGATGGTGACCAGGCCATCAAAGTCCTTATCCGGGAAACGAAGGCCCTCCACAAAGAAATCTGTTTCCACGACGCCCCCTTTATACGGTATCACCTGGCAGAGTCTGTCCGCACTCAAAACCAGGGGGTAGTCTCTGGTGAAGTAACTGAAGATGTTGCCTGCAAAGTGAAAAGTTTAATGGAGAATATTTAGGTTTAGACCTTTGTGCCATCACTGTCTGTTCAGAAGCTGTGCTATGTTCACCCTGTGGATCTATTGGAAATTTCCAACTGTAGCAATTTGTAACGTTGAAACTTAAAAAAGTAAATGGTGCCAAAAGTTCATGGCATTCAGTTGTTCAAATACTTATTCATTACTATTTAAATTTCTTCTTTTTACTTTGTAAGGAGGAGGTAGGTGGTAGTCTAAAATATAGTAATGCAATTAAAACTAAATAAAAATACAAAGAAAAAACACATTTTTAGACCATAGAGCATTTTCAGACCTTTCCTCTGCATTACACAGTTTGCAATGTGTGTTCCTGTGAGTCTGTTAGTGGGATGGAACCTGTTAGTGGAATGGGTTCTGTCAGTGGAATGGGTTCTGTTAGTGGGATGGGTTCTGTTAGTGGAATGGAGTCTGTTATGGGAGGGGTAAGGGGTCTGTTGGTGGGGGGGGGGGGGGGGTCATCACTCTGAACTCTGACATTTCAGATATACAGGAACAGCTCCTGTGGGTCGAGGGCTGGCTCATATTTCCTGTCAGCTGGCTTTTGCTGGCCTTTATGCTGCATGTGTGGAGAGCACATCCAAGCGGAGGGCGGAGCAGAGAGAGAGGCCAAGCAGAGGGCGGGGCCAAGCAGAGGGCAGGGCAGAGGGTGGGGCCAAGCAGAGGGCAGGGCAGAGGGAGGGGCCAAGCAGAGGGTGGGGTGGAGGGCGGGGCCAAGCAGAGGGTGGGGTGGAGGGAGGGGCCAAGCAGAGGGGGGGGTGGAGGGAGGGGCCAAGCAGAGGGTGGGGTGGAGGGAGGGGCCAAGCAGAGGGCGGGGCGGAGGGCGGGGCAAAGCAGAGGGTGGGGTGGAGAGAGAAGCCAAGCAGAGGGTGGGGCCAAGCAGAGGGCGGGGCAGAGGGTGGGGTGGAGGGAGGGGCCAAGCAGAGGGCGGGGCAGAGGGCGGGGCAAAGCAGAGGGTGGGGTGGAGGGAGGGGTATTGGAATGATGGCTATTTTCATGCATGTGGCAGTACTCACTGAATTCGATAGAATTGCTGTTCTGCTTCCCATCCCGGAAAACTCTGATTGTTTCCGCATCAGTCTGAGACACGTGCAAGGTCAGCAGGTAGCCCTCAGGAAGCTGGGCTGGCCCTTTGGTCCGCACCACCATGCGTGACATGTCTTTCAGATCTGTGGAGACACCGGGACCCGAGGTCTGGCCTTTACCCACACATACCCGCACAGAACCAGTCCTGTTCCCTCTCATGCAGCACAGAACCAGTCCTGTTCCCTTTCATACAGCACCGAACCAGTCCTGTTCCCTTTCATACAGCACAGAACCAGTCCTGTTCCCTTTCATACAGCACAGAACCAGTCCTGTTCCCTCTCATACAGCACCGAACCAGTCCTGCTCATGCTCATGCAGCACAGAAACAGTCCTGTTCCCGCTCATACAGCACAGAACCAGTCCTGGTCCCACTCATGCAGCACAGAACCAGCCCTGTTCCCTCTCATACAGCACAGAACCAGTCCTGTTCCCTCTCATACAGCACAGAACCAGCCCTGTTCCCTTTCATACAGCACCGAACCAGTCCTATCCCCTCTCTTATAGCACAGAACCAGCCCTGTTCCCTCTCATACAGCACAGCACCAATCCTGTTCCCTCTCATACAGCACAGAACCAGCCCTGTTCCCTCTCATACAGCACAGAACCAGTCCTGTTCCCTCTCATACAGCACAGAACCAGCCCTGTTCCCTTTCATACAGCACCGAACCAGTCCTATCCCCTCTCATATAGCACAGAACCAGTCCTGTTCCCTCACACATATGACATTATATACATACAAATAAGAGCATGTGCCTGTCAGCAGTGGCTTATTCTAGTGCAGCCGGGTCATCCCAAACCTGAAACCTTGGTTATCTCAGGCTTCTCTGTGTCTGGGGACTTCCTGAAGGTGCTCTCTGAGTCGCAGTTGACCAGGAGGATGGCGCCGTGGCCCCTGGGGCCCCACTTCCAGGAGCCCTGAGACCAACAAAGAGCAGGGAGGACAAACGCTCAGATCCAGACCCACTCACACAACGTACAATGTTTACACACAATCCATTCATACGGCTGGATATTTAACTGAAGGATTTCAGGTTCAGGACCTGGAGTACAACAGTAGCACCCAGCAGAGAAGCAAGCGGCAGTGTTAGCGCAGTAAGCTCATTTCTATGGCCGCTACGCTAACCCTCTCTGTCAGAGCAGTGCACCGCGCCGCTACGCTAACCTTCTCTGACAGAGCAGTGCGCCGCGCCACTACGCTAACCCTCTCTGACAGAGCAGTGCGCCGCGCCGCTATGCTAACCCTCTCTGACAGAGCAGTGCTCCGCGCCGATACGCTAACCCTGTCTGACAGAGCAGTGCGCCGCGCCGCTACGCTAACCCTCTCTGACAGAGCAGTGCGCCGCGCCGCTACGCTAACCCTCTCTGACAGAGCAGTGCGCCGCGCCGCTACGCTAACCCTCTCTGACAGAGCAGTGCTCCGCGCCGATACGCTAACCCTCTCTGACAGAGCAGTGCGCTGCGCAGCTTTCTGTGCTAATTATACAGATCTGCCAGGCAGCATGTCAGAAGCAGCTTTGCTTGCAGTGGGTGTGCAGTGGCTGTGTAGGGGGGTGCAGTACGGGGGCAGTAGGCAGGCAGTCGGTATGCAGTGGGTATGCAGTGGGTGTGAAATGGGTGTGCAGTGGCTGTGTAGGGGGGTGCAGTACGGGGGCAGTAGGCATGCAGTGGGTATGCAGTGGGCGTGCAGTGGGTGTGAAATGGGTGTGCAGTGGGTATGCAGTGGGGGTGCACTGGGCGTGCAGTGGGTGTGAAATGGATGTGCAGTGGGTATGCAGTGGGTGTGCAGTAGGTGTGCATTGGGCGTGCAGTGGGTGTGCAGTGAGTATGCAGTGGGTGTGCAGTAGGTGTGCAGTGGCGGTGCGGTAGGCATGTAGTAGGCGGGATCTACCTTATTCGGATTGTTCGTCTCCACCACCCCATCCCGATCCGCATCCACATCCAGGGAGATCTCTGAAAGAAAGACGTTCCATGTCAGGACTGTTCCGTTTCAGGCACAACACCACTTTGACGTGTGTGCTGGCTCTTCCTTCATAATCTGTCACACTTTATTACGGAGTAGGAATTTAACTGATCCTGAAAAACCATAGCAACTAATTGCATGTTTTTGATGGTAACATGGATTTTTCTAAGTAAATAAAAATACATAGGGAATCTAAGATACAATGGAATCATTTATTGAAAAAATGTAAGAGAAATATTCCCTCAGAGTCAGATAACGATGCTTACCTACTGCAGTGAGGTGAAGAACAGCCTTCCCCAGCGCCTCCCTGGGATCTCTGTAATACTGCACTGACAGCTGTACAAAGGCACACAGGATTACCCCTGACAGACCTCTCATTACCACTCACACACTGTACAATCTGCCCTGTATAACCCCACTGCAGACACTGCTTCCATTAGCCATCCTGAACAAACTCATACTCTGCTTCCATTAGCCATCCTGGGCAAACTCATACGCTGCTTCCATTAGCCATCCTGGGAAAACTCAGACACTGCTTCCATTAGCCATCCTGGGAAAACTCAGACACTGCTTCCATTAGCCATCCTGGGAAAACTCATACTCTGCTTCCATTAGGCATACTGAGCAAACTCAGACACTGCTTCCATTAGCCATCCTGGGCAAACTCATACTGTGCTTTGATTAGCCACCCTGGGTAAACTCATACTCTGCTTCCATTAGCCATCCTGGGTAAACTCATACTTTGCTTCCATTAGCCATCCTGGGCAAACTCATACTCTGCTTCCATTAGCCATCCTGGGCAAACACAGGCACTGCTTCGCTTAGCCATCCTGGGCAAACTCATACTCTGTTTCCATTAGCCATCCTGGGCAAACTCATACTCTGCTTCCATTAGCCATCCTGAACAAACTCATACTCTGTTTCCATTAGCCATCCTGGGCAAACTCATACACTGCTTCCATTAGCCATCCTGGGCAAACTCATACACTGCTTCCATTAGCCATCCTGGGCAAACTCATACACTGCTTCCATTAGCCATCCTGGGCAAACACAGGCACTGCTTCGCTTAGCCATCCTGGGGAAACTCATACTGTGCTTCGATTAGCCATCCTGGGGAAACTCATACCAATGTACAAAGCAGTCGGATTAGTCATAAGTAAACTATTATCGCTCATCCCATCATGGAATCTGGCTTGATTAACCGTCCTGTATAACTGCTCTATAGAATCTGGTTTGATTAGCTGTCCTTAGTAACTCATCACTGTGCTGTAAAATCTGGCTCCATTAGCCTGTGTAAAGCTCCCTGTGCAGACTCGAGGCACAGGAACAGGTACACTGCACTATCACTGACAGACCCACACAAACGATCAGACAACCGGCTGAGACCAGCTGACAGAGCGCATGTCTGAAACGTCTTTGATGTTAGAAACAGAATCACTTGGCATCAGTACTGCAGCTGGATTGATTGCATCTCTCAAGAGTCAAATTTCTGAACGTGTGTAAGCTTTTTCCAAGAGAATAGTGAGGTTGTGTTTGTAAAAGCACAGTCTTTCATACTGCAGTGTTGCTTTCAAATGAGGCAGACCCAAGCATCCACACATGCCTCCTCCAGGGAGGTGGTGGTCTCTGAGGAGGTGCCGCTCTGAAATAGCAGTGGGAGATTTGCCAGGTTCTGGCTTTACACAGTGGAGGCGGTTAAACTTAAATTTAAATAGTAAAATCTTTATCACAGCTGCCTATCTAGACCACTTCAGTTACTGTTTCTACTGGCAGAAGTTCCCAGGAATGGTTTCAAATTTTCTGCTCTTACACCTGCTCGGCTCACCTTGCTGTCGAAAGCATGCTCGCTGGCGGCGTCCATGGTGACGATGAGGGTGGATTTTGGGGTGAGGGGGTGCAGCAGGGTGCTGTCCTCTTGGGGAGGGGCAGGGGGAGAGATCCTGTAGTGCACCGTGTGGCTGCATTGCACTGAGAAG